>NC_090374.1:196711060-197059822 GCF_036365525.1 Heterodontus francisci
GGATTATCACCAGCAGAATTACTGATGGGCAGAAAGTTAAGAACACAGCTGCCAGTGTTGCCTCAGAAATTGATTCCTGGATTGAAGGTTTTTTTTGTATTTGTTCATGGCATGTGCACGTTGCTGGCAAGGCCAGCATTTATTGCCCATCCCTAATTGCCCTAAAGTGCTGAGGGGCCTTCTTGAACTGCTGCAGTCCATGTGGGGTAGGTACATCAAGGGTGCTGTTAGGAAGGGAGTTTCAGGATTTTGACCCAGTGACAGTGAAGGAACAGCAACATAGTTCCAAGTCGGGATGATGTGTGGCTTGGAGGGGAATTTGCAGGTCGTGGTGTTCCCATGCAACTGCTACCCTTGCCCTTCTAGGTGGTAGAGGTCATTGGTTTGTAAAGAGCTGTCTAAGGATCCTTGGTGCATTGCTACAGTGCATCTTGTAGATGATACACACTGCTGCCACTGTGCGTCGGTGGTGAAGGGAGTGAATGTTTGTAGATGGGGTGCCAATCAAGCGGGCTGCTTTGTCCTGGAAGGTGTCGGGCTTCTTGAGTGTTGTTGGACCTGCCCCATCCAGGCAAGTGGAGAGTATTGCATCACACTCCTGACTTGTGCCTTGTAGATGGTGGATAGGTTTAGGGAGTCAGGAAGTGAGTTACTCGCCTCAGGATCCCGAGCCTCTGATCTGCTCTTGTACCCATGGCATTTATATGGCTACTCCAGTTCAGTTTCTGGTCAATGGTAACCCCCCAGGATGTTGATCGTGAGGGATTCAGTAATTGTAATGCCATCGAATGTCAAGGGGAGATGGCTAGATTCTCTGTTGTTAGAGATGGTCATCGCCCGGCATTTTGTGGCGCGAATCTTAATTGCAACTTGTCAGCCCAAGCCTGGTTGTTGTCCAAGTCTTGCTGCATTTCTACATGGACTGCTTCAGTATCTGAGGAGTTGCAAATGGTGCTGAACATTGTGCAATCATCAGCAAACATTCCCACTTCTGACCTTATGATAGAAGGAAGGTCATTGATGAAGCAGTTGAAGATGGTTGGGCCGAGGACACTACCCTGAGGAACTCCTGCAGTGATGTCTTGGAGCTGAGATGATTGACCTCCGACAACCAGAATCATCTTCCTTTGTGCTCGTATGACTCCAACCAGCGGAGAGCATTCCCCCTGATTCCCATTGACTCCAGTTTTGCTCGGGCTCCTTGATGCCCTACTCAGTCAAATGCTGCCTTGATGTCAAGGGCAGTCACTCTCACGTCATCACTTGAGTTCAGCACTTACGACCATATTTGAACCAAGGCTGTAATGAGGTCAGGAGCTGAGTGGCCCGGGCGGAACCCAAACTGAGCATCGCTGAGCAGGTCATTGCTAAGCTTACTATCCAGGAGAGGAGTGGACCTGCGGGAAGAACATGGATCGGGGAGCTGATAAATGGAGCCCGAGGATCACGGCCTAGAGCACTTACTGTCTGGGAGAGCAGCGGACCTGCGGAAAGAACACGGAGAGGGGAGCCGAGAAATAGAGCCAGAGGATGGTGGCCTAGAGCACTTACCTTCCGGGAAAGCAGCGGAGAGGAGTCCAGGTGCGCTGGAGTTTGAAAACAAAGTTAACAGTGACATCACAGGAAAGCTGCAGATTGGTTGGTGAGTAACTGCTGTTAGGGAGTATCAGTAGATAGTTGGGTTAGTAACTAAAGTAAAGAAAAAGGTAAGGTCTACAGTTTTTTTTATACAGTATGTAGGGTTTTTTAGGGAATCAAGGTCCTTAATGAAAGAAATCTCGAATGTTTGAGTAATTTAAGGGAGTAAATTAAGGGTAAATCATGGCATGGCAGCTCACAGCGTGGAGTGCTCATCCTGAGCAATGTGGGAAGTCAGGGACACTTCCAGTGTCCAGGGCGAACACGTGTGCAGGAAGTGTCTCCAGCTGCAGCAACTCGAAATTCACGTTTCGGATCCGGAGCAGCAGCTGGGGACACTGTGGAGCATCAGCAAGGTTGAGATCGTTGTGGATAGCAGGTACAGGGAGGTGGTCACACCGCAGGTAAAGACTGCACAGCAGAAAGGGAATGGGTGACTGCCAGGCAGAGTAGAATAACTAGGCAAGTAGTGCAGGAGTCCCCTGGGCCCATCACCTTGTTGAACAGATTTTCTGCTTTGGATACTGTTGGGGGAGATGGCTTCTCAGGGAAATGCAGCAAGAGCCAAATCTGTGGCACCACAGGTGGCTCAGCTGCACAGGAGGGGAGGAAAAAGATTGGTAGAGCTATAGTGATAGGGGATTCTATCATAAGGGGTACAGATAGGTGTTTCTGTAGCTGTAAACATGACTCCAGGATGGTATGTTGCCTCGCTGGTGCTAGGGTCAAGGATGTCATGGAGCAGCTGCAGGACATTCTGAAGGGGGAGGGCGAACAGTCAGAGGTCGTGGTTCACATTGGTACCAATGACATAGGTAGAAAGAGGGATGAGGCCCTGCAACAAGAATTTAGGGAGCTAGGTAGCAGATTAAAAAGCAGGACCTCAAAGGACTACTCCCGGTGCCACCTGCTAGTGAGTATAGGAATAGGAGGGTAGAGCTGATTAATGCGTGGGTGAAGAGATGGTGCAGAAGGGAAGGCTTTAGTTTCCTGGATCACTGGGTCTGTTTCTGGTGAAGATGGCACCTGTACAAGTCGGATGGGATGCACCTGAACCAGAATGGGACCAACATCCTTGCAGGAAGGTTTGCTAGTGCTGTTTGGGGGGCGGGGGGGGGGGGGGTTTAAACTAATCTAGCAGGGATATGGGATACAGAGTGGAGGTACAAATAGGAGGTGATGCGCAGCCAAGTGTAGAAGAGAAACTAAGTCAGTCTGGAAAGCAGAGAAAATTGTTAAGGTACCAGAGAATAATGCAAGGCTGGATTTCATCTATTTTAACGCAAGGAGTCTTACACATAAGGCAGATGAATTGAGGGCGTTGATTAACACATGGGAATATGATATTATTGCTATCACAGAGACATCGTTGAGGGAAGGGCAGGACTGGCAGCTCAATATTCCAGGGTATGGAATCTTCAGGCATGACTGGGGCGGGGTGGGGGGTTGGTGTAAAAGAGGAGGTGGCATTGCACTATTGATCAAGGAGTCAATAACTGCAGTAAGGAGGGCTGATATCTTAGAAGGTTCCTCAAATGAGCCCAAATGGGTAGAACTTAAAAACAAAAGGGGGGCAATCACTTGGCTGGGCGTGTACTACAGGCCTCCAGTCAGGGAGAGATAGAGGAGCAGATATGTAGGCAAATCTCAGAGAGGTATAAAAATATTAGGGTAATAATAGTCAGGGATTTCAACTTCCCCAACATTGAGCGGCATTATCGGGTTTAACCGGCTTAAAAGTGGATAAATCCCCAGGCCCAGATGAGATGTATCCTAGGCTGTTAGGTTCGACAAGGGAGGAGTTGCAGTGCCTCTGACACAAATTTTCAAATTCTCTCTGGCCACAGGAAAGGTGCTGGTGGACTGGAGGACAGCGAAGGGTAGTAAGGATAAACCAGGTAATTACAGGTCGGTGAGTTGTTGGGAAATTATTGGAAAAAATTCTGAGAGACAGGATTAATCTCCACTTGGAGAGGCAGCGATTAATCAGGGATAGTCAGCATGGCTTTGTCAGTGGGAGATCGTGTCTAACAAATTTGATTGAATTTTTCGAGCATGTGACTTGAGGTGTGGATGAGGATAAAGCAGTTGAGGTAGTCTACATGGACTTCAGTAAGGCTTTTGATAAGGTCCTGCATGGGAGATTGGTCAAGAAGGTAAGAGCCCATGGGATCCAGGGCAATTTGGCAAATTGGATCCAAAATTGGCTTACTGGCAGGAGGCAGAGGGTGATCGTCAAGGGTTGTTTTTGCGATTGGAAGCCTGTGACCAGTGGTGTACCACAGGGATCGGTGCTGGGACCCTTGCTGTTTGTAGTTTACATTAATGATTTAGACGTGAATGTAAGAGGTGTGATCAGTAAGTTCGCAGACGACATGTAAATTGGTGAATAGTGAGGAGGAAAGCCTTAGACTATAGGACGATATGGATGGGCTGGTGAGATGGGCAGAGCAGTGGCAAATGGAATTTAATTCTGAGAAGTGTGAGGTGATGCACTTTGGGAGGACTAACAAAGCAAGGGAATATACAATGGATAGTAGGACCCTAGGGAGTACAGAGGGTCAGAGGGACCTTGGGGTGCTTGTCCAGAAATGACTGAAGGCAGCAGTACAGGTAGATAAGGTGGTTAGGAAGGCATACGGGATACTTGCCTTTATTGGCCAAGGCATAGAATATAAGAGCAGGGAGGATATGATGGAGCTGTTTAAAACGCTAGTTGGGCCACAGCTGGAATACTGTGTACAGTTCCGGTCACCGCACTATAGGAAGGATGTGAGTGCAGTGGAGAGGGTGCAGAGGAGATTCACCAGGATGTTGCCTGGGCTGGAGCATTTCAGTTATGAAGACAGACTGGATAGGCTGGGGTTGTTTTCCTTGGAGCGGAGAAGGCTGAGGGGGGACCTGATTGACGTCTACAAAATTATGAGAAGCATAGATAGGATAGACAGGAAGAAACTTTTTCCCTTAGCGGACGTGTCAATAAGTAGGGGGCATAGATTTAAGGTAATGGGCAGGAGGTTTAGAGGGGAGTCGAGGAAGAATTTTTTCACCCAGAGGGTGGTTGGAATCTGGAACACACTGCCTGAAGGGGTGGTAGAGGCAGGAACCCTCTCAACATTCAAGAAGTATTTGGATGAGAACTTGAAACGCCATAGAATACAAGGCTACTGGCCAACTGCGGGGAAATGGGATTAGTTAGGACGAGTGCTTGAAGGTAGGCGCAGGCGCGTTGGGCCAAAGGGCCTGTTCCTGCGCTATAAAGCTCTATGACTCTATGTGCTAGATGGCCAACATGGACATGATGGGCTGAAGGGCCTGTTTCTGTGCTGTATAACTCTATGACTCGAAGTGCCACTTGTCGACGGCACCTTCCATCACTTTACTGATGATTGAGTGTAGACTGATGGGGCGGAATTGGCCGTGTTGGATTTGAGCTTCTTTTTGTGTACAGGACATACCTGGGCAATTTTCCACATTGCTGGGTATATCCCAGTGTTGTAGCTGTACTGGAACAGCTTGGCTAGGGATGTGGCTAGTTCTGGAGCACATGTCTTCAGTACAATTGCTGGAATATTGTCAGGGCCCATAGCCTTTGCAGTATCCAGTGCCTTCAGTCATTTCTTGATATCACGCAGAGTGAATCGAATTGGCTGAAGACTGCATCTCTGATGCTGGGGACTCCAGGTGGAGGCCGAGATGAATCATCCACTCGGCTCTTCTGGCTGAAAATTGTTGCAAATGCTTCAGCCTTATCTTTCGCACTGATGTACTGGGCTCCCCCATCAATAAGGATGGGGATATTTGTGGAGCCACCTCCTCCTGTCTATGAGACTCTGAGAAAGTACGTAATAGACAAAAGACCTACAGAAGGAAACAAACTTGAAATTATAATAGATTTCGAGTGAGAAGCTTCCACAAATTAAACAATGGTCAGAGTATGGATACGTATGGAAAGGGAAGGTACAGTAATCCATAAACACAAAGACTATCAGCAATCGTATGTGATACACTCGACTGAAGGGAACATTCGGAGACATTGGAGGAATATCATTCCCATTCCCAAAAGCAACAGCCAATAATTCATTTGGAAGATACAGCGGAAGATGAACAAACCCAAACCGAACAGAATGGCCGGAATTTTACAGTGGATGGATGGGAGCTGGAGTCTGACGTGAAAGTCGGTGGCGAACCTGCTTCCGCTTAGCCTGGGGATCTGTCCCGTATTTTACGGCTTACCAGGCTTTAATTGTCCCGAGGCGAGACTTCCACCCACTTGAGGGAGGAAGACCCGCCTCATTGAGCTGCTGGCCAATCAGTGGGCCGGCAGCGCTTAGTCCCAGCAGCGCCGCCGGGATCGGTGGCCACTGCTGGGACTGCAGCCCAGCTGATGCCATGGATCGAGGAGGGAAGGTAAGTAGGGGCAGGCCTCATCAGGGGGATCGGTCCTTCCCTGGTGACGCTGGAGTGGTCCTTTGGGGAGAGGATGTTGTCTAAGGTCCCAGGGGTGGGTTGGGAGGCAGGGGCACCCTGTGCCTGACTGCCATGCCTCCCCCCCACCCCCCAACCCCGGGGTGCGGAAAGGCCAGCAGCTATTGCTGGGTGGCCTATCACGTCCCCAGCACACCCGCTTGCCACGGGTAAAATACCTGTGGAGGCAGGCGAGGGCCCTTAAGTGGCCGTTAAGTGGCCACTTAAGGATCTTGATTGGCCTCAGGGGGGCCGGCCATTTCCCCACCACCCCCCCCACCCCCACCCCGCCTGACTGCCGTAAACTTGTCCGGAGGCGGAATCGGGGTGGGTAGGCCTCCCGGAGCCTGCTGCTCAATTTTACACCGCCATCATCTGACCCACTGGGGCGGCGTAAAATTCCGGCCAATATTACACTCCGTAGTAAAGTTCAACCAAGTCAGCAATCCAGACTTACAAAGAAGACTACTTACCATCCCAGACAGACTACAGCCTGATCGGGGGGAGTTGTCAAACCTCCTGTCAGACTAAATCTGTGGAGTCAGAGACTCGGGGAGGAGAGAGGGTAGTAGATAAGTCATAAATGTGTATATTTTTGAGAAATGTTGGATAAAGACTTGTGGGGGGGTGGTGGTGGTGGCAGACGTAGTATAAGGAGGTAAACGGTTAATACTGAAAACAGTGAGAGTGACCCGTCCCGCAGTAAGAGTGATGATGAAACAGTCACATGGTATGGGCTTGAGGAGAAGAGATATCAGCACAGAGGATGCTAGCTTCGGAGGCCTTTGGAAAGTGTATATAGCAAATGTAAATAATCAAGAATTGGTCATTGTCTTTATCTGGAGTCTAAAACCTTCTCTGGAAAGCCCCAGTAATGCTACAACTACAACAACAACACACAACACATCTTTTCATTTAATCTTGCCTGTAATTACTCAATCTCCTGCCCTTTCAGCTTGGCCAAGGTTGCTTATGGATTGTGATGTCTTTCAAAGCTCTCATGAAGCTTTCTCAATGTTTGCACATCTTGTGCTAGCCCCATTTAATTGTTTACATTCCTTTAAAACTTCAGGGATAGGATTTTTCCCTCCACAACTAGCATCCTACCTAAACCCATTTCAGTTTGCATAAAATAAAAGCAAAATATTGCGGACGCTGTGACCGTTCATCAGAACTGATACAGACCTGAAACGTTAATTCTGTTTCTCTCTCCACTGATGCTGCCTGACCTGCTGAGTATTCCCAGCACTTTGTTTCCATTTCAGTTTGCACCTGGACTTGTGAAACATTGTTCAAATTAGCTTACATTAGAAAATTGGATTTATTTGCACTTGAGCTTTTGAGTGGGATGAAGACCATTGATAAGCTGACTTAGACCTGTGGACGAAGATTAGTTCCATCACAGCTTTAAATTAACAGTACACTCAGCGTGTGATAATGCAATTTTAACGTTAACTTGGAAGCCACTGATCAAAAGATGGAAAAACACTTGTCAGCGATAATTTCAATTTTAAAAACAAATTTGAAGAGAGAGTTTGTCGGACTTTGGTCTTTGTGCAATCACATTATTCCTATTGTTAGGGGAAAAATGTTGTACGGAATTATATCTCAGTGCAGTCTTTACATTTCCCAAGATCAATAACAAAGGAAAAAATCAATAAAAGTGCAACACTGTCTTTTTGTACAAGAAGCTACCAAATACTGCAGATCTGTATAACTTATTAATGGTTTTGATACTATGAGTTTTATTGTCTGTTATTTGTGGAATGATACTTGTATTAAATTATTTGCCATGCAATGTTCTCAACAATAAATCCATGCTGTTTTTCATAACAGTGCAGTATAGTCTCCAGCTATAAAGACACTGCAGGTAAAATTGGAGGTAAAACCCCTGAAAGTGGAGGTGAGGACTATGCTACGTGATTAACCCACATGTTAAATTGATTTTTCCTACTGCTTTATATGATTGTTGCATGCTGTTCATTGGCTAGTCTTATCAGTGGGACTCTGATATGGCAAGTGGCTAGCATGTCTTAAAAACAGCCTGCACCTCTTGAAGGAGAGGTGCACTGTGGCTGCAACACATTTTGAGAGATATTTGAAAACTGAAACAGTGTGCTGTGATACTTTGAGGAATGACTGAACATGTGATACAGCGTGCACCAGGGTTTTTTGATAATGCACGAGAGGTCTTGGTGCAAGATGTGGAGAAAAGGAGAAGCATTCAGTATCCGCAGTGGGTAACAGGAGGACATCCAGACAAATGCTCAGGAGGCAGTGGGAAGAAGTAACAGTGGAGGAAAATGCCAAGTGTGTTGCTTCCAGAAAATGATGCAGTGCAGGAAGAAAATGAATGATCTGACACGAGTTGTCAAGGTGAGTGAGTTTAATCTTCAAATGGTATATCCTACTAATTACACCACTGGCCTCATCCTCTGCTCAATTGACCACACCCCCTTCACCCACCTACTTACAATGTCAATCAATTAATACTCAACCCTTCAATTCAAATGGTTTACTTCACTCTGGTAGAGGTTGCACT
Source organism: Heterodontus francisci (assembly GCF_036365525.1). Lineage (NCBI taxonomy): Eukaryota > Metazoa > Chordata > Chondrichthyes > Heterodontiformes > Heterodontidae > Heterodontus > Heterodontus francisci. The sequence continues at coordinate 196,719,708 of NC_090374.1, forward strand.
GCTGCAAGCCTTGTGGCCACAACTAGCAGCTCATAGACACTGGCAGCTATTCAATCATGCCAATCGCATCACCCAAACCTTTTGCCAAACACTCACTGACACACTTCCCTGTTTCTTATAACAAGAGGCAGCAGGAAAGAACTGGAGGAGTAAAAGCACAGCTGCATGATTCAGTCCCCATGGAGGAGACCATGCTGGCCATCATGGGAATCAGCATCACAGGTGAGGCTGAAGACATTGATGATGAGGGTATCTGCATATCTAATCTTCATTTTTTCATCCCACTTCTCACTCATCCCACAATCTCGTCTGACTCACCAGCTGCAGATGGTGTAAGCATACAATTCTTACTTTCTTTACTTCCCCCACCACAACCCAACCCTTTAACATTTTAGATACTCAATTTCTGGAACCAGCCAAGTCAGCCGAGGCAGAGGAAGAAGATATTGAATAGATGGTGGGAGCATCTTGTGAACTGAATCTGTGCTTTCAAAGATTGAAGACTGGTTGAACATGGTAGAGAACATTCACCAAGGTTGTCGGGTAAAGCGCTGGAAGCCTTGGTGGAAGAGGTAGAATGGAGGACAGTTGTCCTGTTTCCACCAAGGGGCAGGAGGCACATGCTCAGAAGGCAGTGGGAAGGAATAGCGGCGGATACCAATGCCAGGAATGTTGCTACTCGAACATGGATGCAGTGCAAGAAGTTAAGTGATCTGACATTAGCTGTCAAAGTGAGTGACTTCTTCAAATGGCAATCCTATCAATTGTATCAATCATCTACTGGTCAATCAATCAGGAATTACCCCTAACATTCATCTGCTTTACTTCACCCACACACACTTACACCCACAACTCACAGCTCACAAATACTAGCAGCTTTTCAACCACAACAGCTACATCACTCAAATATATTGCAGGATACTCACTGAGACACTTGCCTTTTTCTTGCAGGACAAGGTGGCTCATAACAGAAGGCAACAGGAAAGAACTAGAGAAGTACAAGCACACCTGCATGTTTTAACCCACATGGAGAGACAGTGCTGGCCATCGTGGGAAGGGGCATCACTGAAACTGTGGCCACTGGCAGTGCTGAGAGATTAATGATGAGGGTAACTGCATACTTAATCTTCCTTCTCTCACATCCTGCAATCTCTTGTGACTCACAAGCTACAGATGTGTATGCACACACTTCTTACCTTGTCCTCTCCCCTCACCGCAACTCACCCTTTGTCCCTTTTTCATTTCACAAACCCAAGAACTGGAACCTTCCCAGTCAGAGAAGGAAGAGGAAGAAGATTGTGTCTGTTCATCTTCACTGTCATTTGAACTTATGCTCACAGCTGATAGCCCAGAGACCGACACTGCATGTAGTTTAGAGACTAAGATAGGGGAGGGATCGGCACGTGCTGAGACAATGGGCATGCATGTGCAGGAACCAGGGCAGGGGGAAAGGAGGGTGGAGGTACCAGTTTGCTGAAGTGTGAGGTTGCACACTAGTTCCGCTGCACAGGACTCAGATGAGGACTTTGATAGGCCAGGCCACAGAAGAAAGCTGATGAGTGTACACAGCAAAATGTTTGGTGCAAAGAAAAGCCTGCCAGAAAACCTGCACACTATGTCAAGGAACATGGAGGGATCCAGTTCCAACCTTTCTAATATGGAACAGGTAGTCACCACCATGGGGACACATGCGGAACCTGCCATGATGCAGGGTCTGATGACCGATGTCACAGCTTCCATTGTAGCATAAGCAGCTTCTACCCAATGTTTGAATGCTGCTTTGCAAGCTTGGACTGCTGCCACTGGACATCAGAGTTCAAAGGAGCTTCCAGGGCATCATAGCTGTTCATCAATGTGTTCTGCAACAAATCAGTAGGACTGCTGAGGTGCCGCCCTGGGATAGTGTCAGTACCTCCGTGAACCAGGAGCAGCATTTTCTGCTCTCACCCCTGCCACTCCATTAGTGCTCCTGCTGTTGGCTATCAGCTACCCAACGCAGCCCTCTGCAGTGTAGGTTCTGAGGGTGCAGTTTGAAGCCAGGCCTTCACGGCCCAGAGCTTCTCAAGGTCATCCTCCAAGGCCATCTACAGTCTCCTCATGGTGCAGCTACTGGAGAAGCACCTCTTAGGAACACTAGAATAGGCAAAGGCACACAGAAACAAAGGGAAGGATAAAGGAAGGCAGAAGACTCAGGGAATGCAGAAGGGTGATTGATTTCATTTTGTAGGCATTATTAGTTAGTTTATAAAATTGGAATTGAATGTGCATTTTCAGGTTGTTTTTAATATTACAACTGCGACTGCACTTCAAAAGTACTTAGTTGGCTGGAATACACTTTGGGACGTCCTGAGATCATGAAATAAATGGAAATCTTCCATTGCTAGTTTTGTGTTGTTAGAAAGAATTTGATTTGTTGGTCAGTGACAGAGAAAAGTTAAGGAGTGTGGGACTGCTGGTAAATGGGGAGGTGTAGTTGAGGTTACCGGCATCACTCATGAATAATCTGATTCTGGCCAGGAAAAGGCTTTCTGTCTGTGTATAGAGAGATTCAATGACCTGCCATATGCAGTATTCTTTGTACATAGATGATCTCCTCATTGCTGTGCAATTTTCAGACTGTTAAGAGCAATGTCAAATGTTTTATCAACATAGTTTTATTGCCTGGTTCTGTCACTTCAAACATTATTTAAATTATGTGGTTTAAAGTCATGTAGTGTGAAAACCGTAAAAGAGTCGCCTTGATATTTAATGTTTAATTTTATTTAATGTTTATTCCTTACTATTTTGAAAAGTTAGAATACACAACAAAATGATACACAAGATGCACCAATTGGAGTCAATTGAGGTAATTTTAATCCTCAAAAACCAGTGAGTGCTGGCGTAAAAAATTATAAAAATTTCAAGTGCCACCACAACCCGCCACCAACAATCCCACTTTTACGTTTAACAGAGGCGCGTTTGGCTGCATGTGAGTAAACTGCTTGTTGGAGACAGGACGATCATTACCACAGGTGGCTCGATCACTGGGTCATGATGATGAGGCAATTTTCAAATGATTTCACCAGGAATTTGAATTTACCCCCTCCAGCATGAATTTCCTGGGGGACACAGGAGATTTTTCAGTGAAACCTAGGCGAGATTGAGTGGAAGTTCATGGAAAGTGTTTAAAGTTCAGATTGCCTGATATCAATAAAGGATGTGTGCTTACATCTGTTTTTCAGAGTTCTACCAAATGTAGATTTTTTGAGAAGGTTGGAGGGTCTCATATAGAGAACATCAGGATGGGGGAACCAGGATGCTTTTGCTAGGACAACGGATGAGGAAGACAATTGCGATTAATGGCAGCAATGTTTTGCTCTGCTCTTTTGCATGTGCACAAGGGAGAGGTGCAGAACAGAGACCTGGAGAACACAGATCTGGAAAACAGAATGGAGAACAGCAGAGAGGGGAGTAAGGGAGGAATCAAGGTTGCACAAGGCACTACTCATGTAAGAGAGTCTACAGACTTCCTTAACCTATCTGCAGAGCAATGCCTCTACCTGCCCAGACTGACATGACAGATGGGCTCAGTTAACATCAGCATCCTTCAAGAAGAGCTGCTTCCTGCTGGCTGTGCATTGTCTGTTGCTGTGAAAATCACTACTAACCTCAATTTCTTTGTCTTTAGCTCCTTCCAGTGTATCAACAGGAACATCTCAATCAGTTGCGCAAAAATGTATTAGGCAACTCATGTAAGGGTTGTTTGCCAGGCTGTCGAGTTATGTCAACTCCCAGCGATGGCAAAAGCCAGATTAAGCAAGCACTAGGAATTGCTTCTCTGGCTTATTGCCCATAAGTACAGGATGCCATCAAATTCCCACATGTGGTAATATAAGAACCATCTAATCAACCAGGAAGTTTTTATTAACCACAAAGGATTTCATTCCATCACTATACAGCTAGTTGTTAACCACAAGTAGAGGTTCATGCAGCTGTGTGTCAGATTCTCTGAGTAATGTCATGTTATTTCTTATACTGTGCCAGTCCAACATTCCAAACCTCTGTTCCAGGAAGCTGACATAAAGGCTGGTTCATAGAAGACAAGGAATACCCCTTCAAACTTAGCTCATGTCACATGTGAGGAGCCCCAGAATTGAGGTGCAAGAGCATTACAACAAGAGTCGCAAGACCCACCAGGTGTGTCATCAAGCAAACCATTGGCATGTTAAAAATGTGCTTCAGGTGCCTAGATAGGTCGAGAGACCTCCTTCAGTTCTCACCAACGAAGATTTCCAGAATAGTCGTGGTGTTCTGCATTCTGCACAACATTGTGCAGCAGAGTATTAGAGGTGGAGGATGACCAAGGCACTCATTAAGCAGCTTCTGATGAAGGAAACGTTGAAGAGGAGGAGGAGGACAAGGCCAATGAGCACTATGAAGTTGGGGAACCCATCACCAAACCAGTGACATACATTGCTGCCAGAGTGCCCTCATTGCTCAAAGGTGCAGTTAGTCATCCTCGTAAAACTAACAGGTAGCTTATGCATCATACTCTTTCTACATAGTACATCCCATATGGGCGTCAGCAGAAGTAAGAGCAGGATGCTCCCTGCTCTGACTACACTTGGCTTTGGAATCCCTGAGGGCTCCACCAATGAGTGCTCTAACAGAACCTGTGCGGGGACAGACTCAGCAATCTGGGGATGAGGCAGCATATCGTGTATTGGCTGACAGGAGACAATGAATAAGAACTGCAATGTTTTGTGTTGAGTTCCCACTTCCATGTCCCCTTTTTCCATCATTCCTCTCCTGGGTCAGGACCAGAGCACTTTCACCAGTCTACTGGAGCAGAGCTTGGTGGAGATCAATGACATGCTGTAAGGCTATGATATCTGCCATCCTGTTTATGTTAGCAGACATCGCCGGCACTGATGAGATCATGGACTGCATGGACACGTTGGGAAATCATGTTTGAAGCTCCATGGAGGTGGCTGCTCTCTCTATGTTAGCCATTCTTGCAATTATCTGCGCCACCAATCCACTAGTTTTCGAGTTGGACTCCTCCATTAGCTTCACTGTTGTGGACAGCATGTGTAGCATGTCTGTTAGTATCTCGTAAAGTTGCTGCTGTACCTCTATCATTCTGCTCAACAATGGCTCCTGGGTTACATATGAATTAGGTGCAGAAGTAGGCTATTCTGCCCCTCTAGCCTGCTCCGCCATTCAATAAGATCATGGCTGATCTGTTTGTGGCTCGAAGTTCACACTCCCATCTACCACCGATAACCCTTCATTCCCCTGCCTAACAAGAATCTATCTACCCCCACCTTTAAGTTATTCAATGACCCCGCCTCCACCACTTTCTGAGGCAGAGAGTTCCAAAGTTGCAGAACCCTCTGAGAGAAAAACATTTCTCTTCATCTTGGTTCTAAAAGGGTGACCCCTAATTTTAAAACAATGCCCCCTAGTTCTGGACTCCTCCACAGGAGGAAACATCCTTTCCACATCCACCTTGTCAAAACCATTCAGGAACTTATATACATCAATCAAATCTCCCCTCACTCTTCTAAACTCCAGTGAAAACAAGTCCAGTCTCTTCAACCTTTCCTCAGAAAACAACCTGTTCATTCCAGGTATCAATCTAGTAACCCTCCTCTGAACTGCCTCCAATGTATTCACATCCTTCCTTAAATAAGGAGACCAAAACTGCACACAGTATTCGAGATGTGGTCTCACAATGCCCTGTATAACTGAAGCATAACATCCTTACTTTTATTTTCAATTCCTCTCAAAATAAAGGATAGCATTCCATCAGCCTTCTTTATTACGTGCTGTACCTGCATACTAACTTTTTGTGACTCATGCACTAGAACACCTAGATCCTTCTGCACCTCGGAGTTCTGCAGTTGTTCTGTGCCCAGCTATAGCCTCCTTAATGACTGATACTAAGACCTTCCCCATGACAGACGTCAAGCTAACTGGCCTATAGTTACCTGTTTTCTGCCTCCCCCCTTCTTGAATAGAGGGATTATAATTGCTATTTTCCAGTCTGATGGAACCTTTCCAGAATATAAAGAATTTTGAAAAATTAACACCAACGCATCTACTACCTCATTATCCAACTCTTTTAAGACCCTAGGATGAAGCCCATCAAGGCCTGGGACTTGTCAGCCCACAGCTCCATCAGTTTGCTCAGTACTGCTTCCCTGGTGATTGTAATTTCACCAAGTTCCTCTCTTCCTTCCACCTCCTAATTTACAGATATTACTGGAATGTTTTTTGTATCCTCTATAGTGAAGACAAAAGCAAAATATTTGTTCATTTCCTCCACATTTCCTTATTATCTACTATTAACTCCCCATTCTCACTCTCTAGAGGACCAACACTCACTTTACTTGCTCTTTTCCTTTTTAAATACCTGTAGAAACTCTTGCTATCCGTTTTTACATTTCTAGCAAGCTTCATTTCATACTCCAATTTCTTTCTCCTGATTAACCTTTTAGTCATTCTCGGCTGTTCTTTATATTCTGACAAATCCTCTGACCTACCACTCATCTTTGCACAATTATATGCTTTTTGCTTAACTTTGATGCTTTCCTTAACTTTTTTAGTTAACCACGAATGGTAGGTCCTCCCCTTAGAATTTTTCTTTATGGTAGGTATATACTTATCCTGAGTATTCTGAAATATCCCCTTGAATGTCTGCCACTGCTTCTCTATTGATCTCTCAGTGAACCCAGTTCACTTCAACTAGCTCAGATTTCATGCCCATATAGTTGCCTTATTTAATTTCAAAAAAGCTAGTCTTAGACCCACTCTTCTCTCTTTCAAACTGGATGTAAAATTCAATCATATAGTGGTCACTGCTTCCTGGAGGTGTCTTTACTGAACTCATTAATTAATCCTGTCACATTACACAATACCAAGTCTAATAAAACTGCCTTTCTGGTTGCTTTCAGAATGTGCTACTCTCAGAAACTCTCTCAAAAGCATTTTATGAACTCCTCATCCAGGCTACTATTGCCAATCTGTTTATATGTAGATTAAAATTGCTGTCCCTTTATCACAAGCACCCAATATTTCTTCTTGTATACTTAATCCTACATTATGGTTACTGTTAGGGGATCTGTAGACCACTCCCGCTAATGACGTCTTTCCCCGACAATTCCTCATCTCCACGCAAACCGATTCTAGATCCTGATATCCTGAACCAAGGTCATCTCTAACTATTGCACCAGTGCCATCCTTGAGTAAGGGTGCAACCCCTCCACCTTTACCTAGCTTCCTATTTTTCTTTAATTTCATATATCCATTAATATTCAGGACCTAATCCTTGTCATCCTGCAGTCACATCTCCGTAATGGTGATCAGATCATTTTTATTTACTTTAATGTACACTATCAGTTCGTCTACTTTGTTATGAATGCTATGTACATTCAGATACAGAGCTTTTAGTTTTGTCTTTTTTGTTATCTTTGTGATATGTAGTCTTGACTGTTGGTGTGTTATTAGGTATTTTCCCTCTGTCCCTTCCTGCCATTCTATGACCTTCATTTCCTATGTTACTATTCTGCTCTCCAGCCTTGACTCTGCCCCTTGGTTTACTACATCTACACAGGCTTTATCCCTCATCCCCCCCTTGTTTAGTTTAAAACCCTCTCTACTTCCCTAGTTATATAGTTTGCTAGAACACTGGTCCCAGAATGGTTCTGATGCAGACCTTCCCAACGGTGCAGCCCCCACTTCCCCCAGTACTGGTGCCAGTGCCCCATGGACTGAAACCCACTTTTCCTAGACCAGTCTTTGAGCCAATTATTCGTTTCACTAATCTTATGTGCCCTCTACCAATTGGCACACAGCTAAGGTAACAATCTAGAGATTATTGCCCTTGAGGTTCTATTTTTCAATTTGGTGCTTAGATCCTCATACTGTCTAAGCAGAACCTCTTTCCTAGTCCTACCTATTGTATTGGTACCTACATGGACTACAACAACTGGATCCTCCCCCTCCAAGTTCCTGTCCAGCTCTGGGCAGATGACCTGAACCCTGGCACAGTTAGGCAACACAGCCTTCTGGACTCACGCTCTCAGCTGCACAGAACGGTGTCAATCTCTCTCTACCATCCCTTACTACCACTACATTTCTTTTTACTCCCCCACTTGAATGGCTTCCTGTACCACATTGCCATAGCCAGTCTGCTCATCCACCTTGCAGACCTCACTTTCATCCACACAGGTTGAGAACACCTCAAACCTGTTTGACAATTGCAAAGTCTGAGGCTCCCCCATTACTGTCTGCTCAGTCCCTTTACCTGCCTCACTCAGTGACATCCTCCTGTCCGTCATTGCTGACTGAAACAGATGACCCTGTTCTAAGAGGTGTGACCATCTTTGGAACAAAATGTCCAGATATTTTTTCCCCTCCCTTAGATTGTGCAGTGTTTGCAGTTTGGCATCCAGATCAATAATCCTGATCTGGAATTCCTCTAGCTGCTTATACTTTCTGCAGACGTGTTTGTCCTGGATCGCCTTTGCATCCAAAAGCTCCTACATACCATAGTTGCGACATAACACCTGTCCTGCCATTGTTACTTATGCTATTAGTTAATTTACTTTAATTACTTTTCAAATCACTTTCTTAATTAATTCTCACTGTTTCCCAATCTACTAAGCTTAACTAGTATTACTAAATGAAACTTTGCAATTTCTAAAATTACCTGAATTTTGAAAGCTAAATGATACAACACTCACCAACCAATCACTTACCTTGAAGTCAAAATAAGAAGACTCACCAGCTGCTGGAGGCTAAAACAGATAGGAAAAGGAGCCCCTCTCTCCCTCTCTATACCAAATTCCCATGTGCACCAAATTCCAGCTTCACTCTGGCAATGTCTCACACAGACTATTATCTCTTCTCACTGCGTCCCCTCACTGCCTGTGTCCAGTTGAGCAGAGCGTGGAGGGGATGCACCTCAGGCACAGCCTCTCCACAGCTGTCACAGCCACCAGTGTCTGCTCATTCTCATTTCGGATGTATGAATCACCATGTGCAAACCCAAGTAAATCTCTAACTTCGGTGTGAGTATTTTTACTGCTGCATGACTATACATTCTGTGATGGTGCATCCTCAGAAGAATGAGATCCTCTGAGGAATTGTCATCATACGTGCCCACAGACTCCTCTTACTCTACACATGGAGGCCCTGGCAGACGGAAGAATCGGATATCAATTATTCGTGGCAAAGTGAGAATCTTGGCAATCACCATACTGATACATCTATAATTTAGCCATTAATGAAATAAAATCAGCATATGTGCATCAGTAGTATTTGTAATTCTATCCCCAGCTATCTGCAAACTCCCAGTCTCTCTATCTGCAATTGATAGGGACGCAGATGGGCCATGAATCTCCTGGGCCTCCTCCTTTGCATCGAGCAACTGGACTATTTTTGGCAGCCCACATCCAGTCCTCTCCCTCTCCCTTGTGCTTTGTGCTCTCTACTACAACGGGTGAAAGACAGACCTGTGAATGACTGAAGGTCACATATTTACCCAATAGATGCCGTGCATTCAGTGAGAGTGACTATCAGATAGATGCATCACATTGTGTAACGATTGGGGTGAGGAGCAACAGTGGATGGATCCATGAGAAGGTGAAGAAGTGAATAAGAAGTGGAGGATGGCTGCTGCAACTTAAGTGAAGAAGTGATGTAATGAGTTGGCAAGATAGGGTGAAGGGTTGGAGGAGATGGGGATGAAGTTGGGATCAGAAAATGTATTCACTTTTCCTGGCCTTGTTAGATCATTAAATCAATTCCTCCATTGCATCCAAGACCGAGGCACAATGCTCCCACTGCTCACCTCCTCAGCCACCTTCAACTGTGCCTTCTTGGTGAAAACTATAGGTTTCTTCATCCCATTGCTGGGGTAATATATGTCCCTCCTGTTCCTGAATGCTCCTGATGTAATTCAAGGGAAGTAATATTGAATCTGGGCGCTGGCCTTCCTCTTTATGAATCCATGTTAAATATCTCCTGGCTCCTCCAAATTCTATTTTTGCATTCACCCTTTAAAAAGTTAACTTGAGGTCATGTGATGTGTATTTATGGCATACCCACTGCACAGATTGGAGACTCAAAACCAGAAAGGAAACATTTAACTATTCAATCTAGTTTCAGTCAGGGAATCTGACCCATGAAGTTTTCTTCCAGGTTTGTGGCACACAAACCAAAATGAATGGGTGTGAGTTAGCACCATTGTAACAGAACGGCCCCCAACTTCATATCCTAGACCTTTGTGTGGTCACACCAGGGGAAAGGGCCCTGTGACACCTGACAGAGACTCAAATAGGATGTATTTTTACCTTAAAAGGTAGTCCTCTGGAGTGAGAGGGGAGATCAAGAAAAGACCTCAGAAAGCTAGTTCCAGCAAAAGGCTGTAAGGTTGGTCCAGCTAAGGACGAAACCCTGCTGCTGATACTATACTTCAACTTGCTGCAGCAAAGACCTTATAAAGTGACCACTGCCTCCGGTCTGAAGTTTTAACCACCAGAAATCTACAACACCTCCGCAAGTTCATGACTGCAAACATCCAGGCCTGCACCTTTGAAAAGATGTTATTCCCGAGAAGATTCAACAGGTTTCTGTGTACCACAAACTCTTACATCACGTTGAACTTTAATTGCATCCTACTCTTTTCCTCTCTATCTATTCATGCATATGTGAACGTGTGAGTGGGTCAAGATTGCAAACAATTCGGCTTTTGCCATTTAAATAAGAATTTAACCTTCATTTTTTTAAACCTACTGGAAAACCTGTTGTTTGTTTATTTGACCCTGAAACACTCAGGGACGAACACACCGTTGTAAGGAAAGTACTATTGTGGTCAGTTGGGAGGTGAGAAGTGGAAGTTACCCACACCACTTACCACCTGTCCATAATATAAGTTTCGAAGTAATCTCTGCAAACATTGAATTCAGGGTTTATTTTGGTTACTGGACGTTCATCCCTCTATGTACATGTCCTGTCCCTCTCTCTCTCTATCCTCTGTATCTTTTCCTGTCCATCTATCTGTCCCTCTTTTGCTTTGTTTTCCTGTCTCTCTCTGTCTTACAGCTGTCAATAGTTACACTTTTTAACTATCAACAAAACAAAAGTGAGAGTAAGAACCTTTCCATCTGTCTGAGAGGTTCTGAAAAGTCGGTTCATTTTTTTTAATCTTGAAAGAAATCAGGATTGGGAAAGGCAGTCACTCCTTCTCTTTCATTCTGTTTCTCAGCTTGACATGCTCATGCAGTTTATAAATTGTTTATAATTTGAACTCAAACAAAAGCAGGTTTATCATCAACACAGTCTGTCACACTTGAAATGGATGTTTCTTTCCTTCTCTCTCACACACAGCCACTCTATTAAAAAAAAACTACCCACAGTTAACTATACCTGAATAAAGCTCTGAAATTGGTTTGCTAGCTTTCCTTCAAATAATTTTGAAATACACCAAAAAGATATTGTTACAGATTGAGAAGATGCATTGTATCAGTTAAGCTAACTTAAATGTTACTGATGCCACTGTGCATACTGCATATGCTCTGACTGCAGAATTCTCCTTCAGCTAGCCCTGGTCAAAAATGTTAAATTCAAGCCTGAGCTGTTGGGAGAGGTTCAGGCCTTCAAAGACAAAATGTAATAAAGATCTTAAAAGACACAGAAGACAATTCAGTGGATAAATTTAATTATGTTATTGTAAAAGATGCACATTTTGATTCTTTTATTTTGTTGAAACATTATTTTGGGCATTAGAAATTTCAGTTACTGAGAGAAAAAGTATAACTGATCTTTTGTCAAATAGCTTGCTGAGTAATCCATTTAGTTCATATGTTTCTCTTTTATCTCTTTTCAGGATTAGATGTTCTCATAAGTCCTTAGTCATTTCTCTCTGGTAGTGTATCTGGTAGCTGCTCACCTTGTGTTTCATTTCTTAACTCTGTATGTCTGATTTGTTATTATTTTGCTTAAACCAATCAAGAAAGTGAGGTTAGAAAAGTATGTCAAAGAGGAAGTTCATTCTAGATATCAAACTTTAAATTCTAGATGATGGCAATGAAATTCCACAGGGTTTCTGCTAGTTTCCTACGGGTGACTAGGAAAACTCTTGTAAAATTTCAGGACTGATATGGATGAAGGATTTTAGTTACAAGGTTAGATTGGAAAAGTTGGGTTTGTTCTCCTTAGAACAAAGGAGCTTGAGGAGACTTTTAATAGAACTGTACAAGGTTATGACAGGCTTAGATAAGGTAGACAAGGAAAAGCTGTTCCCATTAACTAATGGTACAATGACTAGGGGACACAGATTGAAAGTTTTGGACAAAAGATGTAGGGGGAATATGAGGAAGCACTTTTTTGTGCCTCAGGTGGTAATGGCCTGGAATTCACTGCCCACGAGGGTGGTGGAAGCAAAGATGATCAATGAACTCAAGAGAAAGTTGGATGGCCACCTAAGAGAAATAGACTTGCAGGGCTATGGGGATTGAGCCAGGGAGCTGGACTGACTGCATAGCTCTGTGGAGAGCCAGCATGGATTGGATGGACCAAATGACCTCCCTCTGTGCTGTAAATGACTCTATGACTCTATGATATCTTCCCCATATATTTATCATGTTCATAATTAGGTAAACCATTATTAATTCTGATAGCATGGAGCGGAATTCCCTATGACATAACTATGGCAAGAGTCTGGCAGTAAAGATTGGAAAATGATTGATACCCAGATATGCTACATCCTGACCTTAGTTGGGAATTTGCCACTGTGCCCATCCATTTCTAGGTCACTTAGGTGGGGAGAGGGGCTCCATACATTGGAAGTTTTGACTTCCCCATCACATGTGAATCTGGTGTATGACTGGTTGAGGCATACCAGACTCAAGAAGGGAGAAATTTGTGGGTTGGGTGGAGTTGGGGTTGGTGGAGCAAGTGGGTGTTTTGCTCCAGGCTAGTGTAGTGCCCAGGAGCCCTGCAGATATGACTTTACAATATTATATTGATCGACCTCCTTACACAGGGATGGTGTCCTGGGCTTCTCCCCCTGAATATGGCCCAACATCCTACATTGACAGCCATAGAGAAAAAGAGAGCTGAAGCATGATCTGAAGTTATTAAATCTAATATTAAGGCTAAAGTTCAAAAGTATTGATTGGAAATATAAGAGCCTGGGTTTTGCAGTTGTAATGATGGAGAAACTGTCAACGGTCACCATCATTGTGAAACTGAAAACAACTTCTGGCATTTGCACATGAGTAGTTAAAAGCAGAAATCTGGAATTTGCTGTCAGTGCTGCTCCTCTACCCGAGTGCTTTGTTGAAGTGCTCACTGATGGAAATCTTTAGAAATCATGTCAATTGGTGTGAACTTCCCACTTTTTATGTTCTAATCTCACTGTAAAAAATGCTAAAAATGTTACACCTGGTTGAATGAGGAGTAACTGTGTTTTTAACGACATAACATGTCATAATTACTGATGAACGATCTCCCTAGCCCTGAAAACTAATTTAACATTAGTGGAATTGCAAATTTCTCCATTAAGATAGAAATTCCATAGGTTTTCATTTTTTTAAGCGTTTTTATGATATTTCAGATTAATTCCATGTGCTCATCCAAATCTTTATTTTGCTGTCTGTAAAATAATTAAAATGTAAAAGATAATCTGTGCTTTTTACCTCCTGGTTTGCAGTCTGAGAATGCCACATTGTGATTGGCTGTTTAGCCTACTTGATGATATCACTGTTGCTTTGTGCCAGAATCGAATTAACATTGGGAAAGGTGAAATCCATGCCACAGAGATCACAAGATCTTTGTGGGCAGCTTTCTTTAAGATCAGTGTTGAGGTGCCATTTTACCACTGACTGCAAATCCAGGCCAAGATATTGTTTTAGTAGCTTGTTGTGAGCTTGACTGATATAGTGTAAAGGCAAAATATAGAGAGGTCAGAGTGGGAGTGGAGCAGGGGATGGAAGTGGCAAGTGACAGAGAACTTGGGGTTATGCTTATGGGCAGCATGGAGGTATTCAAAAAGTGATCACCTTATCTGTGTTTGGCCTTCCCGACGTAAAGGCACTGTGAGCAGCAATTCAGAAAAGCAAGTTGGAGGAAGTATACATAAACTGGTATTTCACATGGAATGAGTTCTTGGAGCCCTGGGTCGTATGTCAAAGAGATGAATGGGCAGGTGTTGCATGTCTTGCATTTGCAAGGGAATTTGGCAGTTGGATGTAGATGTGATAGAAGAGTGAGCCAGGGTGGCTCAGGATTAATGGTCCCTACAGAAAGCAGAAGGGAAGGAAAGGGAAGGAAAAGATGTGCTTGGTGGTTACAGAAATAGCAGAAGTTTATCTGGTGAATGTGGAGTCTGGTAGGGTGGAAGGTTAGGACAAGGAATAAACTATCACAATTGTGATGAGGGCAAAAGAATGAAAGCAAAAGTATACAAAATGGACAGACCCAATTATACATCCTGTCTATCATAGAGGAGAGGTATCCATGACTGAGGAAAAATGAGGACATTTCAGAAGCACTGATGTCTGAGGTAACATGTGCTAGAACTTGATTGGCAACTTGCAGGATGATCTTACAGGTACAATTAGACTGAGTTTAAGACATCATTTTCCGTCAAAATACTGAGTTAGTTGTTCTCCCTCCTTCCCGCTGTCTCTCCCTGTCTCTCTCTTCATCTTTCACCCTTCTTCCCTACAACTGCTTTTATATTAAGCAACATTTATACCAGCAATACTGGTTTCCATTTCCCAGAGCTTACAGAACTGGCAGAAACCCAAAGATAAATCAACTGGATTCATTAAGGCCATCTGCCAGCAAGACTTTGGCGAGCTGATGATGCTAGTGCAGGTCTTGCAGGCATAAAAGCAGCATAACTCTAGTAGGGATGAAGACAATGTGATAGTTTGGAACCAGAAGATATATCAAGACTAGATTTAGTTATATATAGCATTATTAATAAGTTACTTAAGATGCTACAGTGCATAAAACAGAAGTATGCATCAGGTTGAAGCGATTTTGCAAAACTATGTGTCAACTGAAAACAACCAAAGATAAATTAGCCCTAATTATGTATATTGTTGGATTACTTCCAGCATGTGTGTTGTACTGTCTTCCAACATGGCATATGGCCTAGCTTGTGTTGCAGGATAACCTACTTTTGTGTGCCTCAATAAACTTCTTTCACTTTATCCATCTATGTCAAATGCTCTATCCACTAACAGTAATGAAGAATGGGTCAACATTTAGCCTGGGGATAGTTAGGCTATAAGGTTCCTGTTAACAATATTCGAGCTTCATAGAATGGATTTAGCCGGAAGGTATGTACACTTCGTAGCAAAAGATGTTACCTGAAATAAACTTATACCAAAGGTTAGTAATATAAATAGAGTCGACTCAGTTTGCATGTTATTTTCCTGCATGGAAGCTGTTATAATATGAAGCAAGGACAATATTTATTCATTGTCTATTTATCTTTTGTAAACCCTATATTGTGACAGCTCTAAGGATGGCCTTTGCCCCTGTGGAAATAAAAAATGACATGTTTGGCACAATCTTCATTGTGTCAGGAACACTTCTGCTCTGGGCTGATTTGAACTGTTTTCACCATGACCCATTAACCCTTTAAGAATGGCATAAACTTTTGAACTTATTTGCTCAGGTAACTGGTTAAAATAGAAATTGGGGCCTGATGATGCCAAGGAAGGTAAGGGGCAGGAGGTTTAGAGGGGACTTGAGGAAAAAAATTTTCACCCGGAGGGTGGTTGGAGTCTGGAACAGACTGCCTGAAGAGGTGGTAGAGGCAGGAACCAACACAACATTTAAGAAGTATTTAGATGAGCACTTGAAACACCATAGCATACAAGGCTATGGGCCAGGTGCTGGAAAATGGGATTAGAATAGGTAGGTACTTGATGGCCAGCACAGACACGATGTGCCAAAGGGCCTGTTTCTGTGCTGTATGACTCTATGACTCTAAGGATATATAAAGAAGGACCCTGCTGGCTTAAAACATACGAACGTAGGAATTAGGAGCAGGAATAGGCCACTCGGCCCCTTGGGCCTGCTCCGCCATTCAACAAGATCATGGTTGATCTGATTGTAACCTCAACTCCACATTCCCACTTACCCCGATAACCTTTCACCCCCTTGCTTATCAAAAATTTATCTACCTCTGCCTTAAAAATATTCAAAGACTCTGCTTCCACCACCATTTGAGGAAGAGAATTCCAAAGACTCACGACCCTCTGAGAGAAAAAAAAACTTCTCCTCGTCTCTGTTTTAAATGGATGACCCCTTATATTTAAACAGTGACCCCTAGTTCTAGATTCTCCCACAAGAGGAAACATCCTTTCCACATCCACCCTGTCAGGACCCCTCAGGATCTTACATGGTTCAATCAAGTCACCTCTTACTCTTCTAAACTCCAGCTGATACAAGCCTAGCCTGTCCAACCTTTCCTCATAAGACAACCCACCCATTCCAGGTATTAGACTAGTAAACCCTCTCTGACCTGCTTCCAATACATTTACATCCTTCCTTAAATAAGACCAATACTGTGCACAGTACTCCGGATGTGGTCTCACCAAAGCCATGTATAACTGAAGCATAACCTCTTTTGTATTCAATTCGCCTCGTAATAAACAATAACATTTTATTAGCTTTCCTAGTTACTTGCTATACCTGCATACTAATTTTTTGTGATTCATGCACTAGGTCACCCAGTTCCTACTGCACCTCAGAGCTCTGCAATCTCTCACTATTTAGGTAATATGCTTTTTTTTCATTCTTCCTGCCAAATTGGAGAATTTTGCATTTTCCCACATTATACTTATTTTCCTATCTATCTTTGTGTCATCAGCAAATTTAGCAACCATACCTTCAGTCCCTTCATCCAAGTCATTTATCTAAAT
The DNA here is from genome assembly GCF_036365525.1 of Heterodontus francisci. Lineage (NCBI taxonomy): Eukaryota > Metazoa > Chordata > Chondrichthyes > Heterodontiformes > Heterodontidae > Heterodontus > Heterodontus francisci. The sequence goes on from NC_090374.1 coordinate 196,736,642, forward strand.
TGTAAAAGGTTGAGGCCCCAGCACTGTTCCCTGTGGCACACTACTCGTTACAACTTGCCAGTCAGAAAATGATCCATTTATGACTACTCTCTGTTTCTTGTTAGTTAGCCAATCTTGTATCCATGCCAATATGTCACCCCCTACACTATGAGCTTTTATTTTCCGCAATAATCTTTGATGTAGCACTTTATCAAATGCCTTCTGGAAATCTAAGTACAGTACATCCACCAGTTCACCTTTATCCGCAGCACATGTTACTTCTTTAGAGAACTCCAGTAAATTGGTTAAACATGATTTCCCTTTCACAAAACCATGTTGATTCTGCCTGATGAGCTTGAATGTTTTTAATAATAGCTTCCAACATTTTCTCTAAGATAGATGTTAAGCTAACTGGCCTGTATTTTTCTGCTTTCTCTCTCCTTCGCTTTTTGAATAAAGGAGTTACATTCCAATCGACTGGAACCTTCCCCAAATCTAGGGAATTTTGAAAAATTAAAACCAATGCATCAACTATCTCACTAGTCACTTCATTTAAGACCCAAGGATGAAGTCCATCAGGACCCAGGGACTTTTTAGCCCACAACTTCAGGTGGGTCTCCTTCTCACTTGCTCAGAAGTATAGGTTAAAACTGAAGACAATGGAAATGGAGCAGGATGTCAGCAGGTAAGTCTCTTGGGCAATTTTAAATGATCACCTGCCCAGCGTGTCTGGTTGAAATCGCCCCTACAGCAATCTGAGGATATCTTCTTATTATGTTTACAACATCAGTAACATACAATGACCAGAAGAACTCTTACCCCTCTGAAGTAAAGAGAGCATTCAAGCATACTTAGATGTGCCAAGCAGATGTAGCTGCTTGTCTTAAAAGGACATATATACATTCAGTATTTTAAAATTAGATTAAATGTTTTCATATTTTAATCTATTTTCCATTGATCTAATGCTGTATAAGGCATATGTATAAAGATAGAGTTTCTCACTCCTCACCCATGGTGAGATAACTCAAATGTATGTAATGCAAATAGAATTGTGGGCCTGTACCTTTCCAATATGTAAGCTATATGATAAGTAGAGAAACTATCTTATCATATACAAGAATTCAAAGAAACTACCCCCTAATTTACATCCTATAGCCCATATATCACCACAGAGGATATACAGGTGCCAAATATAATGTTTGTTCATCAATCACTTCAACAGATCGTGAGACAGGCATGTTTTAAAAAATACATGGGACAGGGGTCAGTAAAGAGATACAAAGGTGAGTAACTAATTAGTCACATGACAACTCCAATTGGGGAAAAGTGCTGGTTTCATATATTTTGGGTTTAAGCACATTTAAAAAGTAACATATTCCCCTCATTGTCACTATTAGGCAGAATAGCATAACACAATGCAATGCTTGTCTTATCACTCAGCACTGAATTATACCGTAATAATAACTTTCATTTATCTTGAGTATATTTGCCATAAATGGCTTCCATGTTCAAACTTAGTGCCAAGGCTGCACCAATACAAGGTCTATTTATTGCCTCATATCCACTGGTCAAATGAGCGTTACTTCTTTAATTATTAAAACATCCTCGGGGACTTAAGGACCTGTAGATATCCCTAAGATTGCATTACTGATATAATGTGTACAAGTGGAAAAAAAAATCAAAGCAAAATTCTGTCAAGTAATGCAAAGGACAAAGTCAAAAGAAACTGAAATCAGATTACAAGATGACTGTGCTGACCAGATAGTGGGGAGAAATTGATTAACCCCGGAAGCGGAGATTGATTAACCCATGCTTGTTCATTGCATTGCAGGCAGTGCGTTAAATTGGTGCTGTCTGCTCTTTTAAATGATTGCTACGGACAGCCAGTGCTACATCCGCTATTCATTGGCTGCATGCACAGCAGGGCACCTGATATCATGAGTGGCTGGTTCTACTTAAAGGTAGCCTGCACCTGTTAAAGGGGAGGTGCAATATGGCTGCAAGAAGTGGTGGGAGTTTTTTCAAAAATAAATATGGACTGCGATACTTTGAGCAATGGCTGGGACAAGCATGAAAACTGTCAAACAATGCACTAGCATTCTTGGGGGAAGAACTGGAAAAAAAGGAGAGACAACCTGTATCTGCAAGGAGCCAGGAGGCCCTCCAGACATATGCTCAGAAGGCAGTGGGCAGAAGTAGTGTCTGAAGTCAATGTAGGAGTATAGTTCAAGAATGTGGAAGCAGTGTAGGAAGAAGTTTAACAATCTGGCAAGAGTGTAAATCTGAGCTCATCTTCAAATGCTATATCCTCTCAATTGCACACTCACTTTATCCACTGCTCAATTCTCTACACCCCTATCACACAACTACCAACAATTTCTAGCAATCAGTACTCAACCCTTCAATTCACATGCTTTACCTCACCCTTAGCACTGCTGCAAGCCTTGCATCCAAAACTCACAGCTCACACACACTGGCAGTCATTCAACCTTGGCAGCCACATCACCCAAGTATATTACAGGACATTCATTAACACACTTCCTTCTTTCTTGCAGGGAAAAGTTGGCGCCTAACAAGAGGCAGCAGGACAGAACTGGAGGAGGGCAAGTGCCTTGCCTGTTTTGACGCTGATGGAGGACACAGTGCTGATGATCATGGAAAGGGTATTGCTGAGGGCATGGCCACTAGTGGGGCTGGAAAGATTGATAATGAGGATGCTTAATCCTCCTTCTCTCATGCCACTCCTCCCTTATCCCACAATCTTTCCTGACTCACAGCTGCAGATGGTGTAAGCAAGCACTTCTTACCTTGTCCTCTCACCTCATCACAACCCAATCCTTGTCCCTTCTACATTTTAGATGCCCAAGAACTGGAATCATCCCAGTCAGTGGATGTAGAGGAAGAAGACACAGTCACTTGATCTTACACTCGCGGTCTGCAATTCAGAGGCTGATTCCAGGGTGGGTGGAAAATGATAGCGCAGGGGCCAGCTTTCTGGAGGACAGGATTGCACATTAGTTCTGTTGCAGAGCAGTCAGATGAGGACTTTGATAGGCCAGGCCACAGAAGAAGGCTGACAGATGTACATAATCAAATGATTAATGCACTGGAAAGTCTGCCAGGAAGCCTGCTCCGAATATCAAGGAGCATGGAAGAGTCCAGCACCAACTTGGCACAGGGGGTTTGCCCGGATCTTGGAACCCTTCTTCTCTGAAATGGAACAGGTTTTCACCTCTGTCAGCACACCAGTAGAACCCGCAATGGTGCAGCATCTGATGACTGATATCAAAGCTTGCATTGCAGTACAAAGGTCATCTATCAAATGTATGAGTACTGCAGTGGAAGCTCAGACTGTTACAATCATGGCTCTGGATACTACTGCCAGGGTTCACAGCAGTCCAGCAATCTGTTCTCCAACAAATCAGTAGAGTTGCTGAGGTGCTGCCCTGGGAAAATGGCAGTGATTCCATGGGGAACAAACCTGCTGTCCTTTCTCAGGATAACAGCATTCCTGCTGCCACCCCGACACGCTCCCCACGCCCTTGTGGTTGCCTGTCAGCCAGCAAGCCCAGACTGCTGCAGCCCAGGCCGAGATGGTGCAGCCTGAAGCCAGATCTTGCAGGCCCCAAGCTGCTCGAGGTTGTTCCCCAAGGCTATCTGCAATCTCCTCAATTGAAGATCAGCAACCTTGCACCAGCCATGCTGAAACCATTGGGGAAGCACCTTGTAGGAACACGGGGACAGGTAAAGGCACACCAAAACAGGCACTAAAGGAATGCACAAGGGTGATTAGTTTATTTTTGCATGCATTATGGCATGATTTAATCAGTAAAACTGGATTAAAATGTGCATTTCTGGTGGTTTTATTTTTGTGTTGTCAGTATGAGGGCAAGGAGATGGCTAAGCAAGGAGTTAGGATGGCTAAAAGGGGTCATGAAAAGTCATTGGCAAACAGGATTAAGGAAAATCCCAAGTCTTTTTATACATATATAAAGAGCACGAGGGTAACCAGGGAAAGGGTTGGCCCACTCAAGGACAGAGATGGGAATCTATGTGTGGAGCCAGAGGAAATGGGCGAGGTGCTAAATGAGTATTTTACATCAGTATTCACCAAAGAGAAGGACCTGGTGGATGATGAGCCGAGGGAAGGGAGTGCAGATTTTCTCAGTCATCTCATTATCAAAAAGGAGGAGGTGTTGGGTGTCTTGCAAAGCATTAAGGTAGATAAGTCCCCAGGGCCTGATGGGATCTACCCTAGAATACTGAGGGAGGCAAGGGAAGAAATTGTTGGGGCCTTGACAGAAATCTTTGCATCCTCATTGGCTACAGGTGAGGTCCCAGAGGACTGGAGAATAGCCAATGTTGTGCCTTTTTTTTAAGAAGGGTGGCAAGGATAATCCAGGAAATTATAGGCCGGTGAGCCTTACGTCAGTGGTAGGGAAACTATTAGAGAGGATTATTCGGGACAGGATTTACTCCCATTTGGAAACAAACTAACTTATTAGCGAGAGACAGCATGGTTTTGTGAAGGGGAGGTCATGTCTTACTAACTTGATTGAGTTTTTTGAGGAAGTGACGAAGATGATTGATGAAGGAAGGGCAGTGGATGTTATCTATATGGACTTTAGAAAAGCCTTTGACAAGGTCCCGCATGGCAGACTGGTACAAAAGGTGAAGTCACGCGGGATCAGAGGTGAGCTGGCAAGATGGATACAGAACTGGCTCGGTCATAGAAGACAGAGGGTAACAGTGGATGGGTGTTTTTTTGAATGGAGGGAAGTGACTAGTGGTGTTCCGCAGGGATCAGTGCTGGGACCTTTGCTGTTTGTAGTAAATATAAATGATTTGGAGGAAAATGTAGCTGGTCTGATTCGTAAGTTTGCGGATGACACAAAGGTTGGTGGAGTTGCGGATAATGATGAGGATTGTCAGAGGATACAGCAGGATATAGATCGGTTGGAGACTTGGGCGGAGAAATGGCAGATGGAGTTTAATCCGGACAAATGTGAGGTAATGCATTTTGGAAGGTCTAATGCAGGTGGGAGGTATACAGTAAATGGTAGAACCCTTAGGAGTATTGACAGGCAGAGAGATCTGGGCGTACAGGTCCACTGGTCACTGAAAGTGGCAACGCAGGTGGATAAGGTAGTCAAGAAGGCATACGGCATGCTTGCCTTCATCGGTCGGGGCAAAGAGTATAAAAATTGGCAAGTCATGTTGCAGCTGTACAAAACCTTAGTTAGGCCACACTTAGAATATTGCGTGCAATTCTGGTCGCCACACTACCAGAAGGACGTGGAGGCTTTGGAGAGGGTACAGAGGAGGTTTACCAGGATGTTGCCTGGTCTGGAGGGCATTAGCTATGAGGAGAGGTTGGAAAAACTCGGATTGTTTTCACTGGAACGACGGAGGTGGAGGGGCGACATGATAGAGGTTTACAAAGTTATGAGCGGCATGGACAGAGTGGATAGTCAGAAGCTTTTTCCCAGTGTGGAAGAGTCAGTTACTAGGGGACATAGGTTTAAGGTGCGAGGGGCAAAGTTTAGAGGGGATGTGCGAGGCAAGCTTTTTACACAGAGCGTGGTGAGTGCCTGGAACTTGCTGCCAGGGGAGGTGGTGGAAGCAGATCCGATAGCGACGTTTAAGAGACATCTTGACAAATATATGAATAGGAAGGGAATGGAGGGATATGGGCCCCGGAAGTGCAGAAGGTGTTAGTTTAGGCAGGCATCAAGATCGGCGCAGGCTTGGAGGGCCGAACGGCCTGTTCCTGTGCTGTACTGTTCTTTGTTCTTCTTCCTTGTCAGTGGCAGAGAAAAGGCAAGGCGCGTAGCACTTTTGATAAATTAGGAGGTGTGGTTCCTGTTACTCATATTGCTCATCAATTATTTGATCATGAAAAGCCCAGGAAGAAAGGGATTGTCTGTACTGTAGCCTCCCTTCCTCTTTGTGTTCATCGACTTCCTATTGCACTTCCTTTTCCACTTCCTCATCCTCCTTCTGTTCCTCTCCCTCATGCTCATTGCCCCACTCCTAGCATCTCACTTGATAGTGGGTTACAAGGGCTGTTCCCTCATAATAGTGAGGTTGTGCAGCAAGCAGCATACCACCACAAATCTTGAGACCTGCTCAGCTGAGTACTGCAGGGTTCCTTCAGAGTGCTGCAGGCGGAAGAAGCATTGCTTGAGGATGCTGAGGTTGTGCTATATTATGTTCCTTGTGGCATCATGGCTGTCATTGTAGGCTGACTGTGCATCTGTGCATGAGTTCTGTGCCGGAGTCGTGAGCCATCTCATGAGTGGATAACCATTTCACCCAGTATCTAGTCTTTGACTTGCTGTGAAGAGTCAAATACAGGTGGCAGAGAGGACTGCATGCTGAAGGAGTGAAAATAGTCAAGTTCACATGAGGGAAACACAAGACAATGTGTGTATAGTCAATGGCACCCTGTGCCCTGGGGGACACTACACTCCATGCAAACACTCGTGCTCATTCCACTAGCATGAGGGAATGAGACAAAGCTGTCTCTCTGTGTATGGAGAGTCTCAGTGACCTCCCTTCTGTTGTAGTGTACTGCAAACTGCAAAACGTTGCTTATAACTCCAGCAGCATCCTGGCAGGACCCAGATGCATAAAGAGTAAGAAACACAGTCACCTTGACAGCCACAAGCAATGCTGTCCTTGTCCTAATTTGAGGCTGCGGTTGTGGCTTCAGCAGTTGACAGATTTTAGTCTTGACCTCTTTTGTGAAGTGAAGGCATCTCTAACATTGGTCCTTACTGAAATTGAGGTCAGTGAATTGTTTGTTAAAGACCCTTGGTCGATATGGTCTCTATTTGGAATAGAAATGCAATACTGTACTAAAGTGCCTCCAGGCTTGCCGTAGTTATGTGACCTTGTGACCTCTACCATGAGGCACACTGACTGGGGGCAGCCATTACAGTCAGTTTCATTAAAGACAGAGTCCACACCAGACTGGTGTCCTGTGAGCTTGTAACGTGGTGTCAGAGTGGAGCTGAGATTGAGTGGTGAAGAAGCACAGCTACGTAACAAAGGTCACAGGAATGGTCACAACTGCTAAAAGCTGTTAAAAGCCACAGGAAGCAACAGAAAATGAACAAAGAAACAGCTGAAAGCACAGGGTAAGACAACGGCTGCAAATTTTCCTCTGCCCGCATCAGAAATGAAAGGTGATATGAAACAGAACAGGCAGTTTTTCTACTCGGCAATAGCAAAATTATGAAATTGCGATAGATTTAATTAATAAACCAGAGCAGCTATGAGTAGCTACACCTTTATTACTGTAGGGGAGAGACTGTTACAAAGAGTATTCCACCCTAAATCCCTCTGAAGAATAAAAAAAAGGACAGCAGAAATTTTGAATGTCTTGAAGGCATGCTTTGAACCCCAAGTGAATGTAACCTATGAATGGTGTGTGTTCAATATTAGGGCCCAAGGTGAAAAAGAGTCCATTATCAATATGTGACTACATTAACACAGCTTGCAGAATCCTGTGAATTTGCACAACTAAAAGATGATTTAATTAAAGGCAGGATTATATTCGGCATAAGATATCCCCCAGTGATAGCACGTCTACTGAGAGAAGACAAACTTACTCTCAGGAAAGCGATTGACATGTGCAGAAGTGCTGAGGTTGTAAATCAGCAGCTAAACCATATTCATGGCAGAACTACCAGGCCTTGTATTATGCTGATAGACATTCCAGGCCGAAAGGGTAGAAAGATCACAGACAAAGGGCAGGATGCAAATACTGCGGAGGACATCACGCAAAGGAAAATGAGGCAATGTCCAGCATGGGGAAGGCAGTGCTCTCACTGCGAGAAACTGAATCATCTGCACACAAGTGTTTGGCTAGAAGAAAGCACAATAAGCAGGTACGATGGCCACTGGAGAGATGTCAGCTGAAGATTCTGACGACTCACTACACACCATACAACAGGTTGGTTCAGTCAGGTCAATAGGTGATAAATGGTTTGTGACTGTTGGAATGATGAGAATATCAAATCAACATAAAGTGCCAGATAGAGACCGGTGCGTCATGTAACGTCATCACCTTCACGGACCTGCGCAAAGTGGCTCAACATGGCGATCCAAAAATGAAGCCCTCGAAAGTAAGGTTGAGGCTATGTGAAGGCACCATACTGGTGCCTAGAGGACAAGTTACTCTCAGAGCCCAATGCAATGGCACGAACAAATATCTGGAGTTCCAGATCATAGGTGGCAAGCAAAAGCTACTCATCTCAGCTGGAGCAAGTCTAAAGCTTGGACTGATAACCCTCAACCTGCAAAAAGAGATTTGCAATGTATCACAGCGCACTAAACCATTGACCGCAGAACAGATCCTAGAGGAGTACAACGATGTATTTGCAGGTTTAGGATGTCTTCCTGGAGAATATCATCTTGAATTAGCTGAAAGGGCAAGACCAATTCAGCATCTGTCAAGGAAAGTTCCAGCTGCCCTCAAAGCCAGCCTGAAAGACAAGATAGAAGATCTGTAAAAGAAGGGAGTAATCAAGAAAGTGACAACTCCGACAGAATGGATTTGCAACATGGTAGCAGTGAAACAATCTGGAAAGCTGAGAGTATATACCGACCCAAAGGATCTAAATAAAGCTCTGAAGAGATCGCACTACCTCATGCCAACCATTGAAAGAATTTTGCCACAATTTGCAAAGGCAAAAATCTTCACTACCCTGGATGCAAAGGATGGTTACTGGCAAGTGAAACTGGATGAAAGCAGCAGCTTTCTAACCATATTCTGGAAGCCGTTCGGGAGAAACAGATGGCTGCACATGTCGTTTGGCATTTCCATGGCTCCAGAGGAGTATCAACGCAGACAGCATGAGATAGTGATCTTCCCGGAGTGGAAGCTATAATGGATGACCTGCTAGTGTATGGATAGTCAATGGAAGAAGCCATTGCTGGACATGATCAAAATCTAATGCGACTGCTAGACAGAGCTCACCAGATTAGCCTGAAGCTGAACAAGAAAATATGCAATTAAAGATGCCCAAAGTCAAGTACATAGGTCATGTACTGACAGCAAAAAGGTCTTCGCCCAGATCCTGAAAAGGTGACAGCAGTAGCAGCGATGCGATGACCAACAGATGTAAAAGCAGTGCAACGATTTGTTGGATTCGTCAACTATTTAGCAAAATTCTTGCCAAATTTGTCGTCGGAGTGTGAACCATTATGCCAACTCACTGCCAAGGATGTGCAGTGGTACAGGAGCACAGAACAAGAAGCAGCATTCACTAAAATCAAGCAACTAGTGACTGCAACTCCAGTGCTGAAATACTATGACGTAAATGATACAGTTACCCTGCAGTGTGACGCCAGCGAGACAGGACTTAGAGCAACCCTAATGCAGCAAGAACATCTGGTTGCATTTGCATTCAGGGTGTTAACGCAAACAGAACAACGCTACACTCAGATCGAGAAAAAGTGTCTGGCCATTGTCTTTGCTTGTGAACATTTTCACCAATACCTACTTGGAAGACACAAAGTGACAGTTGAGTCTGACCACAAGCCATTTCAAAGCATTTTCCTCAAGCTGCTACCATTTGCTCCAAAACGTCTGCAAAGGATGTAACTCCAGTTACAAGGATATCATCTGGATGTGACATACAAGCAAGGGAAACAGATGTACAGTGCTGACATGCTGTCGAGAGCAGCACTCCCTATGAAGAAAGTAGAGGATGCTACAACAGAGTGTGAAATCTTCCAGATCCAATGTGAAGCTGCAGCTCAACATGCTCAGGAAATCATCAACCCAGCAGAGACATTGAATCTGACAGACACACGCCTTGCTCAAATCAAGCAAACTACCCAAAAGATCCAACTCTACAAGTGTAGCAAGAAGTAGTGATGAAAGGATGGCCTAAAAGCATCAAGGACACTTCTATGGTCACAAGAGCACATTGGGCATACAGAGATGAATTGACAACCCAAGATGGCATCATGTACAAAGGAAGTAGAGCCATTATCCCTAAAGAGTTGAGAGGAGAGATGCTAAAGTGCATTCATGCAAACTACCAAGGAATTGAGTCGAGCCTGAGGAAGGCAAGAGAAGTGCTGTACTGGCTAAACATGAGCAATGAAATCAAGGACCACATCAGCCAGTGCAGTGCGTGCAACGAGTACCAAGCTAAGCAAGCGAGACATTTGACATCCCAGACAGACCTTGGATGAAGTTGGGAGTAGACCTCTTCACTCTCACAGGAACTGATTATCTTGTCACCGTAGACTACTATTCTGACCACTGGGAGTTAGACCAGCTGACCTCAATGACTACCGGTGAGATTGTAGAATGCCTGAAAGCACACTTCGGTTATGCATTCCAGACATTGCGATGACCGACAACGGCCCTCAGTTCACGAGTGAAGAATTCAGCCGCTTCATAAAGGATTGGGAAATTCAACATCATACTTCACCACCACACTATCCCCAGTCCAATGGAAAGGCTGAGGTGGCAGTAAAAATCGCCAAAAGAATCATAAAGAAAGCGAGCAAATCTGGCACAGATATATACAAGGCAATCCTCAAGTGGAGAAACACACCGACCGAAGGCATGGAAAGTAGTCCGGCACAAAGACTAATGTCACGCAGCACCCAAACTACTCTTATAACAGCAAAAAAGATACCGAAGTCAGAGGTAGTAACAGGTGCGAGTGACAAAATCAAGGTGAAACGGCAGAAAGTCAAATTTCACTTTGACAAAACTGCCAAACCATTGTCAGAGTTGAGCATTGGAGAGCCAGTCAGGGTACAAACGTTCAATGTTCTCAACAAGAGTCAGCCTAAGTGGCAACTTGGGACCTGCGTAGAGCAGTTGTCACCTTGATCGTATGCAGTGGAAGTGAACCACCAGATATACCGTCACAACCACAGGCACATATGCACTACTGGAGAAGCTGTTCTGTTAAAGCAGGCAGCCAATCAGAAAGATGAGAACTCACCAATTGCACAGAACACCGAACAACCATCAGCCCCAGAGGTTCGCAGCACCCCAACAACGGAAATGGAACAACAACAGTTACTGCAGCAACAAGTGATAAGGGAACGGCACTCGCCGGAGAAGGAAAATCAGTCAGATGAACAACCAATGCTCACACACATCATTAAGAGACCAGCACGATTTAATGACTACGTGTGCAATGCATGTGCAGAGACTGACAAAAATGACAAACTGTTAATGCATGAGAAAGGTTGTGTGCATAGTGGGAAACTTGGGCAACTCACAGTGTAAATGATGATGCATGCAAGTTTTTTTTTGTATGTAAAGGGGACTGTTTGGAATAGAAATGCAATCCTGCAGTGCCTCCTGGCTTGCACAGTGGCGCAGTGGTTAGCACCGCAGCCTCACAGCTCCAGGGACCCGGGTTCGATTCTGGGTACTGCCTGTGTGGAGTTTGCAAGTTCTCCCTGTGTCTGCGTGGGTTTTCTCCGGGTGCTCCGGTTTCCTCCCACCACCATAGGTAAATTGGCCATTAAAAATTGCCCCCAGTATAGGGAGGTGGTAGGGGAATAGAGGGACAGGTGGGGATGTGTTAGGAATATGGGATTAGTGTAGGATTAGTATAAATGGGTGGTTGATGTTCGGCACGGACTCGGTGGGCCGAAGGGCCTGTTTCAGTGCTGTATCTCTAAAAAAAAACAGGGTGTTCTTGTTCCAAGCATACATGTTTAATATAAACACCTTTCTATCTATAGTTTCATTTGCCCTGAGCATCTCTGTTATTCCTATTAAAGTTGTGCAGTGAAATGCTTCTCAGATATTGTGTTCTAAGCTGTAGCTTTAGCTGGAGTTTGTTCACAAGTAAGAGACAAAGGCCGCAAAATGTGGCTCTGTATTGCTGCTGGTTTTGGCGCTATGGGAGCCGGGCAAGGAAGAGTGGTTTGGATTTCACTTCTGACAATTGCCTGTGTGGCCCGCATCGATCGCCATGCTGTGGAAGGAAATAGTGTGGGCATCCAGTGCATGCACTAGAAACATGCAGAATGAGGTAAGATCATGAGGTAAGTCAGCATCTAATGCTGATATGTGACACCGGATTTGCCATGTTACACCTCACTGGTCCTATTAGCTGGCGGGGATAGTAAGAGTTTCTATAGATAATTAAAAAAAGAAAAGAGTTAACAATGTGAGCATTGGTCCTGTAGAAAGTGAGTCTGGGGAATTAATAATGCAAAATCAGGAGATGGCAGATGAATTGAACAGGTACATTTCAATTTAGAGGATACAAGTAAAATCCCAGAAATAGCTGTAAATCAGGAAATGGAAGGGATGGAGGAACTCAAGAAAATTACAATCACCAGGGAAGTGGCACTGAGTAAATTTTTGGAGCTACGGGCTGACAAGTCCCCGGGTCCTGATGGACTTCAGCCTAGGGTCTTAAAAGAAGTGGCTAGTGAGTTAATTAATGCGTTGGTTTTAATTTTCCAAAATTCCCTAGATTCAGGGAAGGATCCATTAGATTGGAAAATAGTGAATGTAACTCAATTATTCAAAAAGGGAGGGAGACAGAAAGCAGGAAACTACAGGCCAGTTATCTTAACATATATCATAGAGAAAATGTGAGAAGCTATTATTAAAGACGTTATAGCAGGGCACTTCGAAAAATTTAAGGTAATCAGGCAGAGTCTACATGGTTTTGTGAAAGGGAAATCATGTTTAACCAATTTATTGGAATTCTTTGAAGACATAACGTGCTGTGGATGCAAGGGAACCGGTGGATGTATTGTACTTAGATTTCCAGAGGCAGTTGATAAGGTGCCACATTAAAGGTTATTGCGGAAAGTAAAAGCTCATGGTGTAGGTGATAACATTTTGCCATGAATAGAGGATTGGCTAGCTAACAGGAAACAGACAGTAGGCATAAATGGGTCATTTTCTGGTTGGCAAGTTGTAATGAGTGGTGTGCCACAGGGATCTGTGCTGGGGCCTCAACGTTTACAATTTATATAAATGACTTAGATGAAGGGACCGAAGGTATGGTTGCTGGATTTGCTGGTGGGTAGGAAAGTAAGTTGCAAACAGGACATTAGGAGGCTACAAAGGGATATAGAGAGGTTGCGTGAGTGGGCAAAGATCTGGCAAATGGAGTATAATGTGGGAAAATTTGGAATTGTCCATTTTGGTAGGAAGAATAAAAAAGAAGCATATTATCGAAATGGTGAGAGATTGCAGAGTTCTGAGATGCAGAGGGCTCTGGGTGTTTTACTGCATGAATCAAAGAAGGTTAGTACGCAGGTTCAGCACATAATTAGGAAAGCTAATAGAATGTTATCATTTATTGCAGGGGAATTGAATACAAAAGTAGGGAGGTTCTGCTTCAGTTATACAGGGCATTGGAGAGACCATATCTGGATTACTGTGCTCAGTATTGGTCTCCTTATTTAAGAAAAGATGTAAATGCATTGGAAGCAGTTCAGAGAGGGTTTACTAGACTAATATCTGGAATGGACAGGTGCCTTATGAGGAAAGGTTGGACAGGCTAGGCTTGTATCCACTGGAGTTTCGAAGAGTAAGAAGTAACTTGATTGAAGCATATAAGCTCCTGAGGGATTTTGACAGGGTGGATGTGGAAAGGATGTGGGAGAATCTAGAACTAGGTGTTACTGTTTAAAAATAAGGGGTCGCCCATTTAAGACAGAGATGAGGAGAATTTTTTTTCACAGAGGGTCATGAGATTTTGGAACTCTTCCTCAAAAGGCAGTGGAAGCAGAGTCTTTAAATATTTTTAAGACAGAGGTAGATAGATTCTTGATAAGCAAGGAGTGAAAGGTTATCAGGGGTAGGCAGGAATGTGGAGTCGAGGTTACAATCAGATCAGCCACGATCTTGTTGAATGGCGTAGCAGGCTCGAGGGGCCGAGTGGTCTACTCCTGCTCCTAATTCGTATGTTCATATTAATGCCCTCTCTGAAACACTCACAGCTTAACATGCCTTCTGCTGCATGAAGAGCCCCCCACCAGTGCTATTGCAAGTCATCACAATCTGACTTTCAGGTGAGGTGGTTTTGACTATAGTTCTGAACCCTGGACTTTGTATTATGGATATATTTTAAAAACTGTGATCTTTAATGCAGTATAAAATGGAAATTTGGACAGAACATGTTGACTTCATACAAAATCTGCCCGTAGACAAGCATGGTGTCTCCGTTACCATGAGAGCAAGGAACCCAGAACAAAGACACTTTTGAAAGCGGATGCAATGTTGTAACACCTAAAGGACAATAGGTTTCACTCTCCCAGACTCTCAGATTGTAAGCAGGGAGACAGGCACTCTAGAAATACAGATTTAAGTTGCAATTTGTCACACCTAGAAACAAAGGAAGGCGCAGGTGGTTTTGCTTGGGTCAGACTAATAATCTCTGAGAATTGTCAAAGGCAAACATCTATTAACTTTTGACCTGGATAAATTTGAGAGGCTTTCCTAGGTCTGGGGTCTGAAGGGAAGAAACGAAGACTAGCAGTCAGCTGTGCAGCCGAAAGAGAGCAAGAGAAACCAGTGGGCTATTTCCGGGTAAACAGCTGCTCTCAGATCACTGATAGAGCAAAAGGCTGGTAAGGTTTGAACATGTTTCAAAAGCTTGAGCTTTGAGGAGGAGAAAAAACCAACAGAGTCACCAGAGATTGCCTTATTAACAGAAGGCCAGTCGAATGTGTTCAGAAGATGTGGTGGGAGAGGACGTTGGCTTTGCTCCAGTGAACATCACGTAAGCTCGAGGAACAGCACCTCATTTTCCGATTAGGCACTCTACAGCCTTCCGGACTCAACATTGAGCTCAATAATTTCAGAGCATGACTGGCCTTTTTTAATTATTATTTTATTTTATTTTTTTAACCAAGTGCCTACCTTAAACTTGGTTTTCATGTTTGTGCTTTTGGACAGAGCTGTCTATTATTTTGTCATTAACACCCTCTCTGGGCTAATGCTTTGTCTTTCACCACACCATTGGCACTCACTTTGCCTTTGCCCCATGATATCTTTGTCATTTAATCTCTCTTGCCATCTGCCCCCTCACACACCTTCCCTTTTGTTCTGTTCGCCCCACCTCAACCCTTCACTTGCTTAAAATTTATTACATTTCTAACCTTTGCCAGTTTTGATGAAAGGTCACAGACCTGAAACGTTAACTCTGTTTCTCTCTCCACAGATGCTGCCAGACCTGCTGAGTATTTTCAGCATTTTCTGTTTTTATTTATGATCAAAGAGGACATTGGATTTGTTAAGGACACTGGGAGATCCAATCCAATGCAGCTGGGAGGAGTTTGGGACTTTTACCTGCAAGGTAATGTATAAATGTGGTGTGGAGTTTTCGTGTGTGTGTTAATAAATGAATGGGAAATATTTTTCTCTGTAATTTAATGTATTAGCTAAGTTTAGTTCATGTTGATTTTTAGTTTAGTTGTTATCGTAAAAGTCTTAAACGTGAAATCTTGCCATGTAATTGTTTAATCGGTCTGGGAAGGTCATATCTCTTGTTTTAAAGTTAGCGGTCTCTACTAAGGTCATAACACTATCTGCTTGCTGCTGAAGGGTTAGTGGAAGTTGTTGTTGGCGGAGTTGACAGACGTTCTGTCAGTCAGAAGGGAATGGTGTTGGAACATTCGAAGGATTGGTGTGGTTTTGAAATGCATCTGAGTTTACCACTTGCTTCCAGTCTTGGCGGCTGTAGTTGCAGCTCCTCCTGGGCTGCAGGATCACAGAGAGGTGGAGCAGAGGCAGCAGACAGGAGATGCTATTAATAGAGAGAGGAGGAAGAGGCTTCTCAGTAGGACCCCTTACCTACCTAGGGTCTTCAGAGAACACATCTCTTACCTGTACCTCAGCCAAGAGTAACGTCTGTTGTAGCTACACTTCACCAAAAAGGTGGTCACAGAACTGTGCCAGCTTCTTGAACTGGACCTGCAGCCACATAGCAGAGTGAGGACAGTATTGTCAGTGGCATCAAAGTCACTGGGGGCCTCAATTTCTATGCCAGAAGATCTTTCCAGCTGGACCTGGTGACATCATCAACACATCTCAGTTGACCGTCTGTTGTTGTATTCCGGTGGTCATTAAGGTCCTGAATACAATAGTCTTTTCTCTAAATATTCACTGGTGCAGCATTAATACAATTAACAGATACAAAGAGAAACTGCAATACTTAAAAGCTGAACTAAAAACAAAAATGCTTGAAATGCATCTCAGATCAGAATGTAATAGGGCAGAATCTTAACTGCCAAGGGGAGGTGGGTCCAGGCGTGTGCAGGAAGATAAGTCCCCTAAAAATGACATCTGGTTGGCATCTCGACATCCTCCCGCCCACTTCCAGGTTTCGCCCAGGTGGGTTTACTGGTGAGCGGGGACCCACCTCAGGTAAACCAGGTGAGTACAAAGTGGGGAGTGCTTCTTCAGTGAAACTCACAGGCTGGGAAGTCTTTGGTGTTGTTCTGAGGAGTGCTGTACAGGAGAATGCTGGGAAAGACAGAGTGTGGGGCTTGACACCTGAAAGTGTTAGACCACTCAGCTTTCCTACCCTCCTGAGGCCCTTGATCCTCTTGATGCACTGTCTTCAGCTTCAAGGGATTACACTTCTTGTTCTGACTTCCTTGACCTCTTCCAACACACCTGCTTGGTTTGAGAGACTGGCTTCATCCTCCCATCCTTGAGAAAGATGACCTCACTGCAGTCCCTCAGATCCCATGGCAGGACCTCCAAGTCAGACTGAGTGAACTGTTGGCGAGTGGGTTGGGGGGTGGTGGTGGGGTGGTGGTTTGCAGCCTTCCCAGATCTCCTTTCCATTCCTGTGGTTGCTGAAACCTCAGGAATCCATGTCCAGTTGAGCCTTTCTGACCCATGCCGGGGCCTCTTTAATTAGAAATCCTTCCTTTGATAGATTAGGCATGCCATCCCGCCTGCCCTCTCTGATTGGTTGGGTTACTAATGCTCTGGCATAGTCAGAGCAATGGCAAAGACCATTCCAGCAGCAGTGGTGTTCCTGACCTGCTATAGGCCCCGCTCTTTCGCTGGGCACTTATCAGTTTAAAATTCCATCATTGTCCAGATGAATATCAACATCAGAACCTTGAACCTGATGACTTATTGTTGTTTTATTTTGCTGAAGCTATTGGGCTTTTTTAACCCTTTCCAATGATTGGTGTGATATTGTATAATATAGTATATACAAGGGTCAGTAGCTTACAGTACAGAGTGAGAATTATTTTATTATTATTTATTTTATCCTTGTCATGTTGGGTAGAGTTCATGCTTGCTTGGTAGAGTCTTGAAGGAAGTTTCTGCCCTGCCTGGGGCCTCTCTGTGTCTGTCAGTCCATCCCCACCTTGAGAAGCCTCTGTTTGTTAGCTCTTGACTTTACCCTGCTGGTTGCCCCTTGTTTGTTGGCCCTTGGCTCTACCCATCCAGGGGTTTCCTCAGTTTGGATCCAGATGCTTTTCTCGTGTGGCCGCTGTGGCCTGGTTCTCTTCTAGGGTCAGCTCTTGCTCCTGTTCTGGTGGCCCTGCAATTGGTCTCTCTTTTATGCCAGTTTTGAGGGTAGGTATAGGGGTTAATATTGACACAGGTGTTTAACCTACTGGGGAATTTCCAAAGGGTGGGGTGGCCAATGAAGCCTTGAATATTTTCCAGACAAAAGAGTCAGCCCATTCTTATCTCCAAAGGTGGGGGTGGAGGGGTCCTTGTGATGCCAATACCTATTTCATCATTTCCTGTGACAATGGGAAAGGGTGGTTTCCCTTCTGACTTTGTTGTGCTTCTTTCACGGCTCAAGTCAAGAAATTTGAGCCCATTTTCTTATATTCCTGGTCTGTTTTCCAGCTTGTTATCTTATATTTCTGCTTGGTCTCAGGCTAGGAATTCTAAGGACCTTATTGGCTGTAGAGACATTTCCTTATCTTGTGGCCACAACTGGCTGACTTGTTAATGTGGCTGGACAGCTGTGTTAGAAATTTCACATTTTGTTAGTTGCTTTTCTTGATATACATTAATGACCTGGACCTGGGTGTACAGGGCACAATTTCAACATTTGTGGATGACACAAAATTTGGAAGTATTGAAAACTGTGAGGAGGATAGTGATAAACATCAGGAGGACATAGGCTGGTGGAATGGGTGGACAAGTGGCAGATGAAATTTAATGCAGAGAAGTGTGAAGTGATTCATTTTGGTAGGAAGAACGTGAAGAGGCAATATAAAATAAAGGGTACAATTCTAAAGGGGATACAGGAGCAGAGGGACGCTGGGGTATATGTATACACAATCATTGAAGGTGGCAGGGCAAGTTGAGAAAGCAGGTAATAAAGCATACGGGATCCTGGGCTTTAGGGGCGGCACAGTGGCGCAGTGGTTAGCACTGCAGTCTCACAGCTCCAGGGACCTGGGTTCGATTCTGGGTACTGCCTGTGTGGAGTTTGCAAGTTCTCCCTGTGTCTGCGTGGGTTTCCTCCGGGTGCTCCGGTTTCCTCCCACAAGCCAAAAGACTTGCAGGTTGGTAGGTAAATTGGCCATTATAAAAATTGTCACTAGTATAGGTAGGTGGTAGGGAAATATAGGGACAGGTGGGGATGTTTGATAGGAATATGGGATTAGTGTAGGATTAGTATAAATGAGTGGTTGATGGTCGGCACAGACTCGGTGGGCCGAAGGGCCTGTTTCAGTGCTGTATCTCTAATCTAATCTAATAAATAGGGGCATAGAGTACATGAGCAAGGAAGCTATGATAAACCTTTATAAAACATTGGTTTGGCCTCAAGTGGAGTGTTGTGTCCAGTCTTGGGCACTGCACTTTAGGAAGGATGTTAAGGCATCAGAGAGAGTGCAGAAAAGATTCATAAGAATGGTTCCAGGGATGAGGAACTTCAGTTACATGGATAGGTTGGAGAAGCTAGGTCTGTTCTCCTTGGAGAAGAGAAGAGAAGATTAAGAGGAGATTTGATAGAGATGTTCAAAAATCATGAGAGGCCTGGACAGAGTAGATAGGGATAAACTATTCCCATTGGTGGAAGGATCCAGAACCGGAGGACACTGATTTAAGGTGATTAGCAAAAGAATGACCGGCGATATGAGGAAAACCTTTTTTATGCAGCGAGTGATTAGGATCTGGAATACACTGCCTGAGAGTGGCCACAGCAGATTCAATCGAGGCTTTCAAAAGGGAATTGGATAGTTATCTGAAAAGCAAAAAATTGCAGGCCTGCAGAGAAAGGCCAGGGGAGTGGGACTGGGTGAGTTGCACTAGCAGAGAGCCGGCACGGACACAATGGGCCAAATGCCCTCTTTCTGTGCTATAGCCATTCTATGGTTCTATTTAGGGCAGAATGCTTCTTTACCTAATTGTTTTGCAAAGCTTGATCGTTTTTAGGTTATGTGGTGCCCGACACCTTTGGGCAGGTTAATTACTGCATACTTGTTTGATTAATACAAAAAGGTGATGATATAATGCTATTAAAAGTTACATATTCAAAAATACATATGTTACAATGAATCAGGTATATGTGAGGCCACAACAGTACACCCTATCTGTTACCGGTCATCAGGTATATGTTTTATCAAAACAGAAGTGATTACACAAAATACATATCCAATATCGATTCAATGAATTGTCTTTCAATGCTGATTTTCTAACCCTTTAATACTTAGAATATTATGTAAATCTTGTCAGGACAATTGAAAACATGACTTTCAACCCCCTCCCCCATGCCACAACCAACACAAAAGAGAACAACTTCCATTAGAACTCGACTAGAATCATAATTGTCCTCTGACAATGAAGAAAAATGCATCTAAAGAGTTCCTCAACACAAAGTAGACTGAGAAGGATTCTGGAAGTAAACAGCAGTAACATAATGTAGTTGTTATTAGAAGCTGCACATCTCCTGTGATGGAATGTTTCAGCTAAATGAACTTCCATGCATCATCTTGAGAGCGATTGCTAAAGATTTTTTTAATCACTGTATTTCTTACTGACAAGGACGCCCATCTGGATTTCCACTCCGAGCGACATCAGTTTTAGATTTAAGAATGAGGCATCATTAAAAGCCAGTGTCACGGTGACAGTTGAGCGCAGCTTTTGCATCCTTTTAATAACAACTTAAGGAGCAAGTAAAACAAGGAAAAACAAATGGATTAAATATAGCATTGAAGAAAGAGACTGCTGGGGTCGCCTTAACTGGGTGAATTTTTCATCAGCAGTAAAGATAAATTATATGGTGTGGTTTGAATGTTTTAGACATTGAGTCGTCCATAGCATGCCATGATTTATTGTACTCAAGTCTCTGAGAGAGTAAGTGCTGTCATTGTAATTAATGGTTTTACTCACTTCTGGATTGTGCAGTATTAATTATCAAGAT
Organism: Heterodontus francisci; assembly: GCF_036365525.1. NCBI lineage: Eukaryota > Metazoa > Chordata > Chondrichthyes > Heterodontiformes > Heterodontidae > Heterodontus > Heterodontus francisci. The sequence goes on from NC_090374.1 coordinate 196,756,996, forward strand.
GAGACTGCCACTTCTGTTTAAGCAGAAGCATATGATACATTTCCATGTTAATGGTCTCCGGCAACAAAAATATCACAGACAGTGAGACAATATGTGCAGGGGGCTAAATTGGATCACCTCAAAAATAGGTGCATGATAAAAGTCCATTATGAGTCAGTGCCTGTTCATTGCACTGCAGACAACATGGTAAATTAATGCTGCCTGCTGACTTCCACAATTTTCACATTTAGCCAGCGGTTCCTGCACTGCTCATTGGCTGCACGCATCAGCAGGGGGTCCTGATATTAAGCGTGGTTAGCGCTGCTTAAAGGCAGCCTGCAGCTCTTAAAGGGGACGTGCATTGTGGCTGTAATGTTAGGAAGTGAACTGCTTTTGAAGAATTTTGTCAAGGTGGCTCAACTTATGAGAGAGCATGCACAAGGTTTCCAGATGATGCACTGGAGGCCTTGGTGCAGGAGCTAGAGAGAAGGAAGAACACCCTGTAAGCGCAGGTGGCATGTGCTCAGGAGGTAGTTGTAGAAAGTAGTGGCAGAGATCAATGCCAGGAGTGTAGCTCCAGAAAAATGGATGTAGTGCAGGAAGCAGTTTAATGACCTGACACAACTTGTGAAAGTGAGCTAGTTCAGTCTTCAAATGGCATATCCTATCAACTGCACCACTAGCCTCATCCACTGCTCAATTCACTATGCCTCCATTATCTACCAACCAACAATCTCTATCAATCGGTTCTCAACTCTTCAATGCATATCCTTTACCTCACCTTCGCACACTTAGCACTGGTACAGGCCTCACACCCACAACTTACAGCTCACACACATGGCAGCTTTTTGCCTTTGACAGCCACAGGCAATGCTGCTCTTTCTCTGCTTTAAGAATGCAGCTAGGGTTGCAGCAGTTGACTTCATTCAAGTTCTCTTTTGTGAACCCAGGTTGCCTTATGCACTAGTCCTCACTGAAGTCGAGGTAAAGGAATTGTTCACCAAAGAACCTCTGCGACTATGGTCTGTGACTGAGAGCCCTTCTTCCCTTCCTCCTCCTTCATTTTCTAGCAGATATGTCCTGCTCTGCAAGGCCTCACTTCATGTTCAATTCCCCGAGGAAGCACTGCCAGGCTACCCATGTCTGGAAACAACTTTTTACAGTACAGTCTTTTAAATGCCCCAAAAGGTCTGCAAGACCAGCTAGACCAGTCCCTGTAGAATACATTAGTCTATATTACTCCTACTTTACAATCGTGACAGCACTTAGGAAGGACTTCATTGGCTATAAAGTGCTTTGGGATATCCTGAGGTTGTGAAAGGTGCTATATAAATGCAAGTCTTTGCCTTCTTCTACTTTAACCAAGTATAGGAAGCCTACAAAAACAGTTACAAGTGCACCGCAGGAAGAGAAAATAACTCAGCAACTAACATTGAGGACAGAAAGCGCAGAGTCGGAATGAAGCTGCCTCCTACTCTGTTCCAATGAAATTCAGCATAAGCTTGAGGAAAAGCACCTCATTGTTTGACTAGGCACTTTACATCTTCCTAAATCAACATTGAGCTCAAAAATTCCAGATCATAACCTCTGCTGTTGGTGGTGATTCTGCCTTCCCATTTACACATCTTCTAGACACGCCTTTAGTTTCTTTACATATCCCATTACTATCTCTTTTTGCCTTGCATTATCATCCCTTTTGTCATTTATTCCCTCCTACCTTCCACCCTATCACAAACCTTTCCTTTTGTTCTCTCCTTCCATCCCCCCTTTCCTTGCCTGGTTTAAAAACAGTTACATCTCCAAGCACTCTCATTTCTGATGAAGGGTCACTGACCTGAAACGTTAACCCTATTTCTCTCTCCACAGATGCTGCCAGACCTGCTGAGTATTTCCAGCATTTTCTGTTGTTATTATATAATGAATAATGGGTGAGTAGGATGAGGTTATAAAGATGCAGAACAATAGAAAGCTTTCAAATGTCATAAAGGACAAGAACAGACCTCAAGTGATTTATATGAGGGATCCCAAGCTGCTGTTCTTGCATCATTTCGGCAGTTTTTCATTATATAGTAAAATCTTATAATTACTGTATGCAATTTAAGATTAAAATATTATTTAGTAAGATTGGGCATTAGGAAAAGCTCAGCATCTATCCAATAATTGAAAGTGTAATTAAACAATAACTTCCATTTGTCAGTAGGATAACAAATAGATCTATATTGGGTTAATGCTGAGACTGCAGGCCTCGAGATTTAATCAAGCCACAAGAGCCATTCACTTGGAGACCTGCTGGATAGATAGAAATTAGTATTATTATGTAATATTTTAATAAGAAACATAAATTTGTACAGAACAGATGGTGACCATTCGGCACATCAAGTCTGTGCCAGCATTTTTGAAGAGTGATCAAGTTAGTCCCACTCCACCACTCTGTTCTCATATCCCATAATTTTGTCTCCTTCAAGTATTTATCCAATTCCCTTTTGAAGGCTATTATTGAATCTATATCCTCCTATACCCATGTTGCTACTGTTCCTTTTATCCCATGGGCTTAAATTTTGTTAACAAACCTAATATACGGTGCTTCATCAAATGCCTTTGGTTATGAAGTGCTTTGGGATGACCTGAGGTTGTGAAAGGCCCTATACAATTGCAAGTTCTTTTTTTCTTCTTTTCAAATGAACAGTAATTTTTTATTTAAAAAGCTGTTGTCTCCCTAAAAGGTGAGGAAAATTCTACTCAAAGTATTTTTTAAAAAATCAAGAACTTATGGGTGATAGTTTGCATCCATAATATGCACTTAGAAATGGCAATGCCTTGTATAATGAATTTCAAATAAAGATTTCTTTAAATTATAATTTCATTGTAAAGTGGCTTTGCAAATAACAGCTCAGCACATCTTACCTACATAAATGAGGGTTATTTGCTGTCAGATAACAAGACAAGATCTTGGTGATTTTCGAAAGGCTGACTTTAGTATATTAGGAAAACACAAATTACAGTGGTATATACTCCTTAATTTTGTCACATGTTGGCAAAATCTAAATTAAATTGGTGATTGATTACAATGAATCATTCTACAGAGAGCTGTAACTGGCAATAAAACTGTATTCATCTGAAGTCCGCACATTTGCAATTGAAGCAAGGGTTATTGGATAATGTTCAGGGCTGGGTATCCTGGCTGAAATTCTGCCCTTTTAGCCCAGGGACACCATTGTTTCCATTACCACCCCAGCGGGAATTCAGTACCTCCATGCAAACCAAGAATTGAGCTTAGGGTTTTCTTTGTCTATAAGGCTTAGTAATAATTTACTCATTAAGCCATAAGGCGAGTTCACTTCAAAATGGATGCAACTTTGATAAATTTTGTGTTCTGTTGCTGCCCCTGTGCCCTCTTGTATTCTCCAGTTAAATAATTATTGGGTCACTGCTTCTACTTAATAGAATGTGAGAGTTCTCCCCCACGTTAAAAAAAAAACCCTAAATGATTTTCTAACTTGCTAAGAAAGGCACTGTACTTGTACAGGTTGTTTAACAGTAGCTCTTTAATTACCTATTGATGGGCACTTACTGAGATCAATTGCCTTCTATGCAGATTTGTTATTTCAGATTTCACAGATGGAGTGAGCATCTGGCTCAGGGGGTGTAGCGTTCAAACCCTGCTCCAGACAATCCCGCCCAGTGGAGTTTGGAGTTCCGAGTCTGAATTCTGGATTCACATCTAAAGGGATACTCAGATCCAGTGGGTATGGGAGCTCATAAGACGCTGCCACCATATAGTACTAAATATTGGGACTGCTTTCTTTTTCTAATTCATTTCATCAGCTGTAATAAGCACAGAATCTGGTCTTTAACATGATCCAATATGTGTACAAATCTTTATTGAGCTCACTTTGAGAATTCAGGTGCATCACACTCCACAATCCAGTATGACTACAATATACAATGGTTTACTCAAAACTCTTATACCAATCTACATTTGATCGCTACGTACCTTGCATAATACCACTGAGCACTCTTACCTCTGAGTCACAAGGCTCCAGGTACAAGTCCCATTCCAGGGCTTGAGCACTAAAATCAAGGCTGACTGAGAGAATACTGCACTGTCGGAGGTGTCGTCTTTTGGATGAGAAGTTCAACTGAGGCCCCATTTGCCTGCCTGGGTGGATATAAAAGATCCCATGGCACTATTTTGAAGAAGAGCAGGGGAATTTCCCTGGTGTCCTGGCCAATATTTATCCCTCAATAGACGTCACAAAACCAGATTATCTGGTCATTATCACATTGCTGTTTGTGGAGGTTCACTATGTACAAATTGGCTGCCATGTTTCCCACATTACAACAGTGACTACACCTCAAAAAGTACTTTATTGTTTGTAAAGCTCTTTGAGATGTCTGGTGGGAATGAAAAGCGCTATATAAGTCTTTTTTTCTTCTTTAAATCACAATACATCAAAAGACACACAAAAGTCACATCAGAATAAAAATATGGTGCCAAGAATATGCACTTGGCTCATCTCAAGCTCTTCTAATCATTCTGTTGCTGTGGTTACATGGTCCAGTTAAGCTCTTCCAATCACGTTATTACTATAAACACAGTGACCAGACCAATATCTCCCAGACCATCAAGACATAGATGAATGACCTCTATACGTACCTTCAGCTTCTCATTCTTGCCTTAGGCTTGCTTCACAATGCATCCTTATTCAGCAGAAAGCTGTTTTAACTCATTGGCCGGAATCCTCTGGACAAGGAAAATAATTGTGGGTCAGAACCCTTTCCAGGTCCCAACCCACCTGGTATCTGACATCTGCACAGCAATGCAATCTTTAGTGGAGGAAGCTTCTGTGTTCACCTTCCAATTAAGGACAACGGGCTGGTCCAAGAGGTGGGAGCTGGAAGTCAGGTCAGAATGATGAGAAGAGTTGAGATGAGCCAAGTGCATGTTCTTGGCACCATATTGTTATTCTGATGTGACTTTTGTGTGTCTTTTGATGTACTGTGATTTAAAGGGGGCCTGGCAGTCTGAACAGTGGCTGAATGCAGAGTGTCTCTGTGGACTGGGAAGTAGGAGAGACAGAGGACCAGGATGGAAGGCTGGTGTGGAAGGGCAGTCTGAAGATTCAATGACACCTCTCTTGAGATCATGGTGAAGGCATGAGGGCCCACAGGCATATATTGTTCCTGGACAGCAGGAGGAGGAGACCAGCTGCAATGACAAAGCAGGGATGCCTGGTAATGGTGCAGGAGGTGTCCAGCTGCAGTGTCATAAGAGGACATGGATTCAGTGCTGGAAGTAATTCAATGACCTGCTGAGGTCTGGGTTAGCACCGCAGCCTCACAGCTCCAGCGACCCGGGTTCAATTCTGGGTACTGCCTGTGCGGAGTTTGCAAGTTCTCCCTGTGTCTGCGTGGGTTTCCTCCGGTTTCTTCCCACATGCCAAAGACTTGCAGGTTGATAGGTAAATTGGCCATTATAAATTGCCCCTAGTATAGGTAGGTGGTAGGGGAATATAGGGGATAGGTGGGGATGTGGTAGGAATATGGAATTAGTGTAGGATTAGTATAAATGGGTGGTTGATGGTTGGCACAGACTCGGTGGGCCGAAGGGCCTGTTTCAGTGCTGTATCTCTAAATAAAAAAAATAAATAAAGTGAGTGGCATAAAATTTTATTGGTGAAGGTTTGGTAAGCACAGCTGCCCTCTGTATTGCAATGCTTTGGCATTAAACGTCCCACCAATACTGTGGCTTGTGTGTCCTGGTCCACTCCATGACCAATGGAAGCGTTAATACCATGGTTATTCATGGAAGATGTAGGAATGGCACAATGACATGAATAGTCTGAGAAGTATTACATGACACAATGCTTTCTCAGATGCAGACGGGAACCCTTGCATTCATGACACTCCTGCCCTTCACATTTCAGGAAAAGAGAGCACACAATACCCGGGAGAGGGGTTGCACTGAGGGTGGAGTCACCATAATCTTAGTCTAGTACTAATGGAACAGGAGGCCCTGGAGATTGGCGGAGTTTCAGCAGGGCATGCAGTAGCCAAGGGTGAGATGGGTGTGTGCCAGTGTTATGAAAGTACTTCCATTTTTTAATATTTTGTGAAGACTCGTGTTTTAAAATTGTAGAATTGGATTCCTTTGGAGGACTGAAGAGATTACATAGATGCTGGACTTTGTACCTTATTTAAAAAATGGTCACTGGAAGGACTTCGGGACTTGGTTTAAAAACAACCTTTACTGGATGTCACATGTCTTAGACTAAATAAACAACAGGAGCCTTGGTGACTAGGGGAAGTTGTTTACAGAGAAGTGACATGTCAAGTTTTATGGTGGTCAAGAGTTGGTTTCATTTTGGATTATTTTGAGTCAGTTGGGGGGGGGGGGGTGGGGTCAACCTGCTAAGACAGAAGACACCAGGTCATCCTTTCTCCACATTTCTGAGAAACCCCTGAGAATGCAGTGTGCGATAGCTGAAACCCCTGATGTCGCATTTCTCCTAGAAAACCTGCCAGACTAATGCTCGATGTTGCCGGAAGAGAACTGCTCCAAAAAGATCCCAGTGGCAGCCGTCTATGCGTATTTGGGACACTAGAAAAGGGACAGCTGATATTATTCCATATCTTATCCTTTTCCTTCAAGAATTAACAAGTATTTGGCCAAAGTTTTTTTTCTTTTTTGTAAAGAGATCTCTGCAAACAAAAACTCTATTTTTTCTTTAACTGGTGTGTGTGTATGTGTGTATGTGTGTGTTGGGCTAATTAATATTTCAATCTGTGCATTAATTATTTGCATCTTCTCTGAATAAGTCTTGCTTTATAGTAAATTAATAACTTTGTTGTTTATTAAAGAAACCTGGTTGGTGGATTTTATTCTGAAATTGAAATAGACATAAATGTAAAAAATAAACATTTAAATATGTGGTGTGACCTGTGGAGAAGTGGAAATAGAGGAAGACATTGCACTCCTCTTGCCTGAGTTGTAACACATAACTGGGGGCTCTGTGTGGAATAATCCAAAGCTGATGACATGCAATTGTAAGTGGGGTAATAAGAATTGAAAAGGGGAAAAGGAAAACATCAGGTCTCTTGTGCATTAGAGTAAAGTTTACATTACCGGAATGGATTTGTCAGTTGCTATAACCTTTCTGGAGAGAGAGGACTTATCCCTGAGTGATTTGAAAAACTTAACCAAGTCAAAGCTAAAAGAATTGTCAGAAAAGTTGGAGTTAGAGTTAAAACCAGGAGCTAAGAAAGCAGACATAATTGATGTAATAGCACAGCATTTGAAATTGGAAGAAGGGAAAGGCAATCCAGATGATAGTTCCGTTGAATTAGTTAGGATTCGGTTGCAGATGAAGCAGCTTGAACAGGAAAAATAAATGATAAAACTTCAACTTGACAGAGAAAAAGAAGGGGGAAAGGAAGAAAGAGAGGAAAAGGAAAATAGAGAGCATTTCAAAAGGAAAGAGAAGAGAGCCAGGAGAAAGGGAGCGAGAAATGGAATTTGAATTAAAAAAGCTGGAACAAAAACAAAAGGGTGGCTTTGACTCCAGTGAAAGTTCTGAGGAGGAAGAATATGACTTCATACCAGGACCCAGTGGAGAGCTGTTTAACTTGTGCTAGCCCTCCCAAAGTTTGAGGAAAGGGACGTAGAGGCATTTTTCTTTTTTTTTGAAAAGATAGCTAAACAGATGAGGTGGCTGAAAGAGAAATGGCTATTGCTTATGCAAAGCAGGTTGATTGGCAGAGCTCATAAAGTTTATGCTATGCTTTCTGAGGAGGATTCTGCAGATTATGAGATGGCAAAAAAGGCTATTCTCAGTGCTTATGAATAAGTGCACCCCTAACCAAGCTGTTCCAGTACAGCTACAATAATATAAAAGCAAAATACTGCAGATGCTGGAAATCGGAAATAAAAACAAGAAATGCTGGAAATACTCAGCAGGTCTGGCAGCATATGTGGAGAGAGAAGCAGAGTTAACATTTCAGGTCAGTGATCCTTCATCAGAACTGGCAAATGTTAGAAATATAATTGGTTTTAAGCAAATAAAGTGGGGGTGAGGCAAGAGGTAACAAAAGGCAAGGTGTTGATAGGACAGAGGGTCATAGAGAATAACTGACCAGAATGTCATGGAGCAAAGGCAAACAGTATGTTAATGGTGTGCTGAAAGACAAAGCGTTAGTGCAGAGAAGGTATTAATTGACAGAAAAATGAACAGCCCTGGCCCAAAGCACAAACATGAAAAAAAGTAGGTAGGCACATGATAAAAAAAAATGAATGATGAAACAAACTAAAATTAAAAAACAAATAAAAAAGAAAAAATAACCAAAAATAAAAAGGGGGGCCCGTCATGCTCTGAAATTATTGAACTCAATGTTCAGTCTGGCAGGCTGTAGCATGCCTAATCAGTAAATGAAATGCTGTTCCTTGAGCTTGTGTTGATGTTCACCCCCAACAAGCCTGGGACAGATATGTGGGCATGAGAGCACTGGGGTGGGTGTTGAAATGAAAAGCAACCGGAAGCTCGGAGTCATGCTTTAAGTCTGAGCAGAGGTGTTCCGCAAAGTGGTCACCCAATCTGCGTTTGGTTTCCACAGGGTAGAGGAGACCACATTGTGAGCTACAATACTGGCATCGACCCAGCAATATGGAAAATTGCCCAGGTATGTCCTGTACACAAAACGCAGGACAAGTCCAACCTGGCCAATTACTGCCCCAACAGTCTACTCTTGATCATCAGTAAAGTGACGAATGGTGTCATCAACAGTGCTAACAAGCAGGACTTGCTTATCAATAACCTGCTCAATGATGCTCATTTTGGGTTTCACCAGTGCCACTCAGCTCCTGACCTCATTACAACCTTGGTTCAAACATGGACAAAAAAGCTGATCTCGAGAGGTGAGGTGAGAGTGATTGCCCTTGACATCACGGCAGCATTTGACTGAGTATGGCATCAAGGAGACCTAGAAAAACTGGAGTCAATGGGAATCAGGGGGAAAACTCTCCACTGGTTGGAGTCATACCGAGCACAAAGGAAGATGGTTGTGGTTGTTGGAGGTCAATCATCTCAGCTCCAGGACATCACGGCCGGAGTTCCGCAGGATAGTGTCCTCGGCCCAACCATCTTCAGTTGCTTCATCAATGACCTTCCTTCAATCATAAGGTCAGAAATGGGGATGTTCGCTGATGTTGCACAATGTTCAGCACCATTCGCGACTCCTCAGATACTGAAGCAGTCCGTGTAGAAATGCGGCAAGACCTGGACAATATCCAGGCTTGGGCTGATAAGTGGCAAGTAACATTCATGCCACACAGTGCCAGGCAATGACCATCTCCCCTTGACATTCAATGGCATTACGATTGCTGAATCCCCACTATCAACATCCTGGGGGTTACCATTGACCAGCAACTGTTCTGGAGTAGCCATATCAATACCATGGCTACAAGAGCAGGTCATAGGCTAGAATCCTGCGGCGAGTAACTCACCTCCTGACTCCACAAAGCCTGTCCACCATCTACAAGGCACAAGTCAGGAGTGTGATGCAATACTCTCCACATGCCTGGATGGGTGCAGCTCCAACAACATTCAAGAAGCTTGACACCATTCAGGACAAAGCAGCCCGCTTGATTGACACCCCATCCACCACCTTCAACATTCACTCCCTTAACCATCGACGCACAGTAGCAGCAGTGTGATCCATGTACAAGATACACTGCAGCAATGCACCAAGGATCCTTAGGCAGCACTTTCCAAACCCGTGACCTCTACCACCTAGAAGGACAAGGGCAGCAGATGCATGGGAATGCCACCACCTGCAGGTTCCCCTCTAAGCCACACACCATCCTGACTTGGAACTATACCGCCGTTCCTTCAATGTTGCTAGGTCCAAATCCTGGAACTCCCTTCCTAACAGCACTGTGGGTCACATGGACTGCAGCAGTTCAAGAAGGCAGCTCGCCACCACCTACTCAAGGGCAATTAGGGATGGGCAATAAATGCTGTCCTAACCAGCAACGCCCACATCCCATAAACAAATAAAGAAATGTCTCTAAAGTTGACAGGCAGAAGCAGTCTTGGGCAGACATATGTGGAATTTGAGGGTAGAACAAATTAACTTTGATCGTTGGATGCACGCACAAAAGGTAGAGGTATGAGAACCTTAGGGAAATAATTCTCCTGGAAGAATTTAAACATTCACTCCTTCCGTTAGTAAGAACCCACATAGAGAACCAGAAGGTTTAACCAGACAGGCAGCTGAGATCGATGATGATTATGAGCTTGTTTACAAGCCCAAACCCTTTCCCTGTCACACCCGCAAACCCGAGAAGGATAGAAGGTGGGAGGGTGAAAGGAAGGCAAGTAGGCGGGGACAACAGGGATAGCTGGAAACACCCTGGGATCTCCTCCCCAGCCCAGAAAGGAAGATGCTATGGGTGGAAATGAGGTCCAAAAGCCTAAGTGCTTCCATTGACACAAGGTGGGAAACTTTTGTGCAGAATGCTGGAAGTTGAGGGGTAAACCCATGAGACTTATTGGGGTGCACAAGGCCAGTGCAAAGGAATGGGCCCTGACCGAGAGTACGACAGATCAGGCTGAAGCTCTGACTGCAGCTAGAAGGCCAAGTACGAAAACCGCTGTGGGTGCAGAGGACGTGAATAAGATACCTGAGAGTCATAGGGAATTCTTGTCAAAAGGAAAAGTAATTCCTTATCCATCAAGTGAGGCAGGTAAACCTATAGTTAAATATAGATACAGGAGCCACCCAAACTCTTTTGCTGTGGAAAGGCATAACTTTTCCACCAGAGAGCGCATTGAATGCCAAGGTTTTAGTGAATGGTATCGTCATGGAGTATATACCCGTACCTTTGTATCGGATGCTCCTGGAGTGTGACCTAATGTCTGGAATGGTAACCAAAGGAGTTGTCCATAGTTTAACTGTAGACAGAGTTGACCTACTCCTGGTGAATGATTTGGCTGGAGCGAAAATAATAGCTTCTCCAGTAGTCACGGAAAGACCAAGTGAAGTCAAAGAGACAGAGAAGTTACAGGAAAAGGTTCCAGGAATTTTTCCTTCATGTGTAGTGACCCGAGCAATGGCTAAACAATTTCTGTTGTCGGATGTCAAATTGGCACAGATAGATAGCCAAATATCTGAAACTTTCTTTGGAGATTTGGATAATCCAAGGGAAATGTTCTGTAAGTCTTCTTTGATCAAGGCTCAGCAAGCCGATCCAGAGTTAAGTAAAATGGCACAATTGGCTTTAACTGAAGCTGAAGCAAAGGGAGTTCCGGAAGACTACGATATTAAAAATGGGATTCTGATGAGGAAGTGGAGACATCCTCACAGACCTGCGGGCGAAGAATGGACGGTAGTTCACCAGATAGTGGTACCGCCCAAGTTGTGCCGGGAAATATTAAGGATAGCCCATGAAATTCCTATGGTGGGACATGTGGGGATTCGGAAGACTCAATCGCATATAAGTCGACATTTTTACTGGCCAGGTCTTAACCAGGACTTGGTGCAGTTTTGTAAAACGTGCCAGATTGTGGGAAAACTGCAACCTGCCATAAAACCAGCACCTCTAATCCCAATACCAGTTTTTAGGGAACCATTTAGTATAGTGTTGGTAGACTGTGTGGGACTTTTACCGAAAACAAAAGCGGGATATCAATACATAATCACTGCTATGGATATGGCTACTTGGTTCCCAGAGGCCATTCCCTTGAGAACAATTTCTGATAAGGTAGTGGTAGAAAATTTAACTCAGTTCTTCACTCAGTATGGATTACCGATTGAAATTCAGTCGGATCAAGGTTCCAATTTTATGTCTAAAACTTTTAAGGAAGTCATTAGTAATCTGGGTATAATACAGTTGACTTCTTCAGCCTACCACCCACAGGTACAAGAGGCTTTAGAACTGTACCATCAGACCCTCAAAACGATGATCAGAGCAAACTGTAATGAATATCTCCATGATTGGGATAAGGGCTGGAATTTCTTTTGTTTGTCACTAGGGATTCACCCAATCAGTCTACCGGTTTTAGTCCTTTCGAATTAGTTTATCGACTTGAGGTAAGAGATCCTCTAAAACTAATCAAAGAAAAGTTTTTGGATCAGAGGGACGAATCTTCCGTGTTAGATTATGTATCCATGTTCCGGGAGCAGCTCACGAGAGCCTGAAAAGTGGCTCAGGAACACCAAAAAGTTTCCCAAACAACCATGAAGAAATGGGCAGACAAGCACGCCAAGACCCGAACATTTCAACCAAGGGATGAGATATTGGTATTACTGCCTTTACAGGGTAAAACACTGAAAGCACAGTTCAGTGGACCATATAGAGTAGTCAAAAGGATTGTTAAAGTAAATTATTTGATTGACCCACCCAATTGCTGGAAAAAGAATCGGCTGTGTCACATCAGTATGTTGAAACAATATCATCGCCAGGAGGCGGATAAGCAAGAACAGGTATGTCAGGTAGTAGGGACAGTGAAGGATGAAAGGGATAGTGAGGATGAAGCAGAAGGAGGCCTAGACAATTACCAAATTGAACCTACTACTATCCGGTTAGTTACTACTGAATTGTTAGGGAGATTGGACACTATGCTTTCATATTTAGATGCAGAACAAGAAGACCGAACAAGACTACTCACAGCATTTAAAGGAATCTATAGGGATAAACTAGGATGTACAACCTTAGCCATACATGATGTGGATGTAGGAGAATCCTCTCCTATAAAACAGCATCCTTATCACCTAAGTCCAGAAAAACAGGACCAGGTAAAAGCAGAAATCCAATACGTGTTGGAAAACTGCATAATTGAACCCAGTCAAAGCAATTGGAGTTCCCCAGTAGTGTTTTTTAGCCTAAGCCTGATGGTTCAACTAGATTTTGCATAGACTACAGAAAGGTTACTAAAAGGTTAATGGTCAATCTGTGTGTTAATGCTTTGCATCTTTACTGAATAAGTCTTGTTTTATAATAAATTTGTTGTTTATTAAAGAAACCTGGTTGGTGGATTTTAATCTGAAATAAAAGATAGAGTATATAATTGGCCGTATTGGTAACTGGGTAAACATTTAAATATATGTTTTGACCTGTGGAGGAGTGGAATTAGAGAAAGACAGGGCATTCCTCCCACCTTGGTTATAACACCAGGGAGACAGTGAATGCATATTGTCTGAAATGTGGCACTGTCATGGAGTAGCTAGTTCATCTATGCTTTTGTATCTGGATGTTTCCATCTGATAAGTAGCTCGATCTGTGCAGAAGCAGCCTGGCAAGATGCGAGCTTCCTTACCTGATGTCTTCTCTAAACCATGGGCAAATGCCAGAGGAAGAGCAGGAAGAGACGGATGAGGCAGCATAGGCATTTGAGGATAGACCATCACAGATGTGATGCATACCCTCCACCAGCACAGCTACAAGCACTTTGGTGGGTCTCCAGTTGCATATAGAATGGTTGGCACAATGTGAAAAGCACATCACATGTGGAAGCTGAGGCCAATCCCCATCGGAGGGCGGAGGACAACACCAGCCATGCTCAGCTGGTGCTTGTGGAGCTTGTGGAGCTGCAAAGGGAGATGTGTGGACATCTGGCAGAGTTTCCTGAGACTGTGCGCACCCTTGGGCAGAAGATGGAGGAGTCCATCCATGTCATGAGTGCCACTATCAGTCGAATGAGCGCATGAGTGCCTCCATTAAAAGAATGCCCACCCTCATGGAAACTCGGGCCAACGAGTGGAACCAGGAGCAGCGAAGTGGCCTGCACAATATGGCTGCAACGCCAGCAGCATTGATTGATCCATTGCAGTGATGGCACACAGAAGCATGGAAGCGCAACCAGGTGCTCTCCCGCTCCTAGTTAGCAGCCAAGTGCAGGTGTGCCCCAAAAGGGCAGAGGCAGTCAGGCCTACTGGCCATAGGGGGGGTGCATCCTCAAGGCACCCTGCAGTCATTGGTCACCCCACCAGCAAATCTCTCAGAGACACATGTGCTGTTCCCATCCCCATGACCGAAAGTGCGCCTCCATGGATGTAGGTGGTTAATATGTGGTGAGGGCCTTACAAACACCGCAACCTAGAGGACGGCGCCCACAGGCGTCTCCTTTGCCAGAGCAGGAAAGGTACAGGGGGCCATCATGTAGAAGCTCATGGAAGAGAACACAGAAATTGTACTAGCATCACTAAGGGACTCACTTGCGTGAATTTATTGGTGGATCTGTAAAATTTATATGCATTATTTGAATGAAGGCTCGTATGTTGCCAAACTGTCATGTGGGTCATTGTGTTGCATAGCAAATGGATAGTTAGGAACACACTGGGTTGCATGGCAACTACAGTTGTGGGACAAAGTCTTGGGGGGGAATTTTATGCAGGATGTGTTGGCGTGCACGGTGATGTAATTAGGCAGGAGGTGTTTTTTCAGATTCCCGACAGTGGGATATTTTAGAGGAATTACGTCATCGGTGGGCTTTTGGAATTCTGGGGTTCCCTCAACATGGTGGCAAACTGCAGCTTTGCATTCATTTACATGTCATGAATACTTTTTACCCGACACATAGTTAGGATTTAGTCCTACCTGCCAGATTAAGTGAACGTCGAGCAACACTGAGCGATATTCCTGTGCTGCCTGGTTCACGGATGTTTCAATGTGGCGTGCTACAGTCGAATTTGTGCAGTTGAGTCTCAGCACTGTGCTCGTCTCTCTTTCACTCAGCCGCTAAAATAACGCCAGAATTGAAATAAATGTTTGTCTCCAGGCTCGGCACCAGCAAGGGTGAATCATCTCAGGGGATGGAGGCGATGGCATGGGCGGGGGCTACATGGAGGAGCAGGGGAGGGTCTCGTGTGCTTGGAGGAACTGGGGAGGAGGAGAGCAAGACAGGATGGGGACGGATGCATGGAGGAGCAGGGGAGGAGGAAGGGAGAACAGGATGGGGTCTCATAAGCATGGAGGAGCAGGGGAGGAGGAGGGGAGAACAGGATGGGGTATCGGGTGCATGGAGGAGCAGGGGAGGAGGAAGGGAGAACAGGATGGGGTATCGGGTGCATGGAGGAGCAGGGGAGGAGGAGGGGAGAACAGGATGGGGTATCGGGTGCATGGAGGAGCAGGGGAGGAGGACAGGATGGGGTCTCAGTGCATGGAGGAGCAGGGTAGGGAGGAAGGCAGAGACCAGGATGTGTAGTAGCTAATCTTGACGATGAGGCGGACTGTGTGCAGTTGCAGGAGATGGGGGGTTGATATGTTTTGTCAGAAAACTGATGGTCATGTGAGGCCTAAAAGGAGGGAGGATTGCTTTCATCGTCGGAGTCCTGTGTGTCTGCATCAGGGTACTGACTGAGAAGGTATGATCACAGTCACAGGGGCTAATTGTATATGGTAGGGGGGAAGGTTGAAACTTAGTGTTGAGTATTCGAGGTCATCTTGGGGAGGGTGTTGAGAATCTGTAACTATATCAAGGTGGATTCAAGGAGGTACGGCATGTATAAATTGATGGTGAGCTGGTCCACAGTAATGGGGGAGGTTCTATCGTAACAAGAGAAGATTTAATTGGGTGGGTTAAGGGTGATGGCTGCAGGCTGGAAGGTGGCAGGTGGAGGTTGGAAGGTGGGCAAACTTGTCTGGTATCGCAGATGCAGCATTTTCTGGAAGAAGAATGCAAACCACCTGCCCAATCAAGGAATGCAAGTCAATTGATGGTGGGTGGGATCACCTGCTGTCTGCAAATGTAAGGCACATAACAGTGATCTGCTCATGACTTTCATGGTTCTGCTGAATGGCAGAAGAAGGACGGTTTTACAATACTCGTCTCATCTCAACAATTGGAAAGCTGCAAAGGCATGAATCTCATACACACAATTTATCCTCTCACACGCCAACAATTGCAGAGGGAGAGACTGGCGATAACGGATGATGCCTCAACAGGAGCAGCAGGCAGCACAAGAGGGTGAGACTGCTCAGAATGAAGCCCTCCAGGAAAGGTATTATGAAGACGGGCACCGGCGTGTAATTGCATCCTCAGGGCAAGGACACATTACCTTCAGATGTCTGAGAGACAATGCCAGAGAAGCATAAGGATGTGACTTGCAGTGGCGACAGAACTGTGTATGATCCTTCAGCACCATCTGCATCCACTTGTTTTTGTTGGGAGTTCCGTGCCACTTAGCCTCAAGGTTACTATTGCACTCAATTTCTTTGCTACCACGGATCCCTGGGCGACATATGTAGCATCTCGCAGTCTACGACCCACAGGTGCATCAAAGAGGTGACCAATGCCCTTTATGAACGTGCTAATGATTTAATCTACTTACCTGTAGATGAGCGCAGCCAGGCAGAAAAGTCTGTGGCCTTCAGCCCATCGCTGGCTTCCCTAGAGTGCAAGGGGTGATCAACTGGGACCAGCCTGCTGTCTTGATTAATCGCAAAGGCTTCCACTCTTTGAACGTGCAACTGGTCTGTTACCATGGGAGAAGAATCATGCATGTTTGCGCATGTTTGCCAGGGAGCTGTCATGACTCCTACATTTTGAGGAACTTCCAACTGCTAGCAGTTCTCGAGGAGCCAGCTGAAGTGGACGGATGGATCTTGGGTGACATGGGTTACCCCTTGGTACATGGTTGATGACACCTGTATGTCATCCCCAAAGCGCTGCTGAAGAGAGGTACAATGTGGCTCACGCATCCACCAGAGTCATCATCGAGCACACTATTGGCATGCTGAAGACGCAATTCCATTGCCTTGATTAGTCTGGAGGGGCTCTTCAGTACGCGCCACAGAGGGTGTCACAAATAATCTTTGTCTGCTGTGCCTTGCACCACCTTGCAATTAGTCACGGCAACAGTCTGCAGGCGGAGGAATAGGAGGAACACCAGTCCTCCTCAGATGAGGCTAACTATGAAGAGGTGAGGAGGACAACAATGACAACAATGCCATCATCAATATGAAGGCCATGGAGAGACATGCAAGTGACATCAGGTAGAACCTCATTTATGCATGTTTCAGTCAACAATAAGCCACATCATCAAAGCACGTTGGAAGGAGAAACATAACAATTCCCCACAGAAATTCCCTTTTGCATGAGGTCTTATTCATCTCTGCAATATTAATGATGGCTGCACTTTCATGTGATTGACATTTGAAATCATCTATGGTCTACAATGAATGTGACTACAGACCACTGCAAGCCGCGTTGTTATTACCATAGAAAAAAAAAAGTAAGGTATCACAGTATTGGAAAAAGTTATTAATTGTCAAGAGGAAAACAGCCATCATTGAAGATTGAGGCTAAAATTCCAATGATATATAGACACTGGACATTTCCAGAGATGCTCTGCAAGCATCACTGTGTTCCTGCCACAGGCATCCAAAAAACATCTTTGTATCCATCTGTTATCAAGCAAAACATTTCTGAAGGTGGATCAAATTTTGCAAGAAATAAAAATGTTTTAATACATTTTTGTATTCATTTACATTTCTACATCGCCCGTGCCACCTTCATGCTCAAAACATCATGCTCAAAACTGTTTCAATTTGCTTTTTCTCCCAGTACATCTAGGTGCTACCCCCACATCAGTAGCTGAGGTGGAGACAGTCTGCTCAGTGTGCTGCCCATGCTGTGGAGGACTGTGGTGGGCGTCCTCTGGAGAATTGGGGCCTCGATGGCTCCATCCTACTGGGGGTCTGCAGCACTGGTGCTTGAGTATCCCCCGTGTGCTTGCCTGCTGGACGTAAGGGGTCAATGTCGGGGGGAGGACGAGACGCCGCTTTCCCTGGGCGTGACCTAAGAGGAATGCCCTGGGGAAGCTGGAACATGCTCCTCCTCCATCTGGGTGTGCAATGGTACCTGCCTGTCTCCCTGAGAGGAAGGAGCACCTGGAGGGAAGTCCAGGTTCCTCGTCCCCCTCTCGCTTAGACTCTGCTGCATGGAACCCACAGCAATAGCAGGGCAGAGCAGATATGGCTTGTGTGGTCAACCAGACTCGCCACAGAGCTCCTCAGATGCCTGAAACATGGCAAACATCATGGCTTGCATAGACTCCTCCAAAACACGAACAAAGGCACACATGACTTCAGGCATCTCGGACATATTTTCCACATGGCTTTGCTACACATCCAACAGACTTCTAGCAACAGAGGATCATCATGAGTGTGGGGCTGAGCAGGGGCCTGGTCCCCAGCAGTCCTCCGATTGTCAGATGACCCGGTTGGCACACGCTCCCACAGCTGCTGGGATGTGTCTGTGTCGTGCACACCAGCTTGTGACCCAGATTCTAATCTTAAACCCCCCGTGGACCGTGTAGATGTATCTGCGCTGGCGGAGGTGGAAGAAGAGGCAGGTGAAGGTGCAACCTCTGGGGCATTGGCTTCATCTTCCTCCTCAGAGGAGGATTCTTGGACCACGTGGCATTCTGTGACTCGTGTGCGGGCACCTACAGTGACGACACAAACAGAAACACTTGTGCTTCACATGAGTTCACACAATTTCCTTCAGTCTCCACATCATGGCTGCAAGAGCAGAGATGACACTTCATCCTTACACCTTGTGGCTCCTGCCTCGCCATCTCCGTTCGCCCTGCCTCCCTCCTCTCGCACAATCTCAGAGGCCTCCTCCTCAGCCATGGTCAGCAGCCTGATGTCAGGGACCCCTCCTCCTGTCTGAGCACATTCACGCTGGTTGTGGCTTCATTTCTCCTGCAGCAGACGGTGCAGATTTAATGACATGGTAAATGATGCAACACAACCATTGTATATATGCATCAACATTACTCATTCTGCATTGGCTTTCACACGGCGCATCCAATCAGTTAAACAATGCCAATCTTTATCATTTAGAAAATGGCACTGAGGCTGCTCACACATTCAACTGCATTCTTTGCGTACCTGCTGCCTTAAAGACACAGAGCTATGGAAGAAATCAATGGAGTAGCCTCGCCAGGACCACTTACCCTTGCTGATCTGAGCAAGTCATTGATTCACTTGCGGCACTGCACCCATGTTCTTTGAGTTACCCCACTGCCTGCGGGACACTGCCTGCTGGCTGCCATGTCATTCACTTTGGCTCGAGGGAAAATAAATGATGTGAAGTTAGTGGTGACTTTCACCAAATAAGGGAGGCAAAAACATTTTGATTAAAGTAAAAGCTTCAATTTAAGTTAGTCTGCAGATACCTAAATGAAAGGAAGGCTGCTGCTCCTTGGCACTGCCAGCACAGAAGGTTTTATATCTGTGGTGATCATGGTGCTTGGGGCAGTGACGGCGGGTTCCACCAATGAAAGGCCACCCCCGGCGCATGATCCCACGTGTTCCCAGTGCCCATCGCCGCATGGCTAATTTATATACAAAATTGCGTGGGGAATGGGCTTTGCGGCAGAAGCAGAAGTTATGCTAATTCTGGTCCCAACATTGGGAACGCTGCGGCACTCATAAGATTTCACCTTTGTGGTGAGAGGGGTGATGACTATATAAAAGATATGGAGAGGAGAAATGCATGTGCTGAAAGATTGATGATAGCACACAATTCTGGTCTCAAATGTGGCCGGATGGCAACCCTACAAACCAGGACAGACACTTCTCATGTAAATCTTGCATGAATGAGTGTGTCCCGTGTGTTCCTGCCATGCAGGTCTATGTGCTGACTCCTCAGTGGCATCTCAGCATGGGCTGGCTGCATCAGCTGATCATCCTCTTCCCCCACCTCTTCCTCCAAGGATGCAAAGCATTCTTGGTCTTCATGTGGCTCCAGTTCCTCTCCTTTCAGCTTCACCTTCTTGTGCAATGCTCACCACATCACCACAATGCGTGATACACTTGAAGAGCCGTGTTGGAGAGTTCCTTCAGACAGTTCGAGACACTGGAAACCCACCTTGAGGAGACCATTGACCTGCTCAATGGTTGTCCTGGTGGAGACAGGACAGCAGTTGTAGTGTTCCTGTGTCATTGTCATGAGGTTCAGCACTGGTGTTATGAGCCATGTCTTCGGCGAATATCCCTTGTCACCCAGGATTGACCCAACTGCCAGGTAACATTTTGCACATTTGCATGAATCTCTTGCAGTGGTCGCAAAAGAACTGACCGTTGAGAGAGTGCAAGTCCTTCCTTTTCATGAATGCTCCAGCTGGTCTGACGGTATTTTAATGGCCACATGGGTGCAGTCTATCACCCCGTCCACCTGAAGGAATACTGCCATTGAGGCAAATCCTACAACCTTCTGTGCTTGACAGGACACATCAGTGGAAAACTCAATGTAATCATCTTGCATCTGTCACCTGACTTATGCAGTTTATGGGTGGCTGATGGTGAAATTCTACATATGTCCACAGCTGAGGCCTGGAAGGAGCTGGAAGCATAAAAATTCAGGGCAATGTGACCTTCACTGCTTTGGGAACTGGATTTCCACCCGCTCCTTGGGGCTTCAGGTTTTCATCCAAAAATGTGCATATGTTCATGACCACCTGCCACAAGAAGCTCATCCTTCTGCAGCACCGCTACTCCAATAGGTCAAGAAAGCTGATTCTTTTCCTATATATCCTCTGGTGAAGGTTACGCCTTCTTCTGCCTCCTGCTCCTCGGCCATTCAGCAATGCTCTGCTGTCTGTGGCTGGATGCGGTGTTCTCCCTGCTGCCTCTCTTCCATGGTCCACCCTGCCATTGAATAAGTGGACCCCATATCCGGGTGCACCCCTTCAATTCAGTGGTCTGTTCAGGTCAGTCGATCTGGCAGATTATGCTGGCACAAGACGCCCTAAATTATCACCCCAACACTTGTTCTATCAGCCATCTTGTATGATTTTATAAGGATAACAGATTACTCAAAAGAGTTGTGGAGTCACAAGTAGTTTAGTTTAAAGGTTTAAAGTGGTTTATTAGAAGCGACAGTTCAAATACAGCTCATAATAAGAATAGATATAGTAGACACACATAACCTGTAACAGGTGAGAAGGTTTACCAGTCCTGGACCAGATGAATGGAATGGCCTGGACTCTGCTACCTGCTGTAACAATTTCTTATACACCTTTAGGCTAATCTCGGTGTTAAGATGAACTAGCCACCCTAGAGAGTCTCCTCCCTTCAACTGTGCTTTTTCCTTCTTGACTGCCTGTTTATATACTTTATTTTAGAAGTTGGTGGGTATCTCATGCCAATCATTCATCCAATTACATCTTCCCACATGATTATCCAATTATCAAGGGACAGGTACCCAAAGTATACCCCTCCTTTTCCAGCCTCCTCTTGTCCCTGAGGTTCCCTCATTGCTTATCTCTTGTAAGAACATCTCATTCATTTATTTGGATAATTTAATTTAGTCATAAGGCTCCATCTTATCAGGCTCGGGAATATCTACATGAAGGCCTGTGCCTGAAGGAGCTATGCAACCTACATAACAACCTTCAGTTGATCAATGGACAGCGACTGTGCTGTGTTTTGTTATTTCCCACAAGGGCTGGAGAGTTGGTGAACTTGGGAGAGGAAGTGAGAAATGTATTGCTAAAAAAAAACAGCCTCAGCATTTCTTCTCCAACTATTATTTTGAGCAATTCTATAATATTCACAGAACTATTCTTTCTTGTTGCTATATTCTTACAACTGCTGTTTTGTTATCGTCTCAACCAATGATTCTTCAATGCCAGGTCTCCGGCTATACAAGGAATCATCCCTGCTGCTTCCCCACTTTATAATACTGACTACAAATCAATTTCTGAAGGCAATAGCTTTCCACTGTGCAGTCACCTCAGCTCAGTTTCCGAGATGCTGACACAGCGTGGGGCCCATGCACCGTTTTTAAGATCTCATTGCAATCAGAAAAAAGCTGGCTAATTGTCCTTTTAATCACCATAATTGGCTACCCACTGCTGGTGGATTGCAGCTGTCATTGTGAGTCTGCTCCCAGCAAAAGCACATGAAGGCAGGATCGTTTCACGGAGCTGACCCGACCAGAAACCACCTAAAATTCTCCACCTCAATGCCTCCAAAGCCACCTCCAAGGGGCCAAGTAGATTCCACCAATTGTGTGCTCATCCCACAAACAGCCCAGGACAATGAGGTGCACAGATAGTTGACTCCTAACTTTCATAACCTGAGCAGCTGGCATAAAGATGTTTCTGGCCATGGAAGGGGTGTTCATGTCGCAGCCCGTCAGGCTATTAAACAATTTGCGAAATCCTTTCACTACCTCACACTATTCTCCAAGGTGTGAAGATACAAAAACAACATTTCACAAAGAGCAATTCAAAAACACAAAGCTTAATGTGAAGTCACATGAAGGTGTGATTTGGAAACAAACACTGGACTGATTAACTACGAATCTGTACTCCTTTGAGTGCTCACCTCTGGAGATTTGTTGTCACACTAGGTGCTATGGGATTTACATTCCCATTGTGTTGTCCCAACAGAACAAAATGGTCTACATATGTATGCCTGATGAATGCCCTAATATATATAGAATACAAAATATATTTAAAGATAATAAGATAACAGTATGAACACTGATTTTTTTTCCCTTTAGAGGAAAACAGGAACTCATAGAAGTGATTCTTTGACATAATTACTGTTGTGAGAAAGGGATACAGCATGTTCCATTGACTTGATAATGTGATTTAATTTATATTTATTAAATTAAACCAGCTGGAGTCAGTTGCTGAATTTTAACCTAGTTATTTGTGATAATTAATTGCATGTCTTAAGATACAAGGTAAGCTAAATTGGATAAAAATGGGAAATTGATTAAATTCTATGCTGGTTGATGGAATATAAATAATGTGCTCGTAAGTAACTTCCAGTGATAAACAACTGGAATTTTAGAAGTGGAAGTTATAAAATTCTGATGTCTTGTTCACATTCAGAACTACTTCTTACAAAGTAAAGGTAGATTGGACTTGATGGGTAATATCTTTAGAACACATCATTTGCCCTCGTCAGACCATGTAGCTCAGATGGATGACAGCAGTCTACCAAAAGAATGCTATTTGATTGATATCTGGTTGTTGGCCTCCTGGGTGTTCAAAAGCTAGATATGATGACAGTGTGAGATTGGACTTACAAACCTTACATCTCTCAAATTGGTTTCAGATTACTCAAGACAGAACATTATGGAAAGGATCAATTCACAGTGGTTCTGTTTGTAGTCTTCCAGCACCAGATAGTGGAACACACTTGGGTGCATCATGATAGAGCAGCCTGAATTTTTTTTGCTTTTCAGTTTATAATTGCAATGCAATTTTTCAACCTTACATAGCTCATCAGTAAGACCAGTGTACTGGAGAGGAATTTTAAGAATGATATAGATCATTTCATGCCCCAGAACTCTGTGTTATGTTAATAGATTGCGTTACGACCAGGTGAGACAGGGCTCTAGGAGTTCCCTCTCGACCTTTGCTTGTTTAACCGTAACAGGATTTAATTTTAAAACACTATGTTTTTAGCACCCCCTTGTTCACTGCTTTCCAATTGAAAGGCAAAGAAATCAAATCAGACAGGTTTTCTTAGATTTAAACAAGAAAGATGAAAATTTATTAATCTTAAACTCTAATTTGGTTAACGTCTAAGAATACCCGATGCGACCACACTGGCATGTATAAGAGAGAAACACACACGCAGATAGAGATAGAAAAAGTAGAAAGAATAAAGGGGAAAAGTTTGAGGAAATAACTGGGTTGTAATTACAGTTCTTTGAGTTCAATGTGGAGTCTTTGATAGCTGGTAAGTCTTGCCATTTTGTTGGGGCCCAGTGCATGCTTTAACTTGTTTCGATGTAGGAGCCTCTTCTCTATTGAGTTTAAAGTGACTTCAGTGGGTCTGGAGGTTTGTGGGAAAGCAAGAGAGAGCCAGCCAGGAGAGAGGCTGTTTTGTTCCAGGTTTAGTTGCAAACTGCAGTCTGATCTATCTGTTCTGTGAGCACAATTCAAAACTCCAAGTTGGTCAACAGGTTAGTCATGTGACTCGTGGTTTAACCACTCTTGTGTTGTGGATTCTATCATCTTAGCAGACCCTGGAATGCGAGCTTTGGAATTTCTCCTGAACTTCCATTAACCTGCCCTCTTGGTCACTTTTTCCTCTTTCCTTTCTAACCTTTTGCCAGCCTTGTGCCTGCCTGTCCCCTTTTGTTCTCGGCAGGGGTCCCTTACAGTTCACCATCCCTCTGCTGGAGGGTCCTCCTAACACTGGTACAGGACTTGGGAGTGCAGGTTTCACTGTAGGTTGGGGTTTCCCCTCAATCTGGCACATGTGGCAACTCCTACAGTACTCCACCACATCTTTGTGGAGTTTTGACCAGTCAAACTGCCATCTTATGTGGTCTTTGGTTTTTTCTATACCAACATGTACAGCCACTGTAATATCATGGGCCATTCTTAATATTTCTCTCTGGTACCTCTGTGGCACCACTAACCGGTGAACCACTGTCCACTCCTTTCTCCCAGGTCTGTGAGGAGAACTCCATTTCCTCAGTACCTCATTCTTTTCATAGTAGCAATCAGGGACTCACTCTGCTTCAATTTCAGACTGGGCAGCCTGTGCTAACTCTCGCAATACTGGGTCAGCTCACTGAGCCTCAGCTAGGGAAGATTCATTTAATTCTTTCCCTGGGTCTTCTAATTTTCCAAAGAAAGTCTCAGACAGACAGACCTCATGGTCATCTGCCTGCAGTGCCAATTCAGTCTCCTCTGGGGGACCTGGGTTGAACATGGCCTGATTCATTACACATTCAGGGAAACTGCAGGGGACCGTCTCCTGCC
Organism: Heterodontus francisci; assembly: GCF_036365525.1. Lineage (NCBI taxonomy): Eukaryota > Metazoa > Chordata > Chondrichthyes > Heterodontiformes > Heterodontidae > Heterodontus > Heterodontus francisci. Next base: position 196,781,719 of record NC_090374.1, read on the forward strand.
AGTGTCCTGTCTCTCTGACCTACAGTGGTCTGTCTTCCACTACTAATGAAGCCAGCACTTTCGTCCCCACCAGATCATTACCTCGGAACAGGTCAACCCCGTCCACAGACAAACTAGGGACAATCCCTATGGTCACCGGTACCGAAACTAGGTCACACTCCAAGTCTACCCGTGTAAAGGTACAGGCATACACTGCCCTCCAATACCATTCACCACCATTCTGGTATTTACTGCATTCTCTGGGGAAAAGTTCAGACCTAAGGGATCTAGTGGCCCCTGTGTCCCTGTGAATTACTAGGGGATTGCTTGCTCCACACAAGGGGTATGGGGTTACTTTCCCTTCAGACACAAAACCCTGATAATCTTCAGGAATCTTATTAAATTTTCCTGCACGCAGCAGTAAGCTTCCTGGGTCTCACTCTTACTGCAGTTGAAGCCACAGTTTGTTCTGCTGTTCTTTCCATCAGGGTCCCTTCTGCTTCACTGAGCGGGTGTGCCCTGATTAACTCTACAGGTTTTCCCTTTAGTTTGCAGTGGTCAGCCCTTAGATGCACTGCTTTATTGCAGTGGAAGCACACAGGTCTCCGGGTCTCTCTCCTACTTAAAGCACCTTCCTCTTTGGCTGGAGGAGAGCACCCTGTGTCTCCTGCTTTTCTTTCCCTCCAGGACTGCTTGGGCTTCTATCACCTTCCCACCCTTTGTCCTTTTCGGATTTGTGGGTGTGATGAGGAAAAATTTTCCCCTTGGAAACTGACTTAAAAATGAGAGCAAACTCATCGGCCAAAACTGTTGAATGCCGGGCTCTATGAACCCTCTGTTCCTCTACATGTGTCTTTATGGAGAGTGGGAATGAGTGTTTAAATTCCTCCAGCAAAATTACTTCCCTGAGATTTTCATAGCTGGGCTGCACTTTAAGAGCCCTCAGCCACTGATCAAAAGTCAGCTGCTTATTTCTCTCAAACTCCAGGTAAGTTTGATTAGCTTGCTTCTTGAGGGTTCTAAACTTTTGGTGATAGGTTTCCGGTACTAACTCAAATGCTCTGACGATAGCATTTTTTTGTCAGTTCATAATCTGATGAACTCTCATCTGGCAACATGGAATAAACTTCAAGGGCTTTTCCAGTTAACTTGCTTTGTAGAAGGAGAGTCCAAGCCTCAGCTGGCCACTTTAACTGCTTCGTAAGTTTTTCAAAAAACACAAAAAATGCTTCCACATCTCCCTCATTGAATTTTGGGATCAATTGGGAAAGTTTTAACAATCCTGTACCCAGCCCTGAATTACACTCCTCCATATTCGCCAAGCTTTCACTGGGGTTACTCTGTCACCCCCTAGTTAGCTCAAGCCACCTTAGCTCTCTCTCTTATTTTGCTTCTTGAAAACTCTTTCTTTCTCTCTCTTCTCTCTTGCTTTTTCTCTCTCCTCTCTCTCTTTATCTTCACGTTCCTTCTGAAAGGCTCTTTCTTTCTCTCTCTCCTGTCTGTCTTTTTTGCTCCTGTCTCTCTCGTTCTTTTTCTCTTTCCTCAAATTCAAGCTTTCTCTGTTCCAGTTGTTTCTTTGCTCGCAATACCCTGTCGGAGTATACTTCTCCCCCTTTTTCTGCTTCTTCAGATTCAAGGGAAAAATGGTTCGCTTCTAGTGTTGGGAGATCAGACTTCCTCGCCTTGCCAAATACAGTGATCCCACACTGCTCAGCCATTTTCCTCAACTCCTCCATTGACAGTGCTTTTAACTTATCCCAAATTACTTCACCTTGGCTTAGAGAGCTACCAGCTTCAGTTGCAGACATGTTAGTATTCAAGCACACACAACCACAAGAAAATCTGTATTGAAATCTTTTCTCTTTTTTTGATTGGGATCAATTTGGCTTCTCACTTCCAATTTCTCGTTTGTCTGTGGGTCAGATCCCGGATGAGCCCCCACATTTCTGTTAGGACCAGGTGAGACAGGGATCTTGGGGTTTCCTCTCAGCCTTTGGCTGGTTTAACTGTAATAGGGTTCAATTTTAAAACACTGTGTTTTTAGCTCCCCCTCAGTGAATCCTTGTTCACTGCTTTCCAATTGTAAGGTAACAAAATCAAATCAGACAGCTTTTCTCAGATTTCAGCAAGAAAGATGGAAGTTTATTAATCGTAAACTCTAATTTGGTTAACGCCTGCAAAAACATGACGCGACCACGCTAGCATGCATACGCGATAAACACACGCAGATAGAGACAGAAAGGATAGAAAGAATAAAGGGGAAAAGTTTGAGGCAATGACTGTAATTACAGTCCTTTGAGTTTAATGTGAAGGCTTTGGTTGCCAGTAAGTCTTGCTGTTCGTTGGGGCCCAGTGCACGCTTTAACTTGTTTCGATATAGGAGTCTCTTCTCTCTTGAGATTTAAGCGACTTCAGTTGTTTGTGAGAAAGTGAGAGAGAGCCAGCCAGGAAAGAGGCTGCCTTGTTTCAGGTTCAGTTGCAACCTGCAGTCTGATCTATCTGTCCAGTGAACACAAATCAAAACTCCAAGTTGGCCAACAGGTTAGTCATGTGACTAGCTGGTTTAACCACTCATGTGGATTCTATCACCTTAGCAGACCCTGGAATACGAGCTTCCCTAAACCTTCAATGTCTGGTGATAATAACCATTTGGGTTAATTGGACCAGGGAGTAGCTGCTTTGTCTCTCTAAGCATTGTCTCTTAGTATGCAAATACCTTCTAGCCAAATGTCTGGTGATCTTTTAAACAAGCCATTTCTTCACTCCAGCAACAGTTTAAAATTAATGCTCCTATGACAAAATTAATATGCCTCATTCTTGGCAGGTGGGGGTCTTCATGACAATTGACAAATGCAAACCTAAAGAAATAACAACAACATGCATTCATATAGCACTTTTAAAATAGCAATACATCCCAAAGCTCTTCACAGGAGAATTATCAAACATAATTTAACACTCAGCCACATCAGGAGGCATTTGGACAGATGACCAAAAGTTTGATCAAAGAGGTAGATTTTAAGGACCATCTTAAAGTAGGACCATCTTAAAGTAGGAGCGAGAGAGAGAGAGAGAAAAAGAGACTTTAGAGAGAGATTTAAGAAGGGAAATCCAGCACTTAGGTCTTGGGCAGCTGAAAGCACAGTTGCCAAGATTGGAGTAATTAAAATAGAAGATATGCAAGAGATCAGAATTGGTGGAGCACAAATATCCTGGAGGGTTATAGCGCTGGAAGTGGTAGGGGAGGAGGTTACCGGGATAGGGTGGAACGAGATCATGGAAGGATGTAAAATCAAGGGTAAGAAGTTTTAAATTGAGACATTGCTGGACCAGGAGCCGATGTAGCTCATCAAGCACAGGGGTGAAGGGTTACTGGGTCTTGATAGAAATTAGATTAGATTAGAGATACAGCACTGAAACAGGCCCTTCGGCCCACCGAGTCTGTGCCGAACATCAACCACCCATTTATGCTAATCCTACACTAATCCCATATTCCTACCAAACATCCCCACCTATCCCTATATTTCCCTACCACCTACCTATACTCGGGGCAATTTATAATGGCCAATTTACCTATCAACCTGCAAGTCTTTTGGCTTGTGGGAGGAAACCGGAGCACCCGGAGAAAACCCACGCAGACACAGGGAGAACTTGCAAACTCCACACAGGCAGTACCCGGAATCGAACCCGGGTCCCTGGAGCTGTGAGGCTGCGGTGCTAACCACTGCGCCACTGTGCCGCCCAAATTAGGTTATGAGCAGCAGAGTTTTGAATGAGCTCAAGTTTATGGAGGGTGGAATATGGGAGCCCACCCGACCAGGAGAGCATTGGAATAGTCAAGTCTAGAGATAACAAAGGCATGGTTGAGGGTTTCAGCAGCAGATGAGCTGAAGCGGAAGTGGATTTGGGTGATGTTACAGAGGCAGTCTTGGTGATGGCATGGATATGTTGTCGGAAGCTCATCTAGGTGCCAAATACAACAAGTCCCAAGATCGAAAATAATCTGTTTCCATCTCAGACAATTGCCAGCAAGAGGGCTGGAGTCAATGGCTAGGAAATGGAGTTTGTGATGGGGACCAAAGACAAGGGTTATGGGGAAAGGCAGGAGAGTGGAGTTGAGGCCAAGATCAGATCAGCCATAATTTTACTGGATGGTGGAGCAGGCCTGAAGGCCCATATGGCCTACACCTGCTCCTATTTCTTATGTTCTTATGTTCTTATAGCTTCAGTCTTGTCAATAATTAGTTGAAGGAAATTTCTGCTCCTGCAGTACTGAATGTGGGACAAGCATTCTGGTAATTTAGAAACAGTGGAGGAGTCAAGAGATGTGGTGGTGAGGTAGAGCTGGGTGTCACCAGCGTATGTGTGGAACATGATGTTGTGTTTTTAGATGATGTCACTGAGGGGAAACATGTAGATGAGAAACAAAAATTGAGGGGCAGGCACAATCCATGTTTTCTGAATGATGAAAGGAACTTTTAATATGGATGTAAAAAAAGCCATTTAACTTCAATTGTGTTCAGAGGTGTGAAAGACATAAGAAATTAAATGGCAAGATTCAAGCAAGACAAGAGAATCTGCAAAATGTTTGGGAATGCTACGTCCATTACTGCTATCAAGAGAAATTGGATGAATATTTGTTTAAAGTGGGAGAAATATCAGATGAAGAATCTTCTTGAATAGATTGTCTCTCACCGCTAACCTGTTTTGATGATGTCAATTAGGAGGTATGCCCAGGTGTGATTGGAGTTTAAAAAGAGGGGTCGTGAGATGGAGCCATCTGACAGTGCCTGTGAAGCCACACAACCTCAGGAAACTATGCTACAGGTTGCAAAAACACTTTGAGCAACCAATTGCTTTTTTAAGCATTGTGACTGTTATGTGGATTAAGTTTTGCATTGTCTGCTTGAAGTGTGATTTTCTCGTATCCCATAGTTTCAGGGTGGCCCACAGACCAGATTGAAATCATACGAATGTTCGAACATACCAATTAGGAGCAGGATTAGGCCACTCGGCCCCTCAAGCCTGCTCTGCCATTCAACAAGATCGTGGCTGATCTGCTTGTCCCCTCACTCCACAGTCCCGCCTACCACTGTTTGCAATGGAGTCGCTTGGCTATTCAGTCCGAAATTTCACTTACTGCACTGAAGACAATTCCTGCTGAAGGTTTCCATGCCAGCATCAAAATTGATGTTTTCAAAAATAAGTTCAAGACACTTCAGTCAAGTTTTTTTTAATATAATAATCGGAGTTCTTTGAACAATGCCTCCCACCACACTTTAGAGTTCCATTTCTTTAAAATAGGTTGGAGAAAACTATGAACTTCTCAGCTTAAATCAGTATAATTCTTGTGTCTTGTACATTGCAACTCAGAATAATAATACAGAATAATACAGTGCAGAAGAGGCCCTTCTTTGGCCACTCATGTGCCAAACTTTGATGCCAAACATATGTATGCAAATTTCTGTGGTACAATTGCCCCGAATAAATCAAATGATCTATTCATAAAACAATAAATCATAACTGAAGAAGCATGGACTCAATGGGCCAAATGGCCTCCTCTTGTGCTGTAATGACTCTATTGGCTGCATTTCAAGAGTCTGCCACTGAAGTAGGCGGCAGACAGAGGAAAATCGGCCCGCCCACACGGGCGGCGAGTCATGGAGCCGCTGCGACTTCAAATGCGGCGGCTTATTTGAATGACCATCGCGCCTGCGATGATGTGAAGGGGACGGGTGAGCAGTCGCAGGCGCCAATGCGCCGGTGCCGTTTTTAAAGGGTTTACAGCCCGTAATGGACATCTAAAAGTGAAAAGGCCAGGTAAATTACATTGCAACAAAGCAGAATTACATGATCTTTGAATGCATTTCCCACCAATGGCATTTCCGGCCATTTGTGCCCTTTCCCCCGCAGAATGCGAATAGCGAGAATTTGCTCTGTCCCCCCTCTAAAGTTCAGCAACTTTTCCCTTTACCCTTCCCATCACCACCCCACCCGACCAATCCACATCGTTGTTAACCCGCTCCCAGCCTCCTGTGCAGAGAAAACATCCTTCTTCTCCCCTCCCCACAGGTGTCGCGCCACATTTCCCCGAATGGGGATTCGAAGGCACGGCATTGTCAGCCGTCGGAATGCAGATCGGTGCGACAATTAAGGAGGCGACGGGACCCTCATTAAATCAGGTATGTAAATTACTTTACATATTGAAATGGGGTCCCGTCACTGAGTGGCGGGGCGGTCACCACGAGAGGCCTCGCCGTTGCCATTGAAATCAGCACGGGGCCTGTCACCGTCGCGGTCGGTGGCGGGCCTCTGCCGCACTGATCTTCATTGCCCCTCTGCCAATGTTCCCGACGGCGGAGGGACTTTAAAATCCAGCCCGATAACTTTACATGAATGAAATCTGAGCTGAGCTTCCAAACCCATATCCGCTTCATCACCAAGACTGCCTTCTTCCGCCTTCATAACATTGCCTGCAATTGGCCCTGACTCAGCATATCTACTACAGAAAACCTCATTGATGGCTTATATTACCTCCGGACTCAACTGTTCTAATGCTTTACTGGCCGGCCTCCCACCTTCCACTCTCTATAAACTCGAGCTCATCCAAAACTTTTCTATCCATATCCTAAACTGTACCAAGTTAGCAGCTCTGTGCTTACTGACTTATATTGGCTTCCGGTCCATCTTGCTTCAATTTTAAAATTCTTATCCTTTTCTTCAAATCCTTAAAGATGGCACAGCAAGTTGATAAGATGGTCAAGATGCAAATATGTTACTTAGGTTTATAAATAAAGGAATAGAATATAAAAGAAAAGAGATCATGCTGGAACTTTACAAAACCCAGGTTAGGCCTCAGCTGGAGAATTGTGAATAATTCTGGGCACCACACTTGAGGAAAGATGTAAAGGCCTCAGAAATGATACAGAGGAGACTTACCAGGATGTTGCCAGGAATGAGGGACTCAATTAAGAGGAGAGGTTATGAAAGTTAGGAATGTTCTCCTTGAAACAGGGAAGGTGAAGAGGTGACCGAGTAGTGAAGATTTCGATAGAGTAAATAGAGAAAAACTATTCCTTCTGGTGAATGGGTCAATAACTGGAGGTCTTGGATTTAAAATCATTGGCAGAAGATCTAGAGGGGAGATGTGGGTTTTTTTTTCACTCACGGAGTTGTTGGGATCTGGAACACTCTCCCTGAAAAGTTAATGGAAGCTGATTCCATAAATAATTTTTAAAGGGAGTCAGACAGGTACTTAAGGATGAGAAACTCACAGGGTTACAGGCAAGATGTGGTCATTTGGGACTAAACATCACTTCTCTTTCAAAGAGACTGCACAGGCAAAATGGGCTGAATGCTCTCCTTCTCTGCTGTAAGTTTGTCTGATTCTACGAATCCCTCCATGAACTTGCTCCTTCCTATCTCTGCTAACTCCTCCAGCCTTACAATGTCCCAAAAACTCTGTCTTCCTCCAACTCTGGCTCAGGTGCATCCTTACTCTCTTTAACAGAAGTTCTCCATTTATGCCCCAAAGCATTTCAGAATTTCTAGCCCATTTTACTGATTTGCCAGGAAACAATCTGAAACATCTAATTCACTAAGTCAAACATTTCAAACTTTTTCCAGATCCTTTCAGTGGAGATTTGAAGCCCTCCTCAATAACTGTGTAACCTCTGACTCACAGTGAGTAATGCCTGAGATTAATCCAGTCTGTTTGCACATTTGACCCTGAGATGAGCTTCTGACCACATTCGCACTATCACTAAAACTGCCTATTTTCACCTCTGTAACATTGCCTGACTTTGCCCCTGTCTCAGCTGCTGAAACCCTCATTTATGCCTTTGTTACCTCCAGGTTTGATTATTTCATTGCACTCCTGACTGATCTCCCATATTCTACCCTACAGAATCTTGAGGTCATCCAAAACTCTGCTGCCCATGTCTTAGCTTGCACCAAGTCCTGTTCACCTCTCGCCCCTGTGCTCGCTGACCTAAATTGGCTCCTGGTTAAGCAACATCTTGATTTTAAAATTCTCATCCCTGTTTTCAAATCCCTCCATGGCCTCACCCCTCCCTATCTTTGTAATCTCCTCCACAACCCACCAAGATATCTATGCTCTAATTCTGGCCTCTTGAGAGGATAAAGGGGAACCTGTAGATGTAGTGTATTTGGATTTTCAGAAGGTGTTTGATAAGATGCCACATAAAAGGTTATTGCACAAAATAAGAACTCAGGCTATTGGGGTTAATGTGTTGGCATGGATTGAGGACTGGCTAACACACAGAAGGCAGAGAGTCGGGATCAATGGGTCTTTTTCAGGTTGGAAAGCTGTAACTAGTGGGGTGCCACAAGGATCGGTCCTAGGGCCTCAACTATTTACGAACTATAATAATGACTTGGAGGAAGGGACAGAGTGTAATGTATCTAAATTTGCTGATGATTTAAAAATAGGTGGGAAGGCATGTTGTGATGAGGACACAAAGAACCTGCAAAGAGGTATAGATAGGTTAAGCAAGTGGGCAAAAACTTGGCAGATGGTGTTCAATGTGGGAAAGTGTGAGGTAATCCACTTTGGTAGGAAGGATAAAAAGGCAGATTATTATTTAGATGGAGAAAGACTACAAAATACTGCAGTACAGAGGGATCTGGGTGTTCTTGTACATGAAACACAAAAGGTTAGCATGCAGGTGCAGCAAGTAATTAGGAAGGCAAATGGAATTTTGGCCTTTATTGCTAGGGGGTTAGAGTTTAAAAATAGGGAAGTCTTGTTACAACCGTACAGGGTGTTGGTGAGGCCACACCTGGAGTACTGTGTACAGTTTGGTCCGCGTATTTAAAGAAGGATATACAGCAGAAGGTGGAATTTGAATTCAATTAATAAAAACTCTGGAATTAAAGCTAGTCTAATGATGGCCATGAAACCATTGTCGATTGTTGTAAAAACCCATCTGGTTCACTAATGTCCTTTAGGGAAGGAAATCTGCTGTCCTTACCTGGTCTGGCCTACATGTGACTCCAGACCCACAGCAATGTAGTTGACTCTTACATGCCCTCTGAAATGGCCTAGCAAGCCACTCAGTTAGGGCAATTAGGGATGGGCAATAAATGCTGGCCTGGCTAATGATGCCCACATCCAATGAATGAATAAAATAAAAGCATTGGAGGCAGTTCAGAAAAGGTTCACGAGGCTGATTCCTGGGATGAAGGGGTTGTCTTATCAAGAACGGCTAAACAGGTTAGGCCTTTATTCACTGGAGTTTAGAAGAATGGGACGTGATCTTATAGAAACATATAAGATTTTAAGGGGGCATGACAGGGGAGATGTTGAGAAGATGTTTCCTCTAGTGGGACAATCTCGAACGAGGGAACATAGTTACAGAATAAGGGGTCACACATTTAAAACGGAGATGCAAAGGAATTTCTTCTCTCAGAGGGTGGTGAATCTCTGGAATTCTCTGCCTCAGAGAGCTGTGGAGGCTAGGTCACTAAATGTATTTAAGGAGGAGGTAGATAGATTTTTGAAATCTTGGGGATTCGAGGGTTATGTAGAGTAGGCTCGAAAGAGGGGTTGAGGTCTGGGACAGATCATCCATGATCTTATTGAATGGCGGGGCAGGCTTGAGGGGCTGAATGGCCTACTCCTGCTCCTATTTCTTATGTTCTTATGAGCATCCCTGATTTTAATTATTCCACCATTGGTGGCCACATCTTCAGTTACCAAGGCCCTAAGCTCTGGAATTCCATCCTACACCTCTCTGCCTCTCTACCTCACTTTCCTCCTTTAAGACACTCCTTAAAACCTACCTCTTTGATCAAGCTTTTGGACATCTGACCTGATATCTGCTTATGTGGCTCAGTATCCTATTTTGTTTTATAATGTTCCTGTGAAGAGCTTTGGGATGTTTTAATGTATTAAATGAGCTATACAAATATAAGTTATTGTTGGTATAATTCACTCTAAAGATTCCAAGAATTATTGCCTTTCACCTGCAAAAAAATGGATACGTGGAACAGACTCCTGACAAACACTGCTAATACAATGTTCATAGCAACTTCCAAAAAGAACTAGATAAATATCTTGTCAGGAAAAGAATTTCCAGAGACAAAGTTGATTTGAGGGAAAGAAAGAACAAAAGAAAGAAATAATTGCATTTATATAGAACCTTTCACGACCTCAGGATGTCCCAAAGCACTTTACAGCCAATGAAGTACTTTTGAAGTGGCGTCACTGTTGTCAAGTAGGAAACATGGCAGCCAATTTGCACCCAGCATGCTCCCATGAACAGCAATGTGATAATCAGCAAATACTCTGTTTTAATGATGTTGATTGAGGTATAATCAAACACCGCATGGTTTTCCTGTGCTACTGAGGCCAAAAGGTGTAATCTAGGCAGGGTTTAGTCATGCAAAGATGGTGGCTGTTCTGGAGTTTTACAAGGTTTTTTGGGAGCCAGGGAAAAATTATGCAGAACTTTTCCTTAAATCAAGTAGTCATCACAAGAGGGTAGATGGTGCACATTCTGTATTAGAATTCAGGTAGATGGCATAATAGCCTTTTCTAATACTTTCTTATGTTATATAATGATTGACATGCTCAGATTGCATTATGTACTGCTGCAGCAATATCTGATCTACTTATACACATCATCTCAAACTCTTGATTGGATTACAGCCTTGTAGTTATTGCCTTCTCTTTGTTATTTATGATGGGTTCTGGACTGCCCTGTTTTTGTTTGTCTTACTGTCATTGCCTGTGGCTCTGTAACTGAAAGTTGTGCTTCATAACATTGGTTTTATTTTTGGTTCTGGGGTTGTTGGATAAAAATATTTCTCTCTATCAGTAATGGGGAAGACAATAAACTGGCATAAGATAAGGTAATTTATGTGTTTACTTATTGAAGTTACACTTCTTCAGTTCCTTGATTATTCCAAATTTACAAATAAATAATTGATTATTGGGAAATTGTGAATCCAATTTATATTTTATTAAGAATAATAGTAAGCCAGGAGTGGCTGCAGGCAATGATCTCAACTCAGAATTCTGATGATGTTACAACCTGCGATGTATTCAAGTCATTTATAACAATCGCTTAAACCTCGCCATGACATTACAGTTTTGTCGTCACCCCTATGAATCAATTATTCCCTACAGGGTGGAAATTAGACTGTACTATTTTTAACCTATAGCTTGCCCATTAACACAAAAGTCCTCTGTTCATTATGAAAATGAATTTGGATTTGGAACTCAGTTAAAACAGTGAATGTAGGATTCTCAACTAGATTTCCAATAGGCCTTTGATAAGGTACCACACAATAACCGAATGAATAAGGTAAGAGCATTCAGAGCCAGGAAACGTAACAGAATGGATAGCTGGCTGGCTGAAAGATAGAAAGCAGAGAAGAGGGTAAAGGATAGTTATTCAGAGTAGCAGAAGCTGGGAAATGGGATCCAACAGGATCAGTGCTGGGGCCACTGTTGTTCACAATTTATACTGACGATTTAGATTTTGGATTCAAAAACACAATTTCTAAATTTGGGGATGACACCAAATTGGGAGGGTTAGTCAATATTGAGGAGGACTGCAACAAATTACAAGAAAACATTGATAATCTTGCAGAATGGGTATATAATTGGCAAATGAATTTCAACATAGGTAAGTGCAATTTTGCAATTTTATTACATTTTGGTAAGAATTAAAGGTCACATATTACTTATAAAATGAAAATCTAAGTGGGGTAGAGGAGCAAAGGGATCTGGGAATACAAATACAGACATCTCTAAAAGTTGCAATGTACATTAATAAGCACATAACAAAAACAAACTAGGTATTAGGGTTTATTTCTAGAGCGACAGAATTGAAGAGTAGCGAAGTTATGCGAAACTTGTATTGAACTTGTCCACCATCTACAAGGCACAAGTCAGGAGTGTGATGGAATTCTCTCCACTTTCCTGGAGGGTGCAGCTCCAACAACATTCAAGAAGCTCGATACCATTCAGGACAAGCAGTCCACTTGATTGGCACCCAATCCACCACCTTCAACTTTCACTCCCCTTACCACTCACACACAATAACAACAGTACCATCTATAAGATGCACTTCAGCAACTTGCCAAGGCTCCTTCAATAGCACTTTCCAAATCTTCGACCTCTACCACCTCGAAGAACAAGGGCAGCAAGCACATTGGAACACCACCACCTGCAAGTTCCCCCCCTCCAAGCCACACACCTGACTTGGAACGATATCGCCATTCCTTCATTGTCGCTGGGTCAAAATCCTGGAACTCCCTCCCTGACAGCACTGTGGGTCTACCTACACCACAAGGACTGCAGCAGTTCAAGAAGGCAGCTCACCACAACCTTCTCAAGGACAACTAGGGATGGGCAATAAATGCTGGCCTTGAATGAATAAAAGTCACCTCAGCTACTCACTGTGGTAGGGAATTCCACATTTTCACCACAAAAGACGTTTCTTCCGAATTCCTTATTTGATTTCTTGGTGACTATCTTATATTTATGGCCTCTCATTTTGCTCTTCCCTGAAAGTGAAACCACATTATCTGGGGTGAAAAATTCATTCACCTAATGGCACTTCTTGCAGCACTCCACAGACTACATAGATTTGCCAGGGCCATGAACACCACACAGGTAACGGCCCATGGCGCTGCCTGCCCCTGGAATCGATGTAATTCTACCTATCACTGTTACTTGTACAACTTTTTCCCCCTCGGTGTCTACTCTATCAAAATCTTTCATTACATTAAACTCAGCTTTCTCTTTTCAATGGGAAAGGGACCCAGCGCATTTAATATTTCTCAATTGATATAAACTCGCAATTCTCATAACATCTATGTAATTCTTCTTTGCATCCACTCCGTGCCTATATTCTTTTGATGTATGGTGACTAGAATAACGCGCGATACTTCAAGTGTGGTCTGACAATTTTTGGGGAGTCACGAGTTGAGTTTCTCACCACGGAATTCCCTGCCTCTGACCTTCTCTTGTAGCCACAGTATTTAAATTGCTGGTTTAGTTAAGTTTCTGGTCAATTGTAACCCCCCAGGATGTTGATGATAGGGGATTCAGTGATGATGGGCTGAATTTTATGGGCCCCTGGAGATAGGCTAGAAGGCGGGGGCCCCATAGAACTGTGAGTCAGGGTTGGGAGGCCCGTCGCCTTCCTGTCTCACTGCAATTTTGTGGGGGGAGGGATAGGCCGACAATGGCCCTCTCACCCAAAGGCCAGTTGAGGCCCTTAAGAGGCCTATTAACAGCCACTTAAGAGCATCTTCCCCCTGCTGCTGGCATTAAGCCAATGGCGGATGGGTGTGCGGGTATGTGCCATGTGGGGAGGTTGCCCAGTAAAATGAGGTGAGCCCCCTGCTGGCTTGAGGAGGGGCCCTCCTCCATGGGCAATCTATGGCCCACGAAGGACCCCCACCAGCAATCAACTCACCTTCCTGACCACACCTCCTCCTGAACTCAACTCCCACCCTCCCCCCACCCTCACCAAGGCCAAGCTGGCAGGCTTCAATCTAGTGTGCCTTACAATCTAGCCGGGGGGGCTATAAAGGACTGAGGTTGTGTCCTCTCCACCATTTTGGCCTGGTGCCAAATTCAGTCTGATAATGCCATTGAACGTCAAGGGGAAATGGTTAGATTCTCTCTTATTGGAGATGGTCATTGCCTGGCAATTGTGTGGTGTGAATGTTACTTGCAACTTATCAGCCCAAGCCTGGATGTTGTCCAGATCTTGTTGCATGCGAGCATGGATTGCTTCAGTATCTGAGGGGTTGCAAATGATATTGAACACTGTGCAATCATCAGTAAACATCTCCCTTTGACCTTACAAGGAAGCAAAGGTTATTAATGAAGTAGCTGAAGATGATTGGGCCTAGGACACTACCCAGAAGAACTCCTGCAGTATTGTCCTGGGGGTGAGATGATTGGCCTCCAACAAGCACAACCATCTTCATTTGTGCTTGGTATGACTTCAACCAGTGAAGAGTTTTCCTCCTCATTCCATTGACTTCAATTTATTTCAGCTTCTTAATGCCACACTCAATCAACTGCTGCCTTGACATTAGGATCAGTCACTCTTACCTCATCTTTGGAATTCAGCTCTTCTGTCACTGTTTGGACCAAGGCTGTAATGAGTTCTGGAGCTGAGTTGCCCTGGCAGAACTCAAACCGAGCATCACTGAGCAGGTATTTGCTGACTAAGTGCCAGTTGATAGCACTGTCGAAGATAACTTTCAACACTTTGCTGATGAGTGAGAGCAGACTGATGGGACAATAATTGGCCGGATTGGATTTGACTTGCTTTTTGTGGAACAGGACATACCTGGGTGATTTGCCACCTTGTCAGGTGGATGCCAGTATTGTAGCTATACTGGAATAGCTTGGCTAGAGGTGCAGCTAGTTTGGAGCACTGGTCTTCCGCACTACAACCAGGATTTTGTCAGGTCTCATAGCCAGTACCCTGTACCTTCAGCTGTTTCGTGATATCACATAGAGTGAATAGAAATGGTTGAAGACTGGCATATGTGATGCTGGGGACCTCAGGAGGAGGCCAAAATGGATCAACTACTTGGCATTTCTAGCTGAAGATGATTGCGAATGTTTCAGCCTTTTCTTTTGCACTGATGTGCTGGGGTCCCCCATCGTTGAAGATGGAGATATTTGTGCAGCCTCCTGCTTCTGTTAGTTGTTTAATTGTCCACCACCATTATGACTGGATGTGGCAGGACTGCAGAGCTTAGATCTGATCCATTGGTTGTGGGATCGCTTATCACACACTGTTTGGCATGTAAGTAGTCCTGTGCTGTAGCTCCACCAAGTTGACATCTAATTTTTAGGAATGCCTGGTGCTGCTCCTGGCATGCCTTCCTGCACTCTTTATTGAACTATGCTTGATACCCTGGTTTGATGGTAGAGTGAGGGATATGCTAGGCCAAGAGGTTACAGATTGTGGTTGAACACAATTCTGCTGCTGCTGATGGCCCACAGTGCCTCATGGATGCCCAATTTTGAGTTGGATCTGTTCTGAATATATCTCATTAGGAACTGTGGTAGTTCCACACAACCCGATGGATGGTATCCTCAGGGTGCAGATGGGACTTTGTCTCCACTAGAGCTGTCTGGTGATTCCTTCAGCGTACTTGTGCTGCTTGCTTCAAGATGGGGTGGGGGGTGCAGATTGTGTAAGTAAGCTCTCTGGTCAAGTTGCCTCCAAGTTATCATGTCAAGTGATGAAAGACTGGAACCAAGTCATCTCTCTGTGACAGATATGGTAATCTGATCTCTAAAGCAGGCAATGCTCTCGGGGGCTGACTGGCCAGCCAATGTGGCTCATTCATGTGAACTGGAGGGCAAGTTGATTTCTTCCCACTCATAAATGCTGCAAATCAATGCTATAAGGTGTAGGCTGGTCATAGTTGTAAGCATACCAGTACCCTTTGCTAGTTGACTGCACAGTGTTAGCAGGTTTAAATCCTGTGCACCCATGGGATCCCTAAATCTAGCCTCTCATCCACTATTGCGAGATTCTCTAGATTTAAGTAAATGGGATGGAACCCTAATGAACAAGAGTGGCCACTCCTTCTGGGTTCATCCACAACCTTACTCAGTCACTTGTTTTAGAGACTGTAAAGGATGGTGATGGGTTTCCATACATGTCAGATACCTGCTAACCCAAAAATATATATTACTGCCTTTCTATCTTATTTTATCTGCTTGTCACTCACATTAATGTTCTATTAGTTGAAAATTGTAAGTTCATTTGTGAAAAACAATTTATTTTTAGATTTTTATGAGCATATTTTGAGCATTACTTTGTGTTGTGAATACCAAGCTATTTATATGGGTTTCTGTAAATGGCAGACAGATCAATGTAGCAGAGATGAACTTATCACACAGAAAAATAATATTTGGAACCATTAATGCTATATGGATGTGTTGCTATTGACTTGCTTTTATTTTCCTGCAGTACCAGAGCTACTATGGACGAGACCTTGAATGTTGACCTGTTGCAGGATGTAAGAGCTATGGTAGTTCCCCAGATACCTAGCATTAAGTTGGAGGATTCTGAGTTTAACACGATAAAGAATACATATATAGACTGAATAATATCCATTTCTATTTTCTATTTCTAGGTCATTGCTTGACTTCATGGATTGTGTGTACAATTGATGATGTCCTACGCCATTGGTCAAAAATAAAATTCCTGCTTCCTGTATCTCTGCTGTAAGCTGATGGGGGCCAAAGTGCATATATAGGGGTGCATGCCTCAACATATCCTTGGGGATAATGTGGATGTATTGGTGCCATTCCCTGTGGAAGGAGCCAGAAGCTTAACAATTAAGGAATGTGGGCACTTGAAGAGCCTCAGACAGAGCTGTGCTCACGATTGTGTTGCACCCCTGCAGGTTGCATGCATAATCCAGTGACCACCTCCCAGCAGTAATGCAGAAGTTGTGTGCAATGCTCTGAAGTCATAAAAAGAGGTGATAGACAGGATCTCATGGGTATCTTATGGCCATCAGCGATCTATGCATTCTGTGCTCCTTTTTAGTCCTCTCTCTTTTCTATGCCATTTCACTAAGAATAAACAGTAGGAATGCTGCTCATACTGAAAATTACACAGCAATTTCTGCAACCCCATAAGTTCAAAACAGGAGCAAATAAGTACTGTGCCTAAATAAAGATTAGTGGAGGGCAATGCTGGCGAGGCAAATAATGCTTCATACCAGCCTTAATAGGCCATTACAAACTTACTAGCATGAGGTAATATAATTTATTTTGAAGATTTTAGTGCCACTTTTGAGCTGGAGGGCTGCAACTTATGTTGGTAGCATCTTTTTCCACTACCTACTTAATTTTCCCTGTTCGCTGTCAGATTGCCTGTCTATGGCAGTCGATGCTAACTGAAAAATGCAGGTTACAAAATAGCTTGTAAGTGATAGCCCCACTGCATGATTTCATAGGTTTTGGGCAAAGCACGAAAGATATATTTGCTGCTGATATTTTCATATGTGCTCCCCTGCGATGTTGATTCCAAATGCTAAAGAAATGCATTACTGCAAATACTTAGGACCGAATAGGAAATTAATTACATTTTCATGCTGTAGATTCTCATCACCTCATTGTCTGCAGGAAATCAGTTTGCACCAGGCAAAGGTAGACTAATAGTTCTGACAAATGTACCTGACAGCTCACAGTCAGCATTTTCATCAAGGAGTTCAGTCAAAAATATGATGACAAACTGATAAAAGATTGTGACATTGTGACCTTGACAGTTGTCATGCCAGGGAATGTATCTGAACCAGCAAGATATTCTATTTGCACCATACAGAACAACAAAACTGTTTTTGCATTTTCTCCAAAATTGCAATCTTGACTAATGTACTATTGCTAAAGAAATATAGTTCTGCACTATCAGCATGGGACATATGCATGTGATTGGAAGGAAGGAGAGGCTTCCTTTGCTCCAAGATGACACAGTTCATTCTGTGTCAATCAACATTTTTAAAAGATCTGAATGAATATGCAGTTAGGGACAGAATTGAGGGTTAGAAGGACAAGCAGAGATCAAAAAAAAAATCCAATCCTGTGGCAACACAATGGTTCCTGAGCAATTGGAATATTAGAAAGGCAACTGGTCTGGAGTTTGAAATGGGAAATTGTAAGAAGTTATCTCCACCAGTAAAAATCTGAGACCATATTTAAAATAAACACATTGTTCATTTGTATGCTAGCAGCCCCAGCATAACTTCAAGCCAAAAAGGGTAAAAATATTAAAAGATTTGTAGCACCAGGACTAATCAATGGTACAATGGCATTCCTGCATTGCTATTGTATTAGCATTGTTTCTTCATTTTTTGTACAGCCATGGCAAAATATTTTTCATGATGATTTACCATGTAGACTTTTCATAAAAATACTAATATGAAAAAATTGCAGTTATCTTAGGCTGAAGCTTTTTTTAAAAAATGGTGTTTCTCTGAGCTTCCGATCTTTCCTAAATTATTGATATGGAGGTATATTAGATTACAAAAACAATCTGAAGTGGAACAGCCTGATTTACTTTGTGATCATCGAAAATCTCATTGCATGATTGCATCACAGGAAAAAAATACTCCCAGAGAGAGCGAGTGACTCTGGTCAATATTGCTCCTGCAGGAACTGCCAGAAATCATTTAGTGAGAAGCAAATTCGTTCACATAACACTCAAAGCTATAATTTGGCGAAACAATACTCGCAGTTTGGAACATAGCATGAGAGATAAAAAAAGAAAGTCTCACATTTGTGTCATGCCTTTTATGACCACCAGACAGCCCAAAGCTCATTTACAGCCAATGAAGCACTTTTGAAGCGTAGTCACTGATGTAACATAGGAAACACAGCAGCCATTTTTGCGCACAGCAAGCTCCTAAAAACAGAAATGTGAGAATAACCAGATGGTTTGTTTTTGTGATGTTGATTGAGGGATAAATATAAACCAGGACACTGGGAACAACTCCCCTACTTTTCTTTGAAATAGTGTCTTGGGTTCTTTTAAATCCACCTGACAGGACAGACAGGGCCTCGGATTTAACATCTCATCCAATAAACACAACCTCACTCCCACACTGGAGTGTTAGTTAGATGTTTGTACTCAAGTCCAGCAGTGGGATTTAAACCAATAACATTGTGGCTCAGACGTTACAGTGTTGCAAACTGAGCCACAGCTGACAGCAGATTTAGTCAAATTTAAAACATATAAAATATATGTTCGTTACTTTTGCGAGTTTGAATAGTTCTTTCCTCTAAGCTGATGTTCTTGAAACATATTTGTAAAATTATTATAGTTCTAATGACCATCCTCAGCAGACTAATATTCTCCCTTCACTCTATGGTGCATTGCTGTGGTTTGAGTCCTTGGTGCAAATTCAGCATTTAAAGGGCCATTTGTAAGGTAGTAAATTCATTTCTTTGAACTACTCATTTTGCAAGATTGCCATTTTAAACTTTGGATAATATATTCTCCCAAGCACTTTTTAAATAAAATTATTTAATGGTAATTTAAAAACTTAAGTGCATTCAATGAAGTGGTAACATTATGTGACAAGCTCCTTGGACAGATTGATTTGTTAGTTCTAAGACAATGTCTCTTTATGTAGCCTAAAAGATATTCTCAATGTAATCTGAAGTGGTAGAAAAAAAAAATTATGATCATTGTAAAGCTAGTGTTGTGACAGTAACTATTTGTTAGGAAGACTTCCTATTTATTTAATGCAGTCTTGTGTATAATATGCACTTGTGCAAGTGTCAAACATGCTTCTTATAAAGCTTTCACATCACAGTTTCTTGACAGCAATTCTTTATTGTTATGAAACAGATATATTATTGTAAATTCTGCCATCCAATTGACCATGAGTAATCCAAGACAGATCTGCTAGTTATATATTAAAAGTCTTGCTGTTGTGTAAAATTTCCTTCCTATAATGTCATTCACTCGCCATCAAAAAATTTGTCATCATAATTTTCCTGTCACACATTATTATCTCAGAGTAAAACAGCAACAAATTAGAACTAAAGATGGAGGGAATGCATTAATCAAGAGGAAGAAAAGTGGCTAAAAGGTACGAATGAGAAATGACTCAAAACTTACAGTTATGCTCACAGAGAGAACAGTGTTGTAATATGAAACAAACTGGAGGAATTATGAAAGAAAAGTAAACTGTTGAACTAAGCAACAAGAAAAAGGACATTTTGCTACCTGACAACATGGCGAAAGAGGTCAGGTGATCCCCTCCTGTACTGCCAATTAACATGTTTGTCTGTTGAAGATGGGACATTATTATCATCTGGAAATACCTTGAGGAGACATATTGATATGTAAAACAGCCCATTCAATGCTATCAACTCCTATCATAAAAAATTGGACTAGCAAAGGCTTTTGCAGACTGACTGACTCCAAAACCAAGGCCAAGATAATAGGTGTGAAATGACAACTATTTATCAAATTGGACCACATTCAGATGCCATTATGTAACAATGGTCTCCACATCCTGGGACATTGTATGAACACTCCAGGGGACAGCAACATAAGTCACCTGACTGAAGCCAAAACATGGTAAGTTTTACCTTAAAAAAGTAACTTCTCTGAGAGAAGGAGACAGAAAGCCATTTCAGCCAGAGAAGCTGTGAGATTGATCGAGCTAATCAAGGCGTTCTGCCTGCACCATCTTTAAACTACTGAGGCAGAGAGATTGCAAGGTAACCTTGTAAACTCTTCATCACAGAAATTGAATTAGGACTTCCACCACCAATTTGGGACTGAGTTTTAACCAAAGGAGTCTGCGACACTTCATCAAGTCCAAGACAGGGAACATTCAGGCAGGTAATGCTGTTAAAAATTCCTCCCGGAAAACCAAGAAGGTTTCAAAGTGAACTCTCTTTACAACAATTGGACTCTAATTGTATGCTACCCTTTACTCTCTATCTTTTCTTGTGTGTGCATGTGTGTGAATGTGTGAGTGGGTGAGATTGTCAACATTTTTGGGTATTGTTTCATAAATATTTAACTTCCTTTTTTAAAGCCTGTGAGAAAATCTGTTGTTTGTCTGCTTATTTGACCCTTAAACACTAAGGGACTAAAACATTTTTAAAAAAACACTACCTGAAGTCAGTTGAGAGGTGAAAAGTGGTAGCCATCCACACCATTTCCTACCTGTCTGTAATACTTATGAAAGCAACCAATCCTGAATGACAATCAAGAGAACCTACCAATAAAAGAATAAAACAAACCCATTAAATTACTCAAAACTTTTCGGAAAAAAAAAACTTTAATTGTAATTTTTTTAACTCAGTAACGGAAATTTTTAGTCTGGATTTCCTTAAAAGAAACATGTTTTCAGGTGGTGCAGAGATCAACTGACAAGTATCATTTTTGTGAAGAAGCCCTCCACAGTAATTCTACCCTTAAAAACAGCTGTTCTGATATTGCTTTTGTGATCCCTGTGTGCCCCTGATCCGGGAATGTACTCTTGTGCATTTTGATGAAGCAAGAGGGGGAAGAACACATTTGCTCTAGTTCAAAATACACCCTCATTTCTGCCAAGAGTTTCTGCCCCTCAAATTCACTGCTGCTATAAAGGTGACAGTGTTGAGCCTGCGTGGTGGCCCACAGACAGGAAAAGATCAGGAAGGTTGTTCACCAAGGAAAGTTAGGGATGGGCAACAAATGCTGGCCTAGGCTACAATACTCACATCCAATAAAAGAATTGAAAAAAGTGATAACAAAGCAGTATGATTCTGCAACGAGAGCAGAAAGTGGCAGAAATACTCAGCAGGTCAGGCAGCATCTGTGGAGAGAGAAACAGAGTTAATGTTTCAGGTCTGTGACCATTCATCAGGACTGGCAAAAGTTAGCAATGTAACAGTCTTTGAGCAAATGAAAGGGGGGAGGGGGGGAAGAAGAACAAGAAGGAAGAACTGTGATGGGATGGAGGGAGGGGGGATTTAATGACAGAGATGTCATGGAACAGAATGCAAATGGGGTACTAATAGTTGTAGTGAAAGACAAAGCATGAGTCCAGAGAGAGTGTTCATGGCAGAATAATGAACAGCTCTGTACCAAAGCAAAAACATAAATAATTAGCACATGGTTAAAAAATAAATAATTAAGAAAGAAGAATTTTACACTTGACTTGGTGTTGAGTTCTCTTCTGTCTGAGGGCTCACTTCTTTGGCCAGGATTCCTCCGCCCAACCAGTGGATCCATTCACCCACCTCCAGTACTCCACCTGGAGCATGACCCCACCACCTAATATCAAGCCACTGTCTCCAGGACTGTTCCTGACCTTATCTCCTCTGGAGATCTTACCTCTGCAGCTTCCAACCGCATAGTCCCACAACCTCAAACAGCACGCTTCTATCTTGTTCCCAAAATCCACAAACAGGACTGTCCTGGTAGACCCATCATTTCAGTCTGTTCCTGCCCCGCTGAACTTATTTCCTCCTAACTTGATTCTATTTTTTCTTCCCTTGTCCAGTGTCTTCCCACCTACCTCCGTAACTCTTCTGACCCTCTACGTCATTTCGACAGTTTTCAATTTCCTACCCCTAACCACTTCCTCTTTACGATGGATGTCCAATCTCTCTACACTGCCATCCCCCAACAAGATGGTCTGAGGGCTCTCCACTTCTTCCTTGAACAGAGGCCCAACCAGCCCCCATCCACCACCACCTTCCTCCGCCTGGCAGAACTTGTTCTCACATTGAACAACTTCTCCTTCAACTCTACTCACTTGCTCCAAAGAAATGGTGTTGCTATGGGTAACACATATGGTTTTTAGTTATACCTGTCTTTTTGTGGGGTATGTCGAACATTCCTTGTTTCAGTCCTACTCAGGCCCCCTCCACCAATTCTTTTTCAGGTACATTGATGATTGCATCGGTGCCGTTTCCTGCTCCCGCCCGAACTGGAAAACTTCATCAACTTTGCTTCCAATTTCCACCCTTCTCTCATCTTCACATGGTCCATCTCCAACACTTCCTTTCACTTCCTCGACTTCTCTGTCTCCATCTATGGGGATAGGCTGTCCACTAATATTTATTTTCAGGCCACTGACTCCCTCAGCTAGCTTGACTACATTTCCACACACCCTGCCTCCTGTTAGGATTCCATTCCATTCTCCAAGTTTCTCCATCTCCAAAGCATCTGTTCTGATGATTCAACCTTCCACAAGGGTAGGCGGTGGCGTAGTGGTATTATCACTGAACCAGAGACCCAGGATATTTCTCTGGGGACATGGGTTCGAATCCCACCTCAGCAGAAGGTGGAATTTGAATTTAATTAATAAATCTTGAATTCAAAGCTAGTCTAATGATGGCCATGAAACCATTGTCGATTGTTATGGGGCGGCGCAGTGGTTAGCACCGCAGCCTCACAGCTCCAGTGACCCGGGTTCAATTCTGGGTACTGCCTGTGTGGAGTTTGCAAGTTCTCCCTGTGTCTGCGTGGGTTTCCTCCGGGTGCTCCGGTTTCCTCCCACAGCCAAAAGACTTGCAGGTTGATAGGTAAATTGGCCATTATAAATTGCCCCTAGTATAGGTAGGTGGTAGGGGAATATAGGAACAGGTGAGGGTGTGGTAGGATTATAGGATTAGTGTAAGATTAATATAAATGGGTGGTTAATGGTCGGCACAGACTCGGTGGGCCGAAGGGCCTGTTTCAGTGTTGTATCTCTAAACAACACCTCTGATGTTTCTTCCTTTTTCCTCAACCAAGGATTCTCCCGCTCTGTGGTTGACAGGGCCCGCGACTGTGTCCGACCCATTTCCCGCACTTCTGTCCTCACCCCTTCTCCTCCCTCCCACAACTGCAACAGGGTTCCCTTGTCCTCACTTTCCACCCCACCAGCCTCCACAGCCAAAAGATCATCCTCCACCATTTCCACCACCTCCAGTGTGATGCCACCACCAAACACATCTTCCCCTCCCCTCCCCTGTCAGCTTTCCGAAGGGCCCATTCCCTCCACGACACCCTGGTCCACTCCTCCATCACCCCCGACACCTCTTCCCTTTCCCATGGCACCTTCCCATGCAATTGAAGATGCTTTGGAGATGGAGAAAGTTGTACTTCTTTCAATTTAGTATTATGGATACGCTACTCACAATGCGGTTTCCTCAATATAGAGGAGACCAAACACAGATTGGGTGATCACTTGGCAGAACACCTTCGCTCGGTCCGCAAGCATGATCCTGAGCTTCCGGTTGCTTGCCATTTTAATTCACCACCTTATTCCCATGCCCACATTTCTGTCCTTGGCCTGCGACAGTGTTCCAGTGAACATCAACACAATCTCAAGGAACAGTACTTCATCTTCTGATTAGGCACTCTACAGCAGCCTTCTGGACTCAATTTGAGTTCAATAATTTCAGACCATTAGCCCCATTATTTTTGTTTATTCTTTTTATTTTATTTATTTATATATTTTTTTCGGTGTTAATCTTTTCTTTTACCCCTGTGCTAACCTTAAACTTATTAATTCATGTTTTTGCTTTCATACAGAGCTGTTCATTATTCTGCGATTAGCACTCTCTCTGGACTCATGCTTTGTCTTCCGCTACAACTAGTTAGCACCCCATTTGTATTCTGTTCCATGACATTCCTGTCATTTAATCTCTCCTCCCTCCATCCTATTACAGTCCTTCCTTCTTGTTCTTCTTCCTCCCTCCCCCCTTTCATTTCTTAAAGTCTGTTACATTTCTAACTTTTGCCAGCTCTGATGACAGGTCACAACCCGAAACGTTAACTCTATTTCTCTCTACACAGATGCTGCCAGACGTGCTGAGTATTTCCAGCACTTTCTGTTCCCAATTCGGAGTTCCAGCATCTGCAGTATTTTGCTCTTATGATTCTGTAACCCTCTTTTGACTGGGACTCACGTCCAATACTTTGAAGCTGCAGGGGGTAATTTTCAACGTCACACCTGAGTGATCACCTGACAGAGAGGAACGCCTGCCTGTTGTTGAAGACATCTAATTTTATGCTTGGTTGAAGGCCAGTGGAATTGCTGCCCACTTTAGCCCATGATTCTCACCCAAGGAGAGACAAAGAGGGAGAAGGAACAAAGCAGAGATCCATATGAAAAATTACAGCTTTTCTTTGTTCAAAAACAACAACATCAACAACAACATGTATTGGTGTAGTGCATGTAACATAGTAAAATGTTCCGAGGAGCTGTACAGGAATGTTACAGAATAAAATTTGACACCAAGCCAAATAAGGAGATATTAGGGCAGATGAAGATGTAGACTTTAAAGAAGGAAAGAGAGGTGGAGAGATTAAGGGAGAGAATTTCAGAGCTTAGGGCCTTGGCAGCCGAAAGCACAGTTGCCAATGGTGGAGTGATTAAAACTGGGAATGTGCAACAGACCAGAATTGGAGAATCTCAGCAATCTCAGAGGGTTGTAGGGCTGGAGGAGATTACAGAGATGGGAGGGGGGAGGTCATGGAGTGATTTGAAAACAAGGATGGTATTTTAAAAATTGAGGCATTGCTAAACCAGAAGCCGATGTGAGCACGGGCTGATGGGCGAACAGGGCTTGGTATGAGTTAGGTCATGGGCATCTGGATTTTTAATGGCCTCAATTTTACAGAGAGTAGAAAGTGGGAAACTGGCCTGGAGTGCATTGTAATAGTCAAGTCCTGAGATAGCAAAGGCATGGATGAGAGTTTCAGCACAAGATGAGCTGAGGCAGGGGCGGTGTCGGGCAATGCTACTGTGAATAAACCCTTTCCTGCTCGCAGGTAAGAAAGCAGCTGTGAGTACCGAATATTTATCAGCATCTTTGCCTGAGATTGCTTCAGCTCCCTCAATTGCTGCCATGTACTCACCTGTGTACTCAGCAAGCGGGACACAGCAAGAGCGGAACCGGAGCACAAAGAGACCAGGAGACAGAGTGAGAGTTCATCCAGCGAGCAGGGCACAGCGAGAGCGGAGCCAGAGCACAAAGAGACCGGGAGACAGAGTGAGAGTTCATTCAACGAGTCAGCTTACCTTCCGGGAGCAGTCCAGGCACACTGGAGTCAACAGTGACATCACAGGAAAGCTGCAAGGTGATTGGTTGGTGAGTTACAGCTGTTAGGGAATAACTCTAAATAGCTGGGTAAGTAACTAAAGTAAAGAGAAGGGTCTACAGTTCTTTTTAATATTGTAGGTAGTGTTTTTTTTGGGGGGGTATCAAGGTACCGAGTGTAAATCTAATTTTTGGGTATTTTAAGGGAGTAAAAACAGAATGAAAAGAAACAAAGAGTAACATCACAAGAAAACCGTAAAGTTCATTGGTTGGTAAGTAACTGCTAATTTGAATTACCTATTCTAAGTTGATTTTAGATTAAAGGTGAATAGGAGAAATATTTTACAGATTAAAAAATAAAGACTCGTCAGAAATGTAAAAAACAAATTAAAATCTAATTAAATAAAATAGAGCTGCAGGGCCAGGCAATGTGTTGTACCTGCATGATGTGGGAGATGGTGGACCCCGTTGTGGTTCCTAGTGACCATATCTATAGCAAGTGTTGGCTGCTCGAGGAACTCCGGCTCAGAGTTGATGAGCTGGAGTCTGAGCTTCGGACACTGTGACACATCAGGGAGGGGGAGGGTTACCTGGACGCTGTGTTTCAGGAGGCAATCACACCCCTTAGATTAACTACTGTGAATTCAGCCAGTGGTCGGGGACAGGAGGGTGTGAGGCAGATGGAGAGATCCAGGAGGTAGTGCTGCAGGAGCCTCAGCCATTGTCCTTGTCCAACAGGTTCAAGATTCTTGGTTCCTGTGTGGATGAGAGCAGAGACTGTAGGGAGGATGAGCAAACTGACCACAGCGCCGTGGTACAGGGAGCCATTCAAGTGGGGGGAGAAAAGAGAAATGTCGTAATCGGGGATAGTATAGTTAGGGGCATAGACACTGTTCTCTGTGGCCAGAATCGAGAGTCCCGAAGGCTGTGTTGCCTACCTGGTGCCAGGGTTTGGGATATCTCATCTGGGCTGCAGTGGAACTTGGAGTGGGAGGGGAAAGATCCAGTTGTCGTGGTCCACGTAGGTACCAACAATATAGGTAGAATGAGGTTAGAAGTTCTGCTGAGGGAATATGAGCAGCTAGGGGCTAAATTAAAAAGCAGAACTAAAAAGGTAATAATCTCTGGATTACTACCTGAGCCACGAACAAATTGGCAAAGGGTCAATAAGATTAAAGAGGTAAATACGTGGCTCAAAGATTGGTGTGGGAGAAATGGATTCAAATTTGTGGGACATTAGCACCAGTACTGGGGAAGGAGGGAGCTATTCCGATGGGACGGGCTCCACCTGAATCATGCTGGGACCAGAGTCCTGGCGAATCGTATAACTAGGGCTGTAGATAAGGCTTTAATCTAAATAGTGGAGGGGAGGGTTCAGTTGCATGGAAAAACAGGAAGTTAAAGGAGAAGGTAGGAGTGCAGGTTAGTGGTGAGGCTGATTGTCACCAAATGCAAGAAGTATACTGGTTAAACCAGAAGAGAGAAATAGTAAACAGGCGAATAAAGCATCAGTGCTGAGGGACAGGTTAGGGGGTATAGCCCAAATAAGAGTTCTATATACAAATGTACGGAGTGTAAGAAATAAACGAGATGAACTGCAGGAGCAAATTCAAATGGAAAATTATGATGTGGTGGCCATTGTGGAAACGTGGCTGCAGGATGGTCGTGACTGGGAACTAAAGATACCTGGTTATAAAGTTTACAGGAGGGACAGGGAAAATGACAGAGCGGGTGGAGTAGCCATTACTGATTAGAAATAATATCACCTCATTGGTGAAGGAGGATATAATGAGGGGAAAGCATCCAATGGAGACCTTATGGGTGGAACTGAGGAACAGAAAAGGATCTAAAACTGTAATGGGTGTAGTGTATAGACCCCCTGGTACCAGTTCTGAGGTGTTAGATTGTATAATTGCACAAATTAGGCAAGTGTGTAACAAAGGCAGAGTAGTATTAATGGGGGATTTTAACTTACACATAGATTGGGAGAGGCAGACGAGCACCTGTCAGAAAGGTAGTGAATTTCTGGAATGTGTCCAGGATAGTTTCCTACAGCAATATGTCCTACATGTAACAAGGGGACAGGCAATATTAGATTCAGTTATGTTTAATGAGCCAACTTTAATCAGTAGCCTAACTGTGCGTGAACATTTATCAAATAGTGATCACAACATCATCGAATTCAAGGTAGCGTTTGAAAGTGAAAAGCACGAATCAGCTACTAGAATTTTAGACTTGGGTAAGGCTGACTTTACTGGGATGAGACAGAGACTGTCCACAGTAAACTGGAAAGATCTGTTAATGGGTCAAACGACTGAAGAACAGTGGAGAATATTTAAAGAAACATTTAATGAAATACAGAGCGAGTATATACCCCTGAGAGGAAAAAGCTCCACTTCACAGAAAAAACAGCCATGGACAACTAAAGAGATTAGGGATAGCATAAAACAAAAAGAAAGGGCTTACAAAAATGCAGAACGCAGCACAGATCCAGCCGAATGGGATCGATACAAAGACCAGCAAAGGGTCACAAAGCAGCTTATAAGAGCTACTAAAAGAGATTATAAAAGGAAACTTGCAAGGGACATCAAAATCAATAAGAAGAAATTTTATAGTTACATAAAACGGGGGGTCAAGAGCAATGTAGGCCCACTAAAAGCTGAAAATGGAGATATTGTCATTGATAATGGGGAAATGGCAGACATGTTGAACAATTACTTTGCCTCAGTATTTACAGTTGAAAAGGAGGATAACTTGCCGGAAGTTTTGAAAAAATTCATAGCTGATTGAGGACGGGGACTTAATACAATTAACGTAAGTAAATCATCAGTAACAAGGAAATTAATGGAACTAAAGAGTGAGAAATCCCCAGGACCTGACGGTTTCCATCCGAGGGTGTTAAAGGAAGTAGGGGAGCACATTGTAGATGCCCTAACTATAGTCTTTCAGAGTTCCCTAGATTCAGGAGTGGTCCCTCTGGATTGGAAAGTTGCACGTGTCACTCCACTTTTTAAGAAGGGTGAAAGGGGGAACCAAGGAAATTACAGACCAGTTAGCCTGACATCTGTGGTGGGCAAGTTGCTGGAGTCTATAATCAAGGATAGGGTGACTGAACAACTAGAAAAATGTCAGTTAATCAGGGACAGCCAGCATTGATTCATGATGGGAAGGTCATGCCTGACAAATCTCATAGAATTTTTTGAAGAGGTGACTAAGGTAGTGGACAGGGGAGTGTCCATGGATGTTATTTATATGGACTTCCAGAAGGCATTTGATAAAGTCCCACATAAGAGACTGTTAACTAAGGGAGAAGCCCATGGAGTTGAGGGCAAATTATTGACATGGTTAGGAAGTTGGTTGAGTGGTAGGTGACAGAGAGTGGGGATAATGGGTAAGTACCCCGATTGGCAGGATGTGACTAGTGGTGTCCCGCAGGGATCTTGTTGGGGCCTCAATTATTCCCATTATTCGTTAATGACTTGGATGATGGCATAGTAAGTCATATATCCAAATTTGCTGATGATACAAAGTTAGGCGGCATTGTAGACAGTCCAGATGATAGCATAAAATTGCAAAGAGATATTGACAAACCAGGTGAGTGGGCAAAACTGTGGCAGATGGATTTCAATGCGGCAAGTGTGACGTTATTCATTTTGGACCAAAAAAGGATAGAGCAGGGTACTTTCTAAATGGGAAGATGTTAAGTACAGTGGATGTCCAAAGAGACTTGGGGGTTCAGGTGCATAGATCTTTAAAATGCCACGAGCACGTGCAGAAAAGAATCAAAAAGGCTAATGGAATGCTAGCCTTTATATCTAGAGGATTGGAGTATAAAGACACAGAGGTTATGCTGCAGCTGTACAAAATCCTGGTTAGACCCCACTTGGAGTATTGTGAGCAGTTCTGGACACCACACCTATTGGCCTTGGATGGAGTGAAGGTAGGTTTACAAGAATGATACCTGGACTACAGGGGTTAAGTTACGAGGAGAGATTACACAAATTAGGCCTGTTTTCGCGAAAATTTAGAAGGTTAAGGGGTGATTTGATCGAAGTCTTCAAGATATTAACAGGAAAAGACAGGCTAGATAAAGATAAACTATTTCCACTGGTTGGAGATTCTTAAACGAGGGGGCATAGTCTAAAAATTAGGTCCAGACCGCTCAGGAGAGATGTCAGGAAGCGTTTCTTCACGCAAAGGGTGGTAGAGGTTTGGAACTCTCTCTCACAAACAGCAGTTGAAGCTTGAACAGTTGTTAATTTTAAATCTGAGATTGATAGATTTTTGTTAAGCAAAGATATTAAAGGATATGGGCCAAAGGCAGGTATCTGGAGTTAGGCCGCTAATCAGCTATGATCTCATTGATCCTCCTGATCTCATTGAACTCCTGTTCCTATCTTCCGATGTTCCTATGATTTGACTGGAGAATTTCAGAAAGCCTGGAAAACCCCCCAGACCCAACATTAAACAGTAAACAGTGGGTGAAATCTTGTCAGCCTGACAGAGGTTGGATTGGAGGAAGGACCGCCAGCAAAATTTGAAAGCAGCCCGCCAGTTTGGACCCCCAACATGTTGCTGCCTCCCAGCGATCATGCTGGGTAGCCCATTAGGCCAATTAAGGGACCAAATGGGAGCAGGTTCCTGATGCTGCTGGGATCATCCCAATGTCAGATGCTTCCCCACTGCCCCCCCAGAGGAGGCCTGAGCCTGGCAGCTACCTGGAGGTGGCCTCCTGGTGGCAGGCCATAGGGTCATCAATACCTCCTCTCAATCCCCCCATTATGCAGCTGCTTGGATGAGAAGCCCACAAGCAATCCTGTGGAGAGGATCCCTTCCTCATTGATGGCCTGACAGCTGTGGCCATTCTTTATTTTTAAATTCTCAGAAGGCTTCAGAGAGCACCTCCTTCTTGAGGCACCCTCGCGGTCCCCTATCTGTCTCAGCAGCACCTATCTCTCCTGGTGGGCCCGCTAACCGTGCAGGGCTTCCAGCCTTCTGATTGGGCCTCCCCCCTCGGCAAACTGCCTACCATACTTAATTGGAGGGTGAATGCGGAGGCAGCCTCTTAATTGGCCACCTCCATAAGATTGTGACACTTTGCTGCCAGCTGACTCCAGAGGGATCGGGACCCGCTTTTGCTTCCGATGGAAGAAAAATGTCAAAGCTGGTAAAATTCTGGCCATTGTGTAAATATCTCTCTAATTAAGTGATTAGCGTATGGAAATTGACAACCCATTGCTCCTGAAGGGATCGCGGGCACGCAGCCAAACATGCTCCAGTGAAATGCGAAAGTTGACATGTTGGAGCCAGCTTCCTGACATGCTGTCAATTTTGGTGCTTTTAACTCCCCCACCCATACATGCAGCCACTCACTAGACCAGATTAAAATTCAGCCCAGAGGGTTAGAGGGCGAGAGAGAGAGACAGACAAGCAAACAGAGAAACACTTCTCTATTGTTTACAACTGAAATTAGCTGAGCTATTGTGTCTGAGTTAGAGTTTGAAAGCTGATAGTTTGGTTAAATATCGTGGAAGCTGAACTTCAAAACTATTCCAGGACACTTTGCATGAACAGCAAATATCTCTGACTGCTTGCACTCGAGCTCAAATTTTCTAAGCTTTGAGCAGTTATGAACTTTCTGTCCAATATGAGGTTGAATGTTTCTGAAGCACAACTTCCAGTACATGATCATTGCACAGGCAAAGCAAGATATTGAAGAAGGGAGAGGAAGATGAGGGACTTTTTTATGAGGATAGACTAAGGTATAGAGATATTCATTGGCTTTAATTTCGGCAACAGCAATGGCTACTGAACCTAAACTGGTGGATGACAGGACCACACCACATTAGTCCTCTTGCATCATCAGAAGACGACAAGCATACTAAGCACAATGTGAATCAAGGGGAAAACTCTCCACTGGTTGGAGTCACATGCAGCACAAAGGAAGATGGTTGTGGTTGTTGGAGGCCAATTATCTCAGTCCAGGACATTGCTGCTGGAGTTACTCAGGGTACTGTCCTAGGCCCAACCATCTTCAGTTGCTTCATCAATGCGAGATGGTGGCGTCGTGGTAATGTTGCTGAACTAGTGATTCAGAGGCCCAGGCTAATGTCCTGGGGGCACGGGCTCAAATCTCACGACTGTCGTTGGTGGAATTTAAGTTCAATTAATTAATGAAAATCTGGAATTGAAAGCTAGTCTCAGTGATGATGCCATGAAACTATCTTAGATGTTGTAAAATCCCATCTGGTGCCCTTTCAGGAAGGAAATCTACTGTCTTTACCTGGTCTGGCCCACATGTGACTCCAGACCCACAGCAATGTGGTTGACTCTTAGCTGCCCTCCGAAATGGCCTAGCAAACCATTCAGATGTCAAGGACAATTAGGGATGGGTAACAAATGCTGGCCTTGCCAGAGACACCCACATCCCATGAGAGAATAAAACCTTCCCACAAACAGCAGGTCAGAAGTGGGGATGTTTGCTGATGATTGCACAGTGTTTTGTTTTGTTCTTTCATGGGATGTGGGTGTCACTGGTTCGACAGCATTTATTGCCCATCCCTAATTGCCCTTGAGAAGGTGGTGGTGGGTGAGCTGCCTTCTTGAACTGCTGCAGTCGATGTGAGGTAGGGATACCCACAGTGCTGTTGGGAAGGGAGTTCCAGGATTTTGACCCAGTGACAGTGAAGGAATGGCGATATAGTTCCAAGTCAGGATGGTGTGTGACTTGGAGGGGAAATTGCAGGTGGTGGTGTTCCGATGCATTTGCTGCCCTTGTCCTTCTCGGTGGTAGAGGTCACCGGTTTGGAAGGTGCTGCATAAGGAGCCTTGGTGCGTTGTTGCAGTGCATCTTGTAGATGGTACACACTGCTGCCACTGTGCGTCGGTGGTAGAGGGAGTGAATGTTTGTAGATGGGGTGCCAATCAAGCAGGCTGCTTTGTCCTGGATGGTGTCGAGCTGCTTGACTGCTGTTGGAGCTGCACCCATCCAAACAAGTGGAGAGTATTCCATCACACTCCTGACTTGTGCCTTGCAGATGGTGGACAGGCTTTGTAAGTCAGGAGGTGAGTTACTCGCCGCAGGATTCCTAGCCTCTGACCTGCTCTTGTACCCACTGTATTTTTATGGCTATCCCAGTTCAGTTTCTGGTCAATGGTAGCCCCCGGAATGTTGATAGTGGGGGATTCAGCGATGGTAATGCCTTTGACTGTCAAGGGGAGATGGTTAGATTCTCTCTTGTTGGAGATGGTCATTGCCTGGCACTTGTATGGCTTGAATGTTACTTACCACATATCAGCCCAAGCCTGGATATTGTCCAGGTCTTGCTGCATTTCTACACGGACTGCTTCAGTATCTGAGGAGTCGCAAATGGTGCTGAACATTGTGCAATCATCCGTGAACATCCCCACTTCTGACCTTATGATTGAAGGAAGGTTATTGATGAAGCAGCTGAAGATGGTTGGGCCGAGGACACCACCCTGTGGAACTCCTGCAGTGATGTCTTGGAGCTCAGATGATTGACCTCCAACACCACAACCATCTTCCTTTGCACTAGGTATGACTCCAACCAGCGGACAGTTTACCCCCGATTCCCATTGACTCCAGTTTTGCTAGGGCTCCATGATGCCACACTCGGTCAAATGCTATCTTGATGTCAAGGGCAGTCACTCTCACCTCACCTCTAGAGTTCAGCTCTTTTGTCCATGTTTGTCCATGTCCATGTTCAGTACCATTTATATTCCTTTGATACTGAAGCAGTTTGTGTCCACTTACAGCAAGAACTGGATGACATTTAGGATTGGGCTGCCTAATATTCATGCCAGGCAATGACCATTTCCAACAGGAGAGAATCTAACCAACTCCCCTTGCCATTCATCAGCAATACCATCACTGTATCCCCCAGCATCAACATTCTGGGGTCACCATTGAACAGAAACTAAACTGGAACAGCCATATAAATACTGTGGCGACAAGAGCAGGTCAGAGGCTGCGAATTCTGTGGTGAGTAACCCATCTCCTGCCTTTCCAAAAGGCTGTTCCACCATCAACAAGGCGCAAGTTGGACTGTGATGGAATACTCTCCACTTACCTGGATGAGTTGCTGCTCCTACAACACTCAAGAAGCTCGACACCGTCCAGGACAAAGCATCCCACCTGATTGGCGCCCCATCCACCACCTTCACTCCCTCCACCATCTGCACACAATGGTAGCAGTATGCACCATCTACAAGATGCACTGCAGCAACTCACTAAGGCTCCTTCAACAACACCTTCCAAACCCATGACCTCTACCACCTAGAAGGATAAGGGCAGCTGGTGCATGGGAACACCACCACCTGCAAGTTTCCCCCAAGCCACACACCATCTTGACTTGGAACTATATTGCCATTCCTTCACTGTCACTGGGTCAAAATCCTGGAACTCCCTTCCTAACAGCACTGTGGGAGGACCACATTGACCACAGCTGTACAAGAAGGCGGCTCACCACTACCTTCTCAAAGGTAATTAGATATGGGAAATAAATGCTTTCCTGCAACGCTCACATCCCATGAGTGAATAAAGAAAAAATAGTTGCTTCTCAAGAATAAGAGTCAGAAGCAAAATGGACATGCTAATGCAAGCTCAAGGAACAGCACCTCATTTACCGATTAGGCACGCTATAGCCTACCAGACTGAACATTGAGTTCAATAATTTCAGAGCTTGACTGGCACTTTTTTATTTTGATTTTTATGTTATATTTTTATTTCATTTTATTTTGTTTCATCATTTTTTACCATCTGCCTGCCCACTGTTTTTTTTTTCCATTTTTTTCATGTTTGTGCTTTTGGCTAGGGCTGTTCATTATTCTGTCATTTAACATCCTCTCTGCACTAATGTTTTGTCTTTCACCACACCTTTATCGCACTCTCTTTGCCTTTGCCCCGTGACCTCCTTGTCAGTTAATCTCATCAACCTGCTGTCCTATCAACACCTTCCCTTTTGTTCTCTTTTCCCACCACCGCCACCACCCCCCACTTTATTTGCTTAAAACCTATTACATTTCTAACCTTTGCCAGTTCCGATGAAAGGTCACTGACCTGAAATGTTAACTCTGCTTCTCTCTCCACAGATTCTGTCAGACCTGCTGAGTATTTCAAGCACTTTCTGTTTTTATTTCAGATTTCCAGCATCCGCAGTATTTTGCTTTTATTTTATGCTCTTGCTAGTTCTGTGTTCAGGTAGATTTGAAAACGTACCATTGAATTTATTCCATGGCATCCAGTGATCCCTTAAGGACCGCTAGCTGTACTGCTGTCATAACTGTAACACATATCAGAATCTTGGTAGTGCAAGTTTCAAAAGGTTGTTCCCCAGTATGGCAAAATTGTCCTGCAACAGCTGCAGAACCTTTTTTTGTATATTTAAATAAGGTCTTCACTGTTTTCAGGCCATGCCACAAAAACATATGCAGGACCTTCTACAAAAATTGGTATTATTTGTATTATTGCACCCATTTTACACCTATGCAACAGGCAAAACATATACTTATTTCCACCTGGATCTTTTTCACCCAGAGCAGAAATGTTTATTATCTGAAAGAAGTATTCAAAATTATATATGATATTCGAGAAGATAAAAAGAGAAAAATTATTTTCAGTTGTCATTGATTTGGCAGCTGATAGGCAATGTTGTAAGTCTAGAAAACCGTAAAGGATAGAACTGGAGCTAATCTTTACACACTTTTGTAAGCATTTATTTACAGAATTACACATCACAAGCATACATCACCTAACCCAATAATACAGTTTCAGTTTGTCTATTTATACCCCTTTTGAAACTAAATTAAAGGAAGGGATTAGGTAACCCTAATGAAAGGGCACCAGTACTATACAGTAACAAAAAAAAACTATAAAAGGAAACTTAACTAAATCAAACTAAAATATCATTCCTGGTGGTGATGATGCACCCCAGTCCCTCTGGTGCCCACCAGTCGTGGAAGGTCTGTCTATTTATCAAGACACAAGTAAATCTCCAGTTAATGTCCACTACCTGCATGCAATTAAACACGATTAATATACAATTAACAGGCAAATGCCTAGAATCACCATCTAAAGAATGAAAGAGTGCAATAGCAGAATTTGTTTTACTTGGAGGATTGTTAGGTACATTTTATGCCGGATCAGAAACAATGGTGAAAACAGAATCGATAATACCTTTCAAAAGGGAAGTGGGTAAATGTTTAAAAAAGAAAATTAAAGGGGTAGGGGCAAGGGTAGGAGAATGGAACTAAGCAATTAATTCTATCAGAGAGTCAGCACCATCAAGATGAGCCAAGTAGCCTCCTTCTGTGCCAGTGAAATTCTCCACTTCTACGACAGGAAGGTGAACTATTTATAAAGGATATCGGTGGCAAACTACATACCTTCCCCTCTCCTCCTACCCACTTTCCAGGAGTTGTAGAGCTGGTAGATGAACTCTGCTGTTTAAAATTAAAATTCCAGAAGCTAGAAATTAAACATGGATTTACATATTTATGCAAGCCTTTTTTATAGTTATTTATATAAGAAAAGCAGCATTAACCTACTTTCTAGGAATTAATCACAAAACACTGAATTCAGAGATTGCTCCTCTAATTCTGCCAAACCCTAAGGCGCCGTTGGCTACACCCGAGGTTGCATCTCCACTGTGGAGGCAAACCACAGATCCTCCCTCAACTGCTGCCAAACCTCTGCACCTCCATCCAATTGCCACTAAATTCCAGGATCACTCCCCCAATTCCACCAAAGTTCAGTACTGCTCCTCAGTGCTCCCAGAATCCATGACTGGATCCCACAGAACTGTAAACCCCTCCACATCCAGTACTGATAAATACAAGGGGTAGAATTTTCCCAGCCCTGAGGTTGTGGGAGTGGAAGCGGGGAGGCTGGGAAAACCGTGGGGAGCCATGTCTTATTAGCACAGCACCCATTTAGCAACTGTTTTCATTCATTGGCCAAAATAAGCCCTCCACCTGCCATTCTACCGCACCCTCCCCAACCCCCACTCTCCAGTGGACATCAAGATGTGGCCTTAAAGGGGCAGGTCAGGTGATACACTGCGGTACCACAGCAAAAGAATACTTCATTTTTTAATGTTAAAACAGTTACGTTCTTATAAAACAGCATATCATGCAACGTACTCAGTGCCACATGTGATATGCTCGTAACATAAATAATTTGTAACTCGAAAAACACAGACTACAGACCTCCTTTTCATTACTATGTTCTTGGATCTCTTTGTGCCAAAAAAGCATTTCCAGTCAGTTAAGATGGTTGGCAGCCAAGATGCTGAGTGACCTCGACCAATGGTGTTCTGTTGGGAAACACTTTGCTGTTGGTTAGGCCTTCTCTAAATGCATATTTGAGACTGGAGATCAATACGGAGATGTCAGTGTGAACCCCTTTGTGCTGCCTTTCCAAGGCAGAGCATCATCAGGAAGCTGATGTCGATTTGCTTTATCGAAATTTTAAATGCAGCATATGTAACACAGCCACTAGGAAACTATGGAACAAGAGAAGTGCAAGAATTAGGAAAAAATATATGACAACACATGATAAGATCTTGTTGTTTTCGTTGGAACAGCAAATTATCACTGAGTCAAATTTTGTCTGGTTGGCATTTGTTATCAACATAGCAAAAAGTGGTAAGATTTCCTGTTTTATTTCTATCTCGAGCTGTATCATAAAAGTATTCAGAAAATATTGTATTAAAACCCCATACAGAATTTGTCCATCACCAAGTGTGGCTCAGTAGCACCACTACTCACTGAACTGGCCAAGTCCGAAGGACATATTGCCAGACTGGGCCTGCGGCAGGTGGTGAGGGAACCATCAAGAGGTACAAAGCCTACTTGACCTTATCCTCACTTATCTACCTGTTGTAGGTGCATCTGCCCATGACAGCATTGGTAGGAGTGACCACTGCACAGTCCAGTTGGAGATGAAGTCCGATCTTCACACTGAGGATACCCTCCACCATGCTATGTGGCACCACTACAGTGTTAAATAGGGTAGATTCAGAACAGAACCAGCAGCTCAAAACTGGGCATCCATGAGGCGCTGTAGGCCATAAACAGCAACAGAATTATATTCCACCACAATCTGTAAACTCATGGACCAGCATATCCCTCACTCTACCATTACCATCAAGCCTAGGGATCAACTCTGGTTCAATGGGGAATGTAGGAAAGCATGCCAGAAGCAGCACCAGGCATAACCTAAAAATGGGGTGTCAACCTGGTGAGGTGACAGGACTAACTGCAAGCTAAACAGTGGAAGCGTAATTCTATAGAGAAAGCTGAACGATTCCACAACCAACAGATCAGATCTAAGCTCTGCTGTCCTGCCATATCCAGTTGTGAATGGTAGTGGACAATTAAACAACTAACTGGAGGAGGAGGCTCGACAAACACCCCATCCTCAATGATGGGGGAGCCCAGCACACCAGTGCAAAACATAAGGCTGAAGCATTTGCAACAATCTTCAGCCAGAAGTGCCTAGTGGATAATCCACCTCAGCCTCCTCCTGAAGTCCCCAGCATCATAGATGCCAGTCTTCGCCAATTTGATTCACTCCACATGATATCAAGAAACAGCTGAATGCACTGGATACTGCAAAGGCTATGGGCCCTGACAATATTCCAGCAATAGTACTCAAGACCTGTGCTCCAGAACTTGCCGTACCCCTAGCCAAGCTGTTCCAGCCCAGCTACAACATGGCATCTACCTGACAATGTGGAAAATCACTGTCCTCAAAAGCACTAAACACACAGAGAGCAGACCTGCGTGAGAAGGGCAGCGGCGGTGGCAGATAAAAACCGGTGGCAGAGAGCCCCTTCTACCTGTGTCTACCTGTCAGAGCTGAAGTGTGACGTCACAGGAAAACAGGTAGGTGGTTGGTGGGTATCTCTTCCGTGTCTCTTTTGATTGGCCAAGTGGTTTAAATCAAGAGACGTTAGTTGAAGAGTACCGTTAAGAAATTCACTTTTAAATATTTAACATCCAAATTAATTAATTAAATGGAATAGAGATGGCTGGGCAGGCGATGTGTTGCAGCTGTAGTATGTGGGAACTGGTGGACACCGGTGCGATCCACAGTGACCACAGCTGCAGCAAGTGTTAGCTGCTCGACGACCTTCGGCTCAGAGTTGATGAGCTGGAGTCTGAGCTGCGGACACTGTGACAGATCAAGGAGGGGGAGAATTACCTGGACACTGTGTTTCAGGAGATAGTCACACTCCTTAGATTAATTACATCAAATTTGGACCGTGGTCAGGGACGTGACTGCAAGTGAGGCAGGTATGGGGATCCAGAATTTAGCTTTGGAGGAGCCTCAGCCAGTGCCCTGATCCAATAGGTATGAGGTTCTTGCTCCCAGTGTGGACGAGGGCACAGACTGCAGGGAGGATGAGCAAACTAACCACAGCACTGTGGTTCAGAGCGCCATTCAAGGGGGTGGGGGGGGGGGGGGAGAAAAGAGAAATGTAGTCGTAATAGGGGATAGCATAGTTAGGGGAATAGATACTGTTCTCTGCAGCAAAGATAGAGAGTCCCGAAGGCTGTGTTGCCTACCTGGTGCCTGGGCTGGAGAGGAACTTGGAGTGGGAGGGGAAGGATCCAGTTGTCGTGGTCCACGTAGGTACCAACGACATAGGTAGGACTAGGAAAGAGGTTCTGCTGAGGGACTATGAGCAGCTCGGGGCTAAATTAAAAAGCAGAACCACAAAGGTAATAATCTACGGATTACTACCTAAACCACATGCAAATTGGCATAGAGTAAATAAGATTAGAGAGGTAAACGCATGGCTCAAAGATTGGTGTGGGAGAAATGGGTTCCAATTCATGGGGCAGTGGCACCAGTACTGGGGAAAGAGAGAGCCGTTCCATTGGGGTGGGCTTCACTTTAACCATGCTGGGGCCAGTGTCCTGGCGAATCGTATAACTAGGGTTGCAGAGAGGACTTTAAACTAATTAGTGGGGGGGGGAGGGTTCAATTGAAGGGAAGTCTAAAAAATCAAAAAGAAACGAGAGAGCAGAGGTGCAGGGTAGTGAAGAGGCAAATGGTAATCGAAGTATAACTGGAAGGGGCAGAAAATATAAGCAGAAGAGTGCAGCAGAAATTAGAACCAGAATGAATAATAATGGTAAAAAGTCAAAGCTTAAGGCTCTTTATCTGAATGAATGCAGCATTTGTAACAAGATGGATGAGTTGACGGCACAAATAGAAATAAATGAATATGACTTGAGAGCTATTGCAGAAACATGGTTGCAGGGTGACCAAGACTGGGAACTCAATATTCAAGGGTATTCGATGTTCCGGAAAAATAGGCAAAAAAAGAAAAGGAGGTGGGGTAGCTTTGTTAATAAAGGAAGGTATCAGAGCGGTGGTGAGTAGTGATATAGGTGTAATAGATCATGATGTGGAATCAGTTTGGGTGGAAATAAGAAATAGCAAGGGGAAGAAGTCATGGGTGGGAGACGTCTATAGGCCCCCGAAGAGTTGCCTCACTGCAGGACAAAGTATAAATCGGGAAATAACGGAGGCGTGTAAGAAGGGCGCTACAATTGTCATGGGTGATTTTAATCTGCATTTGACTGGATAAATCAGATTGACAGAGGTAACATAGAAGACAAATTGTAGAGTGCATCAGGGATTGTTACTTACAGCAATACATTGCAGAACCTACCAGGGAACAGGCTATTTTAGATTTGGTATTGTGTAATGAGGTAGGATTAATAAGAGATATCACAGTTAAGGATCCTAGAGGGGGAAGCGATCATAACATGGTAGAATTTCAAATTCAGTTTGAGGGTGAGCAACTCAGGTCTCAAATCAGTGTCTTCAACTTAAACAACGGCAATTACAGAGGTCTGAAGAAAGAGTTGTCTAAAGCGGGCTGGGAAAATAGACTAAGGGGAAGATAAGTGAATGAACAGTGGCAGACATTTAAGCAGATATTTCATAACGCTCAGCAAAAATTTATCCCGGTCAAAAAGGACTCGATGAGAAAGATGAACCACCCATGGTTAACAAAGATGGTCAAGGAGAGTATCCAATCGAAAACTAAGGCATACAAAGCGGTCAAAACTAGTGGTAGGCCAGAGGATTGGGAATTTTTTAGGAACCAGCAGCAGATGAGTAAAAAGCTAATAGAGAGAAAATCAATTATGCAAGTAAATTGGCAAGAGATATAAAAGCAAACAGCAAGAGCTTCTACGGGTATATAAAAAGAGAGTAGCTAAATTAAACGTGGGACTAGAGAATTGATAATGGAGAACAGGGAAATGGCAGATAATTTAAACCAATATTTTGCGTCGGTCTTCACGGTGGAGGACAGTATAAACATCCCACAGATAACAGATAAGCAAGG
Organism: Heterodontus francisci; assembly: GCF_036365525.1. Classification (NCBI taxonomy): domain Eukaryota; kingdom Metazoa; phylum Chordata; class Chondrichthyes; order Heterodontiformes; family Heterodontidae; genus Heterodontus; species Heterodontus francisci. The sequence goes on from NC_090374.1 coordinate 196,822,651, forward strand.
AGCTAATGGGAGGAAAGGTCTTGTAACAGTCCCTATTACGATGGACAAAGTATTTGACAAACTAATGGGACTAAAGGCAGACAAGTCACCAATACCTGATGGCCTGCATCCAAAGGTTTTAAAGGAAGTGGCTGCAGAGATAGTGGAGGCATTGTTCGAAATATTCCAGAACTCACTGAATTCTGGGAGGGTCCCAGCGGATTGGAAAACCGCTAATGTGACGCCCCTGTTCAAGAAGGGAGGGAGACAAAAAGCAAGAAACTATAGACCAGTCAGCCTAATATCGGTCGTTCAGAAAATGCTAGAGTCCATTATTGAGGAAGACATAGCAGGACATTTACAAAAGCTTCACGCAAACAAACGGAGTCAACATGATTTTGTGAAAGGGAAATCATTTTTGACCAATTTACTAGAGTTCTTTGAGGATATAACAAGCAGAGTTGATAAAGGGGAACTGGTAGATGTAGTGTATTTGGATTTCCAGAAGGCATTCGATAAGGTGCCACATAAAAGATTATTGCACAAGATAGGAGCTCACGGTATTGGGGGTAATGTATTAGCATGGATTGAGGATTGGTTAACTCACAGAAGACAGAGGGCTGGATTTTACCTGAGGCGGATGGGAATTCGCCATTGAGGTAAAAGTCAGTGCCGCCTAGCCCGGGCATCCGTCCCGCATTTTATGGGTCCCCAGGCTTTAATTGTCCTGAGGCACGACTTCCACCTGCTTGAGGGAGGAAGTCCCGCCTCATTGAACTGCTGGTCAATCAGCGGGCCTGCAGCTCTTCATCCCAGCAGCGTCACCGGGAGCGGTGGCCATTGCTGGGACTGCAACCCAGCCGACGCCATGGAGCCAGGAGACCAGGTAAGTTGGGCATGCCTTGCCAGGGAGACTGGTCCTTCCGTGGTGAGGCTGGAGTGGTTGTTTGGGGGAGAGGGGTGTCTTGGGGCCCGGGGGTGGCTTGTGAGGTAGGGGCAATCCTCAATCGAGCACCCTGTGCCCGATTGCCATGGCACCTCTCCTGGCGCGCGGAAAAGCCGACAGCTATCTCTGGGCGGCCTTTCACGTCCCCAGCACGCCCGCTTGCCATGGGTAAAATACCCGTGGAGGCGGGCGAGGGCCCTTAAGTGGCCACTTAATGGCCTTGATTGGCCTCAGGTTGGCGGGTCATCCCCCCCTCGCCCCGCCCCGCCCGCCACTCGACTGCCGTAAAGTTAACCGGAGGCGGGAGCGGGGCGGGTAGGCCTCCCGGAGCCTCCGGGGCTTCGTAACATTCAGCCTGGAGAGTCGGGATGAATGGGTTTTTTTCAGGTTGGAAAGATGTAACTAGCGGAGTGCCACAAGGATCAGTCCTAGGACCTCAATTATTTACTATCTATATTAATGACTTGGAGGAGGGGGCAGAGTGTAATATATCCAAATTTGCTGATGATACAAAAATAAGCGGGAGCACCTGTTGTGATGAGGACATAAGGAATCTGCAAGGGGATATAGATAGGTTGAGTGAGTGGGCAAAAACTTGGCAGATGGAGTTTAATGTAGGAAAGTGTGAGGTCCTGCACTATGGTAGGAAGAATCAAAAGGCAGACTATTATTTAAATGGAGAGAGACTCCAAACAAAGTGCAGCACAGAGGCATCTGGGTGTTCTTGTACATGAAACACAAAAAGTTAGCATGCAGGTGCAGCAAGTAATTAAGAAGGCAAATGGAATTTTGACCTTTATTGCTAGGGGGTTGAAGTTTAAAAATAGGGAAGTCTTGATACAACTTGGTGATACAGTTGGTGAGGCCGCACCTGGAATACTGTGTACAGTTTTGGTCCCCGTATTTGAGAAAGGATATACTGGCATTGAAGACAGTTCAAAAGAGATTCGCTGGTCTGATTCCTGGGATGAAGGAGTTGACTTTCAAGAATGACTAAACAGGTTAGGCCTTTATTCATTAGAGTTTAGAATAAAGAGGGGTGATCTTATTGAGACGTACAGGATTCTGAGGGGGCTTGACAGGGTAGATTGTGAGAAGATCTTGGGAATTTCGAACGAGGGGATATAGTTACAGAATAAGGGGACACTCATTTAAAACTGAGATGTGAAGGAACTTCTCTCAGATGGTAGTGAATGTCTGGAATTCTCTACCTCAGAGAGTTGTGGAGGTTAGATCACTGAAAGTATTTAAAGAGGAGACAGATAGATTTTTGAAATATCGCGGAGTTGCGGGCTATGAGCAGCTGGCATGAAAGAGGAGTTGAGGTCTGGGGCAGATCAGCCATGATCTTATTGAATGGCGGGGCAGGCCTGAGGGGTCAAATGGCCTGCTCCTGCTCCTATTTCTTATGTTCTTATGGAAATCCAATCTGGCCAATTACTGCCTGTCAGTCTACTCTCAATCATCAGCAAAGTGATGGAAGGTGTCACTGACAGTTAGCAAGTCACACTTACTCAGCAACGACCTGCTCACTGTTGCTCACTTTAGGTTCTACCAGGGCCACTCAGCTGCTGACCTCATTACAGACTTGGTCCAAACGTGGACAAAAAAGCTGAACTCCAGAGGTGAGGTAAGAGTGACTGCCCTTATCATCAAGGCAAAATTTGACCAAGTGTGGCATCAAGGAGGCTTGGCACAGTTGAAGTTGATGGGAATTGGCAGAAAACTCTCCACTGGTTGTAGTCATACCGAGCACAAAGGAATATGGTTGTGGTTGTTGGACGCCAATCATCTCAGCCCCAGGACATCACTGCAGGAGTTTCTCAGGGCAGTGTCCTAGGCCCAACCATCTTCAACTGCTTCATCAATGACCTTTCCTCCACCATAAAATCAGAAGTGGGGATGTTCAGTATTATTTTCAACTCCTCAGACTGGAAGCAGTCCGTGCCCGCATGCGGCCAGATCTGGACAACATCCCGGCTTGGGCTGATAAGTGGCAAGTAACATTCGCACCACACAAGTGCCAGGCAATGAGCATCTCCAATTAGGGAGAATCTAACCAACTCCTTTGATATTCAAAGGCATTACCATTGTTGAACCTCCACCTTCAACATCGTGGGGTTACCATTGACCAGAAACTGAACTGGAGTAGCCATATAAATCTGTGGCTACAAGAGCAGGTCAGAGGCTGGGAATTCTGTGGCAAGTAACTCACTTCCTGACTCCCCAAATCCTGTCCATTATCTACAAGGCACAAGTCGGGAGTGTGATGGAATACTCTCCACTTGCCTGGTTGAGTGCAGCTCCAACAACACTCAAGAAGCTCAACAGCATCCAGGACAAAACAGCCTCCTTGATCAGCACCCCATCCACCACCTTCAACATTCACTCCCTCCACCACTGACGCACAGTGACAGCAGTGTGTACCATCGACAAAATGCACAGCAGCAACTTGCCAAGGCTCCAACCTTGTGACTTCTACCACCTAGAAGAACAGGGGCAGCAGATGCACGGCAACACCACCACTGAAGTTGCACTCCATCCTGACCTGGAACTAGATCACCATTCCTTCACTGTCACTGGGTCAAAATCCTGTAACTCCTTCCCTAACAGCATTGTGGATGTACCTAAACCACATGGACTGCAGCAGTTCATGCAGGTGGTTCACCACCACCTTCTCAAGGACAATTAATGATAGGTAATTGATGTTTACATCCCATGAATGAACAAAAAAAAAATCCTGACTGACATTCCAGTGCAGTACTGAGAGGGTGCTGCACAAACGGAAGTGCCATCCTATGCATGACATGTGAAATGAAGATCCCATTATCCTGTTCAGGTTGGCAGTTAAGATCTCACAACAGTATTTGAGAAAGAGCGTGGAGCTTTTCCAGTGTCCTGTACATTACTCGTCCCTCAACCATGACTACCAAAGAGAAAACTAGTGCTAGGAATTTCCTCATGGGTTCTTTCAGTTGGATACCATCTTTTTGGCGGAAGAGAGGTGTACTCTCTGCTTGAACAGCACATATGGTGTTTCTGCAGATCTTCCAGCAAAGTTACAGCAGCCAACTGCAAGAACCCCAAAAAAACTTCTGCCATAACTGTTCCTTCATCTCAGTGTTGTGGGATATTGCTGATCCAAGATGGAAGACATGCTTTCCGACATAGTACCAGTCACTGCATTTCGTTGGTTTTGACATTTCAACATGATAAGGCACAAGTTAATTGCAAGCTTTCTTTTATTATTCTAAGTTTATAGATGAAGATTGGCTATTTGTACATGGTACTGGAGAGCAGGCAATGCTTGTGGACCTGGATTCCAGAAAATGCCAGTGCTTTCAGAAATGGAAGGAATCTGTAAGGAAAATAAGGAAATCAGTTAAAGCAGTCAGGATAAGTCTATTTATAAGGTGTTTCTTCACAAAAATCATAGCAACTGTTAACAATTGCTAGCATTGTACATTAAGTTATTTAATGTAAAGATATACAACAGCTTCTAATTTGAAACATTGAGATATGAGACAAAATTAATGTGAGAGTCATGAGCTCATCCTCTGGGGAAAAAGAAAATCACTTCATAGACTTGGAAATCTTTAGCTAACAATCACACCTGCCAGAATGGATCTTCTTGTGTGGAATATTCCTTCAGATTGCCAGGGTGCACGACTGTAAAGAAAGACCCGTCAGTACGAAGTACAAACTCTTGTGTTTACTGAAACAGACAAGATACAGATATAATCCTTGAGGACGTAACTAAGCAAACACACACACACACACACACACACACACACACACACACACACACACACACACACACACACACACACACACACACATGTAAAATATATATGGGAAGCCCATGGTAGAATACTTTTCACTTAATGAGGCTTAATGAGGCACATCAGTTTCTTACAAGTGAAAGTGCAATGCATATTTGTTATTTTGCGGAATACTGTGTGTGAATAAGAATTTTATTGGCTGAATTACCAATTTAGTTACATTTTCTCTGTTCTAGCCACCCTGGAAACATTCTGTGTGATCAGTTCACAGGAAAAATGTATATAGAATAAGGGAAAAGGGCTATCCATGATGAGATCATGTTGCAACTACAAAATAAATGACATAATCTCAGTGATCATTGCATCACTCACTCTTCCCTGCCACAACGTTAGACATGCTTTGCTATTATCATTGCATCTCACAAGTCCATTAGAATTACAGGACACAGACAGGAGCTGGCAATGGAGTAGGCAGTCCATTGTTTGCAGCTCATCACTACAATAACACCACTACATTGCTGTTATTGTAATCCCATTATTGCATTATTGCTTTTGAATGAGCAGTGCAGTATGCAAGCATTTGATGCACTGCCAGAATGGCTACGGTGCAGAGGGAACTGCTCATTAGGTTCGGTCTCTCGACCATGTACCTTCTTCAATAGATATGGTCATCAGGCATTAATTCTTCACTGTTTTACACTAGAGTCTAATATGAAATCAGAAAGATTCTGATGAAGGGTCACTGACCTGAAACGTTAACTCTGCTTCTCTCTCCACAGATGCTGCCAGACCTGCTGAGTATTTCCAGCACTTTCTGTTTTTATTCCTATCATTCTATGCTCATTCACTAAAATCAGTGGGCTAAAAATGGACTTACCCTGGTTTTCAGATGCGAGGGTCATAGTTTGTGAGCTGCCTGCATCATTTCCAATGGAAGAGGGCAGCGTGTAAATTTTGTGCTCCCAACTCATTAAAATGATTGTCGCTTGCGGCTGAGCATCTGCCTCACTGCTGACTGCCTGTTTGCACTGCTGGCTGACTCTGCATTCAGCAGGGGGCTGAGCAGCGTTATAGTAATAGAATGTGGTGCAGGCAGCCTGCTCTTCTTAAAGGCACTCTGTCCCTCTTAAAGGGAAGCTATACTGAATAATATGTCTTTAATTTGAAACATGGGAAGTGGAACACCAGAGCAGAGAGAAGGCTGCAGGGTGATTGACATGGCACTGGAGGCGTTAGTGGTGGAGATGGGCAGGATGAGAGATGCCTTGTTTCCATGAGGGTCCATGAGGTCCTCAAGAACTGTTACAATTCAGATAGCCACGCGGTAAAGGATGGAACTGGAGCCTAGTCTTTATATACTGACAAGCTTTTATTTACAGATACACACATTACATATTGTGCACCTCAAGATCCAACAGCCACAGTTTTCTGCCTGTTCTATAGATATGACTACATGTGAATGCCCAGTTAATGCCCACTACTGAATACGTTTAAACACCCAATTAATGCACGATTAAAAGATTTCTCTCTCTCTTTAAAATACATGAAAATTAAACGTTATCTGGACAACCAAAGTGTCATAAAAATAAAGACTTCCATAATTCATACAAGGTGTTCCATTGTGAGATGCCCCTCCTCTAGGACACTGACCAATTTCCCCGTACATGCATTTATTTTAGGAAAACAACACTACAGTCAATGACTTGCATCCACCCATTTAATTTTACAGATTTCCTTTCTCTCCTGCACTTGTTTCAAGCCAGCAAGGTATAGTTATAAACTTTTCTCAGAGTGTACATTATCCCACAATGAATGATCGTCTACACAATATTCAATCCGTATATTACCTTCAGTGCTCCTATTGTGCAGGATATCATTTAAAATATAAGCCAAATAGATTCACATATTCACTGCCTCCAGAAGAGCCAGTGTTTCAGCAGCCAGAGTATTTTTAACAACCGTTTTAATTTTCTTGGCTTCCAAAGCTTAAAGGAAAGCACTTCCCATTCTCACTCATGAGAAACATTATGAAACCAACTGCACTTGAATGCCCATCAGGAGGATTAGCATGTGAAGCATTGCTACAAATGACTTGCTTCATGTTCTTTGAGGCACCTAAGAATGGAAACTTAAGCGCATATTTATACAGATTTCCTTTTCTTCATGTTTTATTGACTCTTTTGTTTAATCATAGTACTCATCTTCAACACATCAAAGCTAGCATCTGGTCTAGTCTGAGTGCACAACCAGTTCAAGTAGTCAATCAAGCTTTACAAATGTTCTGTCCCTTCTTTAGATGTAACATCATCTTTCTGTGTTGACCTAGTATGATTAACTAGGACGGAAGTAACACCCTCTAAATAGGATTGTTCATTTAATGTTATACCGTACCTACTTTGCTTAATATCTAAACCAAAAGTCTGACTCCCAATTTTAAATTATAAGTTCTAATCTCATTAATAATACATTTTTCAAATTCTGCAGTACCAGCAGATCAACATGCGACATGAAGATACTTGAAAGTTTTCTTTTATGGTAGCAATAAATCATTGCAGGATCTGCTTTGAGTAGACCACAACCTATTTTCAGCAAAACAGATCTCACCTAAAATACCACACCCTTGAAGCATCATTCAGGCCCTAGACGCAATTGTTTACATTCCATAGCTTTCCTTCCACAATAACAAGAAGCAGAGCAGAACCTCAGGGGTGACAAGGATGTTGCCTCTCCTGAGCCCTAAACAGGAGATGGCTCTCAGCATCAGAGCTGTGACAGAGCCGCTAAGAACATTGAGGATGATGGTATGTTCCTGCCTTAGGCCTCGGGCGCTACCAAATTCACGGCCAAATTTTACAAATTTCACAATCACCGCATTTTAACAATTGTGAATTTCACGATTTCCCGTATTAAATTGTAAACTTCACAGTGTCACAACAAACCATGAAAATGATCTATTTAAAACAAAAAAAAACACAAGGGAGGTTTCTGGTTCCAAATAGCATTCATTGTATACTCAAAAACTATTGTAAAAAGCTGACTATAAACAGGTCACATTCTTTACTCACTGAAGTCAGTAGTTGAGTGTGAGCATGGAGCAACCTGGGACTGTTGCTTTCTTCATTCTCTGTCTCTGCATTGTGAACACCTGTCCATGTTTAGACACAGCTATCCCCTCATCCACAGAGTTTGTTGGAATTGTCAGACAGTGCTGTGTTAGCCTTGCAAGATGGGGGATTTTGCATTCCACAGAGTTCCAAAACTGCAGCACAGGCAAAGCACAATCTGCTTCTTTCACAATGCTTTTATAAGCAGGAATCTCCAGTCTACAGTTCTTGTCAAAGCCAGAAACTGCATCAAACATGTCAAAGATGCACACATCTTACAGGAATGCCACAGAAGGTTGTTGAAATCTCTAAGCCACTTTTTCTTCATCACTTGACTCTTCCCCACAGCAGTGATATTGTTTGTTCATCATTTCCATGCCAGAAAACACTCGTTGAGAATAGGCATTTAATTCAGTGTCATCAGACTGCTGTTCATTTGTCTGTGCTTCAACCCAGAACAGTACATTCATTACTTTATTGTAAGCTTTGTGGATTGTAACATGTTGAGATTCAAACCAAGTGATTAAATCCATCAGTCATGTAGCATTTTTGGCAACAAACTGAACCTCCTCATTAAGCTGAGCATCATTTAGAAGGGTTACAAACTCTGTTAAAACCTGTGTGTTCAGCATCAGTGTGAGCTCTTCCGAGACAAAGTCTGAGTAGTATTTCAGATGAGTTGCATGATATTGTACTGACTGAAACCAAGAATTCCAATGTGTAATTACTGGCTCTGGAGGAAGGGTGATGTTATGTTGCCCAATTTCTGCCATTTGAACCACATTTGCAATGTGTTGCCTGTATCAAAGCTTGCAAGTAGGACAGTGTTTGAAGATCTTTTTAATGTAGCTGACCAGTTTGTTAACTTTACCAAACTCGCTTTTCAACAGCTCATTGACAACAGAAATTATGTGTACATTACATGTAATATGAACAGCATTAGGCATCACACTTTAGAGCACAGATTTAAAAGGTTCTGTCATGTAAGTTGCATTGACACGAATGAAAGCAGACATGTCATTGTAATCTGCACTGTATTTTGAAATGGTTTTGATTATCACTTACTTGGGAAATGGTGGTGTAATTAACAGCTTCTAAGTGAATGCAGTCTGTGGGCACTATTATTAGCTTTCCTGACTGTACATCTTTGGCCTTACCAGGCATAAAATCAAACAAAACATGTAGCGCATAGTTGTCTTGCTCATCAGTGGACCCATCACAAATAATTGCAAAAGACTCATGTGCATTAATCTGAGACTTCATCGACTCACAATGTGTACCAAAAACCTTCGGTAGGTAGTCTTGTCATAGTTTATTTGCACTTGGAAGGAAACCACCATTTTGCACATTATTTTGAATGAATTCCCGCAGCTTTGGGTGATCACGTTTTTCCAATGGTATGTTGGCACTTGCAAAAGCATCCACAAGTTCCATTGTAACCACCTGATGATTTTCTGAGCTCTCCGTTGACTTCTTAAAAAGAGATGAAATGTGCTTGTTTTTTTGTGTTCAGTGTCAGATGCTCTTACTGCTGTGATGGCTTTCTGACTCTAAGTGGCGATGAACCATTGCCCACTGTGTGTGATCCAACAAAACATTGCAGCTTGTATAAAGCAGTATTCCACCATCAGCATGCAGAACTTGGCTTCCAAATTCTTTCACTCTATGTGCAGCAGTAATTGTTGTGGCCGTTTTTGATTTGCTCATTCTGGCATTCTCACTCGTCTGCTAAAACTTGAGAGTGCCTCTCTCAAAACTACACCGGACGCCCTCCCTCATTTATGAATCAGCGAGGTGAGCCCTGTGTCAATCACTAAATCATGTGATGTTTGCAATACGCTCAGCAATCAGCGAGGTGAGTCTTGGGTCAATGAATAAAGCGTACAAAGTTTGCAAAATGGCCGATTTCATGGCGGACATGAGTTTTCATGGTCTGTGATACATTTTTCACGGCCATGAGTTTGGTAGGGCCCCACTTATATCTCTTCTCAACTCCCAGCTCACCCTCATCCTGCGATCTGGCCTGAGGAGCAAGCTGCTCATGGTATGTTCAGAGACCTCTTGTTTCCCATCCAACCCCCCTTTCCCCACACCAGCCTTCTTCTGATTTTCTACTTTCAAACACCAAAGAACTGCCATCTTCCCAGTCACAGCAGCCCAAGGAGGGAGAACAACAGAACAGCATTGATGAAGAGCCTTCGATACTCAATCTGACACACAAAGCACCAGCTCAGATATTAGTATTTGCACCTACTTTGGAGACTAGTATGGATTAGAATCAGCACCAGGTAAGTCACCAGGCATGAGTGGGCAGGAACCAGACTAGCGACACAAGATGGTTCGGATGCCAGCTCACCAGGGGGCAAAGTCACAGGCGAGTTCTGCTATGGGGACACAGATGAGGACCTCGATGGGGGCAATATACAGGAGAGTGCTGATGAGGATGCACACCGAGACATTGGGCACATTGGTAGGCCTGCCAGGCAGCCTCTTGTCACTGTCAAGGAACATGCCGGAGTCCAGCTCCAAGTTGGCAGAGGACATCATGCAGAGCTTACCCTATCCACAGCCTCTGCTTCATCTTCTTGTCATGCTGCAGACCCAGTGGGACTGTCACTGTTGCCCCCATACCTATTGCAGCCTTTGTGTGTCACCTAATCCTTGGCCCTCCCTGTGTGAAGCAACACTCTAAGGCATATACAGGAACTCACCACAATACTTGCAAAAACACTCCAGAGCACTTCTAGACACTTTGCAACAGCAGAATTTCTTAAAAACTATCTTACCTATCTGGGTGCTTGGCCCTTTAAATCATACTGGTGCAGGGCCTAATTGCAGCTCAGAGCTTGCTCATTGTTGAGTGACGCATGAACTGCCGGAAGCAGCTGCACTGCAGTGCACAGCGCATATCTCTAGGAGGGTGCAAGGCCTCCGCCGTGTTTCTGAGATGGAATTCTTGCTCGGTCTGTTTCGATTTACTCTATCTCATTATAATTCATGATTTTGAACACGTCTATCAAATCATTCCTTAATCTCCTTTGTTCTAATCAAAGCAGCCTCAATTTTTGACTTTCTTTCGATTTGTATATCTTGATACCAGGCAACATCCTTGTGACTCTGCGGTGTACCTTTGCTATTGCCTTAGTATCCTCTCTATAGTATGGTGTCTGAACTGCACAGTGCACCAACTGCAGTCTTATACTCTGTACATTTTGCCATAATACCCAATATTCCTTTATCTTTTTTAATGGTTTTATGGTGTTGAGATGCTGTTTTAGTATGCAAATACAGCAAGTAATTAGGAAGGCAAATGGAATGTTGGCCTTCACTGCAAGGGAAGTCTTGCTACAACTGTACAGAGCATTAGTGACAGACCACACCTCGGGTACTGCATACAATTTTGTTGTTCTTATTTAAGTAGGGATGTACATACATTGGAGGAAGTTCAGAGAAGGTTCACTGGGCTGATTCCTGGGATGAAGGTGTTGTCTTATGAGGAAAGGTTGAGCAGGTTGGGTCTATACTCATTGGAGTTTAGAAGAATGAGAGGTGATCTTATTGAAACATATAAGATTCTGAGGGGGTTTGACAGGATAGATGCTGAGAGGATGTTTCCCCTCATGGAGGAATCTAGAACTAGGAGGCACAGTTTCAGAATAAGGGGTTGCCCATTTAAGGTGAAAATAAGGAAGAATTTCATCTCTCAGAGGGTCCTGAATCTTTGGAATTCTCTACTCCTGAGAGCTGTGGAGCCTGGGTCATGGAATATATTCAAGGCTGGGATAGACATATTTTGGAACTATAGGGGAGTCAAGGGTTAGGGGAACCAGCAGGAAAGTAGTGTTGAGGCCAAGATTAGATGGGTCATGATTTCATTGTGTGGTGGAGGAAGCTCCAGGGGCTGTATGGCCTACTCCTACTCCTATTTCTTGCCTTCTTATGTTTTAACGGGTGGAATCTTGCAAGCTTTGAAATTTTTCTGCTCTTGGGACCAAACATGGGTCCCAACCACACTGGTGCCAGATGGCTGCCTCCATGTTCGCCATCCATAATGAGCAGGTTCCAGTAGTGGGTGGTCCAATCAGAGGGCGTGCAGTTCTGGACGGCCGGCAATCCCACTGGGAGTGGTGGGCACTACTGAGACTGGTAGGGGACTATGAGGGGACCTCAAAATGGAGGCACTCTCTGAAGCCTTCTGAAGCCTTCAGAAATCTTAAAAATATAGAGTGTCCACAGCTGTTCAGGCCATCATTGTGGAGGGGGAACATTTCCACAGGATTGTTTGTGGCCATGACTGTGTCTTCTCATCCCAACGGCTCCGTGATGGGGGGGTGGAATTGTGAGGAAGCGTTAATGGCGCCCCCCCAGCATGCTGATTGGAGGCCGCCTCCAGGTACCTACCGGGCTCCAGCCTCAGTGGGGGAACCATTTGGCTTAGAGAAGATCCTGGCACTGGCACCTACTTTCTCACAATCGGGCTGTTTATGGACCTAATTGGCTACCTGCTTCTGCCAGTTGTGTAGCCTCTGCCACGTTGATCCCGCCTCTGGCATGATTGCTTGGAGGCCGGAATGCGTTGGGCAGCTGATCCAACGCACTATTTTCTAATTTTGCTCCCATTCCCTCCTCCAACCCTGCCTCAGCGAGGCTGATAAGATTCCGCCTTTTAACTGGAACCCCCAAATACCTCTACCCTTCAACATCACCCAGCTTTTCCCATTAAAAGTATAGATAGTTACTCCATTTTTTGCCACAATGTACTGCCTCACATTTCTTGGCATACTATCATTTATTTTACCTCCTAAGCTCAAATTCAATTAAACTTTGTGAATCATTTTAATCTTATTTACAATCCTGTCCAATTGTAGCATCAAATGCATATCAAGATTGAAACTCATCTGCAAAACAAGTTACATTTTTTCTTTTAATGTTGTTGCATCTATTTGAGCATTGAATCCGATAAAAAAGCCAAGAGGAAGAATTTGATATATTACTGTAGCTGTCCATGATTTAGCATATTGAAAGAAGCTGTCTCTGTGCTATGTATCAGTATGCAGAATAAATAGCATCAAACTGCCAATGTGGTGGCTTTACAGCAGTTTAATTAGTTTGTTTTGCTGAGAAAAGGGTATGATTTAACATTTCAGATCTCCTTTAACTTTGAAACTGCTAATGGTAAAGAGCAGTAAACACTGATAACTTCCTTTATGTTGCAACAGTCAATGCATTTTCTGCGCCTGCAGACTGGACAATTATCAGAAGCAGCTTATGTTTTTAAATGTGTGCTTCATTGATGTCCAGGTGAATTAATGACCAGAGCTCTAATTTAAAATTGCAAAATAGTCATCTGATGAGGTAATATAGCGTGACTATTAATCATCTGCAGATATAATTTATCATTCAGCCTGAGTAAAAATGGACAGCAAATGATGGAATGAGATGATGGCTTAAATAACAATTTGATTTTCTTTTAAGGAAAGATATTACTCATTCATAGTAATATGATACTTATTAAGTAGATTTTTTTATGAACTATCTTTCAATTGCTTCTTGTAGCGTTGGACAAGTCCAATTAAAATTTAGGTGCCTCAGCTCTGGTGATGAAGGCTGAACATGCTGAGTCTTTAAAGCACTAGTCTTTATATTCCATTTTTGATTTCAAGCTTGACGTGAAGCTTTGGCAGATGTGGTCCAATCTCATCTCTGCCAATCTGATCTTTCCATTTAATGAAGGTGCTCCTCACGGAAGCTCATCACTGAGCCCTCGTTTGGGTAGAGGAATTTTGCTGCAGTTCGCAATTTCCTTTCAAAGTTGGGTGCTATTTATCAAAGCAGGCAGTTTTATAAAAATTAGATAGCATCACTAAGACTTACCTGAAACTGCAATTGATACCATGTATTGCATGGTTTGCTTTTGAGGACTTCAAGTAATAGTGAAGGACATTGGTTAATGAGGCTATTATCACTCAACATAACTAAGGAACAAGTGGGACAGTAAATTGCAGCAACTGCACATGTGCCGATAAATGCAGAAATCACAAACTCGCTGCTCAATTTGCACTGCAACTCCATGAGCTTCACTCTAACGGTATCTCATTGAGAAATGCGACATTCGCTCAGCTGATGAATCAGTACTCTTCCATGTTGAACATCACTTGGAGGAAGCACTGAGGGTGGCAAGGGCACAGAATGTACTTTGGGTGGGGGACTTCAATGTTGGTAACACCACTACTGACCGAGCTGGCCGAGTCCTAAAGGACAGAGCTGCTAGACTGGGTCTGCGGCAGGTGGTGAGGGAACCAACAAGAGGGAGAAACATACTTGACCTCGTCCTCACCAGTCTGCCTGCTGCAGATACATCTGTCCATGACATTATTGGTAGGCTTAACCACCGCACAGTCCTTGTGAAGACAAAGTCCTGCCTTCCCATTGAGGATACCCTCTATCATGTTGTATGGCACTACCAATGTGCTAAATGGGATAGATTTCTAACAGATCTAGCAATGTAAAACTGGACATCCATGAGGCGCTGTTGACCATTAGCAGCAGTAGAATTGTACTCAACCACAATCTGTAACCTCATAGCCTGGCATATCCCCCACTCTACCATTACCATCAAGCCAGGAAACCAACCCTGGTTCAATGAAGAGTGCAGGAGGGCATGCCAGGAGCAGCACCAGGCATACGTCAAAATGAGGTGTAAAGCTGGTGAAGCTACAACAAAAGACTACTTGTGTGCCAAACTGTGGAAGCATCATGCAATGGACAGAGCTAAGTGATCCCATAACCAACGAATCAGATCTAAGCTCTGCAGTCCTGCCACATCCAGTCGTGAATGGTGGTGGACAATTAAACAACTAACTGAAGGAGGTGGCTCCACAAATATCCCCATCATCAATGATGGGGGAGCACAGCACGTCAGTGCGAAAGATAAGGCTGAGGCATTTGCAACAATCTTCAGCCAGAAGTGCCGAGTTGATGATCCATCTCGTCCTCCTCCTGAAGTCCCCGGCATCACAGTTGCCAGACTTCAGCCAATTCGATTCACTCTGCATGATATCAAGAAATGACTGAAGGCACTGGATACTGCAAAGACTATGGGCCCTGACAATATTCCAACAATAGTACTGAAGACTTGTGCTCCAGAACTTGCCGCACCCCTAGCCAAGGTGTTCCAATACAGCTACAACACTGGCATCTACCCTGCAATATGGAAAATTGCCCAGGTATGTCCTGTACACAAAAAGCAGGACAAATCCAACCGAGCAAATTACCGCCCCATCAGTCTATTCTCAATCATCAGTAAAGTGATGGAAGAGGTTGTCAACAGTGCTATCAAGCAGCACTTGCTTAGTAATAACCTGCTCAGTGACGCTCATTTTCGGTTTCGCCGGGGCCACTCAGCTCCTGACCTCATTATAGCCCTGGTTCAAACATGGACAAAAGAGCTGAACTCAAGGGGTGAGGTGAGAGTGACTTCCCTTGACATCAAGGCAGCAGTTGAGTGAGTATGGCATCAAGAAGCCCTAGCAAAACTGGAGTCAATGAGAATCAGGGGAAAACTCTCCGCTGGTTGGAGTCATACCTAGCGCAAAGGAAGATGGTTGTGTTTTTTGGAGGTCAATCATCTCAGCTCTAGGATATCACTGCAGGAGTTCATCAGGGTAGTGTCGTAGGCCCAACCATCTTCAGCTGCTTCATCAATGACCTTCCTTCAATCATAAAGTCAGAAGTGGGGATGTTCGCTGAGGATTGCACCATTTGCAACTCCTCTGATACTTAAGCAGTCCATGTAGAAATGCAGCAAGACTTGGACAATATCCAGGCTTGAGCTGATAAGTGGCAAGTAACATTCGTGCCACACAAGTGCCAGGCTATGACCATCTCCAACAAGTGTGAATCTATCTATCTCCCCTTGATATTCAATGGCATTGCGATCGCTGAATCCTCCACTATCAACATCCTGGGGTTTACCATTGACCAGAATATGAACTGGAGTAGCCATATGAATACCGTAGCTACAAGAGCAGGTCAGAGGTTAGGAATCCTGCAGCGTGTAACTCATCTCCTGACTCCCCAAAGCCTGTCCACCATCTACAAGGCACAAGTCAGGAGTGTGACGGAATGCTTTCCATTTGCTTGGATGGGTGCAGCTCCAACAACACTCAAGAAACTTGGCACCATCCAGGACAAAGCAGCCCGCTTGATTGGCACCCCATCTACAAACATTCACACCCTCCACCACCAACGCACAGTGGCAGCAGTGTGTACCATCTACAAGATGCACTGCAGCAATGCACCAAGGCTCCTTGGACAGCACCTTCCAAACCCACGACCTCTACCAACTAGAAGGACAAGGGCAGCAAATGCATGGGAACACCACCACCTGCAAGTTCCTCTCCAAGTCACACACCATCCTGACTTGGAACTATATCTCCGTTCATTCAGTGTCACTGGGTCAAAATCCTGGAACTCCCTTCCTAACAGCACCGTGGGTGTACCTAATTCACAGTCACTGCAGCGGTTCAAGAAGGCAACTCACCACCACTTCTCAAGGGCAATTAGTGATGGGCAATAAATGCTGGCCTAGCCAGCAACACCCACATCCCATGAATGAATTTAAAAAAATGAAGGGCATGAAATTGCTGCACTTGCTCACTGGAAAGCCACTGAACAACCCAACAATTAGGCTTGTCAATTCAAGGGTAAGTGAATTTTTAAGGGCATGGTAAATGTTAATTACTACCAAACAACCCTTCTGGCACTGCAAATTAACTTTTATAATTGTTAAGTCTCAGTCCTTCAGATTTCAATTATTGTTAGAGATTTTAAAATAAAGGAAACTAAAAAATGTATTGTACTTTTTCTTTTTGTCTCATTTATCTGTCTCCCTCTCTCAATCCTATTTTTCTTTCTGTCTTTTGACTTCGCTTTCTGTACGTGACTTGACATTGCATTAAATGTTCTAACTTACATTCCCAGTTCAGATTCTGCATTGTTCAGTGATGATTCTTCAATCTGATTGTTTGACAAGGTATGCCATTGTTTGCCCTGTTCACACAAGTCCCTGATGCCCTCTTTTGGCTCTCTAATTATTGCGTATCACAATGTAAAAACCCTCAGAAAGCCTTTGGGCAAGCGTAAATACAATGAACGGTGAGTGGCGTTCGTTCACTGTTGACTGCAAAATCTGGATCATTAGTCAATAAATTAGTGACCTTGTTTACTGCTGAACCAGAAAATGGCAGCCCAGAATCTCCTGCAATCGCAAGATTTCATCGTCTTGTGTGCCAGCATTACCATCAATAACTTCCTCCAAATTTTCCTTTATTTTTAAGTCGGGTGCAAAGAGCATGACAAAGAATCAGAAGCAAGGCAATATTTATAGAAACTGAGTGGCAATTTGAAGGCATAAACCCCTCTTTTTTCCTGCAAAACCAAAATATGACACTCATCCAGAACACGAGCTCCCACCAGGACAAACTCTACACAGTGGAATTGGTGGATGAGTAATTAGATCCCAAAATTGGCTTGCTTCTCTTTAGACAATGTTATTCTGTATGCAATTTGAGTCCAGAGGTTTCATGTGTGTGCTGAACTTGTTTTCTAACCACAGCTGTAATGCTTCTGGATCAACTGCTGTTGCCAGTTGACAATATAATCATGCAAGCTATACATGCAATCATGCAATACATTTAAAGGGACCGATCTAGGAGCCAGGGCACCAGTGGCATTATTTTAAATCTAACTGGAAGCAGTGTGAAAACTGCATTAATTCAGCAAACTCATGATTATAATTGATGTTAATGGATGGCAGAGCTATGATAATTAACTTCTAACTGTTTTCAGTGAGGGTAACAGTGGAGTGGTGCAAAACTCTCAGGAAGATATAGTATGGCGGAAGTGAGAGTTCAGAGCCAACATGTAATTGTTAAGGTGAAGGGTAGAACCAACAAGTCCAGGGAACCCTGGAAGTCATGGGATATAGAGGATTGGATAAGGAAAGAAAAGGAGGCTTATGGCAGATTCAGAGCGCTGAAAACAGAGGAGTATAGAAAGTGTAGGGGGGTACTTAAAAAAGTAATTAGGAGAGCAAAGAGGGGATATGAGAAAACACTGGCAGGCAAGATGATGGAAAATCCTAAGGCATTTTATAAGTATATTAAGGTCAAGAGGATAACCAGGGAAAGAGCAGGGGCCATTCGGGACTAAAGTGGCAATGTGTGTGTGGAGCCGGAGGACACAGGTGAGGTTTTAAATGATTACTTTTCATCTGTGTTCACTATGGAGAAGGACGATGTAGGTGTAGAGGTTAGGGAGGGGGATTGTGATATACTTGCACTTATTAGCATTGAAAGGGAGGAAGTATTAGCTGATTTAGTGGGCTTAAAAGTGGATAAATCCCCAGGCTCAGATGAGATATATCTCCGGCTATTATGTGAGACAAGGAAGAGATTGCAGGGGCTCTGGCACAAATTTTCAAATCCTCTCTGGCCACAGGAGAGGTACCAGAGGATTGGAGGACAGCGAATGTGGTACCATTATTCAAGAAGGGTAGCATATATAAACCAAGTAATTACAGGCCGGTGAGTCTAACGTCAGTGGTTGGGAAACTATTGGAAAAAGTTCTGAGGGACAGGATTAATCTCCACTTGGAGAGGCAGGGATTCATCAGGGATAGTCAGCATGGCTTTGTCAGGGGGAGATCATGACCAACTAACTTGATTGAATTTTTCGAGGCCATGACTAGATGTGTAGATGAGGGTAAAGCAGTTGATGTAGCCTACAGGGACTTCAATAAGGCTTTTTATGAGGTCCGTCATGGGAGATTGGTTAAGAAGGTAAGAGCCCATGAGATCCAGGGCAATTTGACAATTTGGATCCAAAATTGGCTTAGTGGCAGGAGGCAGAGGTTAATGGTCGAGGGTTGTTTTTGCGAATGGAAGCCTGTGACCAGTGGGGTACCACAGGGATCGGTGCTGGGACCCTTGCTGTTTGTAATGATTTAGATGTGAATATAGGAGGCATGATCAATAAGTTCGCAGATGACATGAAAATTAGTGGTGTCGTAAATAATGACGAGGAAAGCCTTAGATTACGAGAGATTTATCCACTTTTAAGTGTGCTAAAACAGCTAATGCTATTAGCAATTAGCAAAGTCCTCAGTACCTTGCTCTACGGCAGCGAGGCCTGGACAACGTATGCCAGCCAAGAGCGACGTCTCAATTCATTCCATCTTCGCTGCCTTCGGAGAATACTTGGCATCAGGTGGCAGGACTATATCTCCAACACAGAAGTCCTTGAAGCGGCCAACACCCCCAGCTTATACACACTACTGAGTCAGCGGCGCTTGAGATGGCTTGGCCATGTGAGCCGCATGGAAGATGGCAGGATCCCCAAAGACACATTGTACAGCGAGCTCGCCACTGGTATCAGACCCACCGGCCGTCCATGTCTCCGTTATAAAGACGTCCGCAAACGCGACATGAAATCGTGTGACATTGATCACAAGTCGTGGGAGTCAGTTGCCAGCATTCGCCAGAGCTGGCGGGCAGCCATAAAGACAGGGCTAAATTGTGGCGAGTCGAAGAGACTTAGTAGTTGGCAGGAAAAAAGACAGAGGCGCAAGGGGAGAGCCAACTGTGCAACAGCCCCAACAAACAAATTTCTCTGCAGCACCTGTGGAAGAGCCTGTCACTCCAGAATTGGCCTTTATAGCCACTCCAGGCGCTGCTTCACAAACCACTGACCACCTCCAGGCGCGTATCCATTGTCTCTCGAGATAAGGAGGCCCAAAGACTATTAGCAATAGCAATGCTATTATGTTCAAGTATATCACAATCCCCCTCTACCCCTACATCGTCCTTCTCCATAGTGAACACAGATGAAAAGTAATCATTTAAAACTTCACCTATGTCCTCCGGCTCCACACACACATTGCCACTTTGGTCTGCAATAGGCCCTACTTTTTCCCTGGTTATCCTTTTGCCCTTAATATACTTATAAAATGCCTTAGGATTTTCCATCATCTTGCCCACCTGTGTTTTCTCATATCCCTTCTTTGCTCTCCTAATTACTTTTTTAAGTACCCCCCCCCCACACTTTCTCTACTCCGCTAGTGCCTCCGCTGTTTTCAGCGCTCTGAATCTGCCAGAAGCCACTTTCTTTCCCCTTATCCAACTCGTAACCCTTGCCATCTGCAGTATTTTGCTTTTATTTTATTGAAGGATGTAATGTTCAACAAAGTTCTTTACGTGAAACTAGTAGAGACAATTTAGGCTGATAGAATAAAAGACAAAATATCTAGATAATTTGAAAATTGGCTTAAGCGCAGAGGATAAATGGACTATACTCTGCGAGGGAAAAAGTAGTGACTGATGTTCCAGCTGAATCTGCTCTAAGTCCCTGACTTTCACAATATTTGTGAATGATGTGGAACAGGGTGTCTGTAGTAGTACTGATAATGCAAAGATTTGTAGGCACATAATGAGCAGAAAGGAAATTAATTATCTTCAGAGAGACTTGGACCAACTATACAGATGGGCTGAGATTTGGCAGATGGGTTTTAGTACAGATAAAGATCGGGTACTGCATCTAGGAACATGAAAGAGTCCGATTTTCATTCTACTTGGGAATGGGAGTAAGCCATTCAGTCCCTCGAGTCTTTCTACTATTCAATCAGATTGTAGATGATCTGTAGTTCAACTCCACTTCACTGCCTTTGAAGCATGCCCCTTGATACAACTACATAACAAAAACATGTTGATTTTAATCATGAACATTTCAATTGACCAAATACCCACAGGAGCGCGAGTTCCAGCTTTCCAATATCCTTTGCGTGTAAACGTGTTCCCTCCTTTCACGCCTGAATGGCCTCGCTCCAACTTTAATGTTGTGCCCTCTTGTTCTGCATTCTGCCTCAGAAGGAAAAGAAAACTATTCTGTCTTGGCCCTATCAAATATTTTCATCATTTCAAACACCTCAATTAGATCACCCCCCTGTGTTAGTTTTAATACCACATTTTTAATGGAATTTTATGCAATAGCAACTGCTAACAATTAATGCATGAACACACAAATTTAACCAATATTTAGGGAGCAGATCATAAGACATTAAATGTATTAATTTCTGATATTCTGAAAATTGGGTGTTATCAGTATTATCACTCATGTTTGGAGTAGATTTCATTCGAACTCTTACGTGTGTTGTTAATTGCTTTGTATACTGGAAATAATTTACAACATCAAACATGTATTGAAGCATTGCTGGTGCATTATATTGTACCTGGTAGTGTGACGACCAGGTGAGAAGGGGTCTCGGGGTTCCCTCTTAGCCTTTGCCTGGTTTAACTGTAACAGGGTTTAATTTTAGAAATAATGTGTTTTTAGCTCCCCCTTAGTGAATCCTTGTTCACTGCTCCAATTGTAAGGCAAAGAAATCAAACAGTTTTCCTTAGATTTAAACAAGTAAGGTAGAAGTTTATTAATCTTAAACTCTAATTCGGTTAACGACTACGAATATGCGACACAACTATGCTAGCATGCATACGCGATAAACACACACACAGATAGAGACAAAAAAAGTAAAAGGAATAAAGGGAAAACTTTTGAGGCAACATCTGGTAGTTACAGTCCTTTAAGTTCAATGTGGAGCCCTTGGTTGCCGGTAAGTCTTGCAATTCGTTGCGTCCCAGTTCATGCTTCAACTTGTTCCGATGTAGGAGACTTTTCTCTCTTGAGGTTTCCATGTCTTCCATGGGTCTGGTGGCTTGGGAGAAAGCTAAAGAGAGAGAGACAGCCAGACGAGAGACTTGCTTGTTTCAGCTTCAGATGTACGCTGCCTCTGAATTCAAACTGTCCTGTGGTTAGTTCAAAAAACCTGGACCAGCCAGTTAGTCATGTGACCAGCTGGTTTAACCAGTCCTAGCTTTGTGGATTGTATCATCTTAGCAGGGCCTGGAATGTGCTTTCTTACACCTTCAATGTCTGGTGATCAAAATCCATTTGGGTTAATTGGAGCAGGGAATTGTACTTTGTCTCCACAAGCAGTATCTCTTAGGATGCAAATGTCCTTCCAGCCCAGTGTCTGGTGATCCTCAAACAAGTAATTTCTTCACTCCAGTTTAAAATCAATGATCATATGACAAAATTAGTAAGCATCATTCTTGGCAGGTGGGGGTCTGCATGACAGCAGTAATAGTAATTTTCAAGAATGCTGCTGTTTTGTGCAATGGACCTATTTTCGCATAGTTCTGTGGATGCAATCCTCTGGAGCACAGTTGTTATTTGCCTCGTTTTTGTGCCGCAATTACCTTCCGGGAGAGCTACGGAGAGGAGTGGACCTCTGGGAAGAACACGGAGCAGGGAGCCGATAAATAGAGCCCGAGGATCGTGGTCTAAAGCACATACCTTCCGGGAGAGCAGCGGAGAGGAACGGACCTGCGGAGAGAACACGGGGTGGGGGAACTGATAAATAGAGTCCTAGGATCATGGCCTAGAACAGTTACCTTCTGGGAGAGGAGCCCAGGAGTGCCGGAGTTTGAAAACAAAGTGAACAGTGACATCACAGGAAAGCTGCAAGGTGATTGGTTGATGAGTAACTGCTGTTAGGGAGTATCAGTAAATAGCTGGGTTAGTAACTAAAGTAGAGAAAGGTAAGGTCTACATATTTTTATACAGTAAGTAGTGTTTTTTAGGGAATCAAGGTCTCTAGTGTAAATAATCTCGAATTTCTGAGTAATTTAAGGGAGTAAATTATGGGTAAGTCATGGCAGGGCAGCTCGGCAGCATGGAGTGCTCCTCCTGTGCAATGTGGGAAGTCAGGGACACTTCTAGTGTCCAGGGCGAACACGTGTGCAGGAAGTGTCTCCATCTGCAGCTACTTGAAATCCACGTTTTGGATCTGGAGCAGTGGCTGGGGACACTGTGGAGCATCCGTGAGACTGCGATCATCGTGGATAGCACATACAGGGAGGTGGTCACACCGCAGGTAAAGATTGCTCAGGCAGAAAGGGAATGGATGACTGCCAGGCAGATTAGAAGAACTAGGCAGGTAGTGCAGGAGTCCCCTGTGTCCATCTCCCTATCTAACAGATTTTCCGATTTGGATACTGTTGGGGGAGATAGTTTCTCAGGGGAATGCTGCAACAGCCAAGTCTGTGGCACCACGGATGGCTCAGCTGCACAGGAGAGGACAAAAAATAGTGGGAGAGCGATAGTGATAGGGGATTCTATTGTAAGGGGTACAGATAGGTGTTTCTGTGGTCACAAGCGTGACTCCAGGATGGTATGTTGCCTCCCTGGTTCTAGGGTCAAGGATGTCACTGAGTGGCTGCAGGACATTCTGAAGGGGGAGGGTGAATAGTCAGAGGTCATGGCTCACAGTGGTACGAATGACATAGGTAGAAAGAGGGATGAGGTCCTACAACAAGAATTTAGGGAACTAGGTAGCAGATTAAAAAGTAGGACCTCAATCTCTGGATTACTCCCGGTGCCACATGCTAGTGAGTATAGGAATAGGAGGATAGAGCGTGCTGAGGAGATGGTGCAGGAGGGTGGGCTTTAGTTTCCTGGATCACTGGGTCTGTTTCTGGCAAAGGTGGGACCTGTATAAGTCGGACGGGTTGCACCTGAACCTGAACCTGATCCTTGCAGGGAGGTTTGCTAGTGCTATTGGTGGGGGTGGGGGGGGGGGCATTTAAACTAATTTGGCCGAGGTTGGGATACAGAGTGGAGGTACAGTAGGAGGTGATGCACAGCCAAATATAGAAAAGAAACAAAGTCAGTCTGGAAGGCAGAGCAAATATAGACCTGTTACAGCACAAGTGAAAAATGCAAGGCTGGATTGCATCTATTTTAATGTAAGGAGTCTTACTAGTAAGGCAGATGAATTGAGGACATTGATTAACCCATGTGAATATGATATTATTACTATCACAGAGACATGGTTGAGGGAAGAGCAGGACTGGCAGCTCAATATTCCAGGGTATAGAATCTTCAGGCTTGACTGGAGGGGTGGGGGGATGGGCGGGGAAGGGGAGAGTGTAAAAGAGGAGGTGGCATTACACTATTGATCAAGGTGTCAATTACTGCAGTAAGGCGGGATGATATCTTAGAAGGTTCCTCAAATGAGCCCATATGGGTAGAACTTAAAAACAAAAACAGGCAATCACTTGGCTGGGCGTGTACTACAGGCCTCCAAATAGTCAGGGAGAGATAGAGGAACAGATATGTAGGCAAATCTCAGAAAGGTGTAAAAATAACAGGGTAATAATAGTAGGGGATTTCAACTTCCCCAATATTAACTGGGATAGTCTCAGTGCAAAAGGCTTAAAAGGGGCAAAATTCTTAAAGTGCATCCAGGAGAGCTTTTTGAGCCAGTACTTAGAAAGTCCTACAAAAGGGGCGGGTACTCGACCTAATCTTAGGGAATGAAGCCGGACAAGTGGTAGAAGTGTCAGTGGGGGAGCATTTTGGGGATAGTGACCATAACTCTGTAAGATTTAAGGTAGTTATGGAAAAGGACAAAGATGGACCGGAAATAAAGGTACTGAATTGGGCGAAGGCTGATTTCAATATGATAAAACAGGATCTGGCCAAAGTGGACTGGGAGCAGCTACTTGTTGGAAAGTCTACATCAGACCAGTGGGAGTCATTCAAAAAGGAAATAGTGAGAGTTCGGGGCCAACATATTCCCATAAAGGTGAAGGGTAAGACCAAAATGTTCAGGGAACCCTGGATGTCAAGGGATATAGAGGACTGGATCAGGA
Source organism: Heterodontus francisci (assembly GCF_036365525.1). Lineage (NCBI taxonomy): Eukaryota > Metazoa > Chordata > Chondrichthyes > Heterodontiformes > Heterodontidae > Heterodontus > Heterodontus francisci. Next base: position 196,847,231 of record NC_090374.1, read on the forward strand.
AAAAAAAGTAGGTGTCATATTCAGAGTGCTGAAAACAGCGGAGACCCTAGAGGAGTATAGAAAGTGTCGGGGGTTACTTATAAAAGTTATTCGGTGAGCGAAGAGAGAACATGAAAAAACATTGGGGGGCAAGATAAAGGAAAATCCCAAGTCATTTTATAAGTCTATTAAGGGCAAGAGGATAACCAGGGAAAGAGTAGGGACCATTAGGGACCAAAGTGGCAAGCTGTGTGTGGAGCTGGTAGATGTAGGTGAGGTTTTAAATGACTATTTTTCATCTTTGTTCACTATACAGAAGGATGATGTAGGTGTAGAGATCAGGAAGGAGGATTATGATATACTTGAACAAATTAGCATTGAAAGAGAGGAGGTATTAGCTGTTTTAGCAGGCTTACAAGTGGATAAATCCCCAGGCCCAGATGAGATGTATCCCAGGCCATTATGTGAGGCAAGGGAGGAGATAGCAGGGGTTCTGACACAAATTTTCAACTCCTCTCTGACCACAGAAGAGGTGCCAGAGGACTGGAGGACAGCAAATGTGGTACCATTATTCAAGAAGGGTAGCAGGGATAAACCAGATAATTACAGGCCAGTGAGTCTAACATCAGTGGCAGGGAAACTATTGGAAAAAATTCTGAGGGACAGGATTAATCTCCACTTGGAGAGGCAGGGATGAATCAGGGATAGTCAGCATGGCTTTGTCAGGGGGAGATCATGTCTAACAAATTTGATTGAATTTTTCAAGGAGGTGGCTAGATGTGTAGATGAGGGTAAAGCAGTTGATGTAGCCAACATGGACTTCAGTAAGGCTTTTGATAAGGACCTGCATGGGAGATTGGTCAAGAAGGTAAGAGCCCATAGGATCCAGGGAAATTTGGCAAATTGGATCCAAAATTGGCTTAGTGGCAGGAGGCAGAGGGTGACAGTCGAGGGTTGTTTTTGCGAGTGGAAGCCCTTGACCAGTGGTGTATCAGGGATTGGTGCTGGGACCCTTGCTGTTTGCAGTGTACATTAATGACTTAGACATGAATATAAGAGGTATGATCAGTAAGTTCGCAGATGACATGAAAATGGTTGGTGTCGTAAATTGTGAGGAGGAAAGCCTTAGATTAGACGATGATATAGATGGGCTGGTAAGATAGGCAGAGCAGTGGCAAATGAAATTTAATCCTGAAAAGTGTGAGGTGATGCATTTTGGAAGGACTAACAAGGCAAGGGAATATACAATGGATGGTAGGACCATAGGAAGTACAGAAGGTCAGTGGGATCTTGGTGTACTTGTCCATAGATCACTGAAGGCAGCAGCACAGCTAGATAAGGTGGTTAGGAAGGCATATGGGATACTTGCCTTTATTAGCCGAGGCATAGAATATAAGAGCAGGGAGGTTATGACGGAGATATACAAAACGCTAGTTAGGCCACAGCTGGAGTACTGTGTACAGTTCTGGTCACCACACTATAGGAAGGATGTGATTGCACTGGAGAGGGTGCAGAGGAGATTCACCAGGGTGTTGCCTGGGTTGGAGCATTTCAGCTCTGAAGAGAGACTGGATAGGCTAGGGTTGTTTTCCTTAGAGTAGAGAAGGCTGAGGCGGGACATGATTGAGGTATACAAAATTATGAGAGGCATAGATAGGGTAGATAGGAAGAAACCTTTTCCCTTGGTGGAGGTGTCAATAACCAGGGGCATAGATTTAAGGTAAGGGGCAGGAGGTTTTAAGGGGATTTGAGGAAAAAACTATTTCACCCAGAGGGTAGTTGGAAATTGGAACACACTGTCTGAAGGGGTTGTAGAGGCAGGAACATTTAAGAAATATTTAGATGAGCACTTGAAACACCACAGCATACAAGGCTATGGGCCAAGTGCTGGAAAATGGGATTAGAATAGGTAGGTGCTTGATGGCCGGTACTGACACAATGGACCGAAGGGCCTGTTTCTGTGCTGTATAACTCTATGACTCAAAATAAATCCAACTTTTCAAGTGGTCGAACCTTCAGTGAATATCCTTGCAACCTAGAACCAGTGTTGCCCATACCTGCATTTTTCAAAGGCAGTCCTAATTTGCTGTCTTGAGGTAGTGTCTAAATGTTACTGAAGGAATTATCCCTCTCCATCATCTCCATTTCAGTACTGCCTTGAGATCGTGCCTCAACGTTGGGATTGTATTTGCGAGTGGATGTTGGCAAAACTACACCCCAAGTCAGCATCAAGTCCACAGGGTGAAAGAACAGCACAATTAAAGAATTTTCAGAAACTGCAGCTTGTACACTTTCAAGGGTGAAGATGTAACAGACTGTGGGATTGCAAACTGGAGTAGTAAACTATCATTGAAGGGGAAAGAAGACACGATGTAGAAAGCTCATCAAGTATAAACAGTTTAGTCAGATGATCAATCTTGGTGATTTAGAAATAATAAGCATTCGATTTACAGATGTAGAATACTAAAGGGCTAGCCACTAAGTCTTGGGAGAATTCAGCCCTGGATTCAATGACATATTAATTGCAGAAAAACTGGAATGTTGACCCTTTAACATCTATATATTTTGCTATTAATTCAGGAAACATTATCTTACATTGATCCACTAAGTTCAATAACCATGACTTAAAGGGGCAGGTGTTTTGCTTTCTGCAGTTATTTCCAAATTTTCAAGTTCAAATGGACAACTATCACACTGTATCATTCCTCATGTACGTTTGACAATTCCCAAACAGCTAACAAGTTACTTCACTTGCAAAATGACAAACATTTTTGAAACCAGGTGTCGAGTAGTTTGAATGTGGCAAAATAAAGCAAAGATTATTAAAAAAGCGAGGCTCAATATAGTCTTCAGATATTCCTCACCGTGACCTCACCTGATTTCAGATGGTATGGCAGAGGTGATTTCCTCCAGCGCATCTTCTTTCAACTGACTGACTTGTCAGTTTCAAAGAATTACATTTCAACTAATTCTGCATTTACACTGCGGTGGTAGCCTCAGAGTGAAATGGCTTCACGTCTAAGCTTCTTCCATGAGTGCTTAGACAGCAGTAACAGAGACCTGCGTGCCAGGCTGCACAAGATTGTATCCTCCAGTCTTCACAGTGGGGCTGGGACACAGAAGAGCATCACATGGGAAATTTTAGTCTGAGTTCAGAGTTAAGGCTTCACTTCAATCAAGAGTAAAGAATGAGACTCCCTTCCATGATGGGATAACTTGATAAGAAAATCAGCATACGAATTGGATGAAATAGGTTTTGAAAACTTTATAGGGATCACTTTAAGAAGGATCCAAATGTATCAGTTATGAGGTAGAACCTCACAAGGAACTGTGACTAGCTATTTAACCAGTTGTGTGCAGGCATTCAGTGAGACTCCAATAATACAATACTTAAGAAACTATGATATAAGTCATTTTATTTCTGACTAATAAATCAATACACCAACAACAACTTGTATCTATATACCATCTTTAACACAATAAAATGTTTCAAGGCACTTCACAGGAGCATTATGAAGTTCCGAAGTCCACACACTCGACCTCGCTGTGGAGCCTGGGCAATGAGTTAAAAAAGGTCGATCAAAGCAGGGTGAAGTACAGTGGGACTCTTTACATACTGGGCTGCTTCGGTTACCGTGAAGGCCTGTTAGGAACCCTAGAAATAGTCAGCAGACGGGGCTCTGGCAAACGAGTCCTCAATGATAGAACAGGCGGAGGAAGATGTGGCGACTGAAATATCTCGATGGCTGTTCTGGCGGACGAAGGCTGCAGCAGAACGAAACCCCCCAATTGTCTTGGTTTCCTTGCCATTGGATCAAGGTCTCTTTCTGTCAAGATACGTGTGGAAGCTGTTGTGCAACCATTTCTCCATGTTAAAAGATGTCACGCACAATCATCTTCCTTTCTGAGCACATCCTCCAAGCCCTTCGGCGACCAGGAGCAGGATTGTGTTGTCTGGAAGCTTCCTGTCATGATCTGGTAAAGAGGTGACAGTTACAAGATGGTGGTCTAGTAATTGGATGAGGCAGGGGTGCCTTTTGGCAGCTGTAACTGTGACTGAGCAGCCCTGTTTAGAATCCACTCTGCTCGCCCCTTCTTGGGGAAGGTGCTAGGAATGGTGCCCTAAACATAGTCTGCCTCACTTCTCCCGACTGGATAGCCACATCCAGTGGGATCACCTTCTGTGGTAGGAACACACAAAAGACACAATTAGTAAAGATGAAGAGGAAGTCCCGAATGATCTCAAGGATGCTATGATTGTGACAATCTTCAAGAAAGGGGACAAATCCAACCATGGAAATTACAGAGGCATTTCCCTGCTCTCCATCACAGGACAGATCATTACCAGAGCCCTTCTGAACCAACTCATTACACTTGCTGAAGAGTGACTCCCCGAATCTCAGCAAAGGACTCAGTTTTATGCCCTTACGCCCCCACCTCAATGAATATCGCGCTTGGCATGACGTTGAGCTCTTCTTCCATCGCCTCTGCCTTCGGGCTCACTTTTTTGACCAGGAATCCTCCCACCGATCAACAGACCATTCACCCGCCTCCAGCATTCTCCCTCTACCTGGACCCCTCCCTCTGGCCTCTTATCCACTCTTGATCTTTTCATTGAAAACTGTCAGTGAGACATCGGTCATCTCAATTTCTCTGCCGCCCTCACTCACTCTAACCTATCCCCCTCTGAGCATGCCATACTCCGTACTCTCAAGTCTAACCCCGACATTGTCATCAATCCTGCAGACAAGGGTGGTGCTGTTGTTGTGTGGCGTACCAACCTCTACCTTACAGAGGATCAGCGCCAACTCTCAGACACTTCTTACTACTTCTCCCTGGACCACCGAACATCAAGCCACTGTCCACAGGACTGTCACTGATCGCATCTCCTCTGGAGATCTTCCGTCTACAGCTTTCAACCTCATAGTCCCGCATCCCCGGACAGCCCGCTTCCACCTCCTTCCCAAAACCCCAAATAGGAATGTCCCGACAGACCCATTATGTCAGCCTGCTTCTGCTCCACTGAACTTAGTTCTTCCTATCTTGACTCTATCTTTTCTCCACTAGTCCAGTCTCTTCCCACCAACATCCATGACTCTTTGACGCCCTACGTCATTTTGACAATTTCCAGTTTCCTTACCGCAAACGCCTCCTCTTTACGATGGACGTCCAATCTCGCTACACCTCCATCCCCCACCAGGACGGTCTGAGGGCTCTCTGCTTCTTTCTTGAGCAGAGGCCCAACCAGTCCCCATCCACCACCACCCTCCTCCACCTGGCTGAACTTGTTCCCACATTGAACAACTTCTCCTTTAACTCCACTCACGTCCTTCAAGTAAAAGGTGTTGCTACAGGTAGCCGCATGTGTCCTAGTTATGCCTGTCTTTTTGTGGGATATGTCGAAAATTCCTTGTTCCAGTCCTACTTAGTCCCCCTCCCCCAACTCTTTTTCCATACATTGATGACTGTATCTGTGCCATTTCCTGCTCCCGCCCCGAACTGGAAATCTTTATCAACTTTGCTTCTAACTTCTACCCTTCTCACCTTTACATCGTCCATCTCCGACACTTCCCTTCCCTCCCTCGACTTCTCTGTCTCCATCTCTGGGGATAGACTGTCCACTAATATTAATTATAAGCCCATCGACTCCCACAGCTACCTTGGCTACACTTCTTCACACCCTGCCTCCTGTAAGGACTCCATTCCATTCTCCCAGTTTCTCCATCTCTGACACATCTGCTCTGATGGTGCTACCTTCCATGACAGCGCTTCTGATATGTCTTCCTTTTTCCTCAACTGAGGATTCCCCCCCCCCACTGTGGTTGACAGGGCTCTCAACCGTGTCTGGCCCATTTCCCGCACCTCTACCCTCACCCCTTCCCCTCCCTCCCAAAATAGCGACAGAGTTTCCTTTGTCCTCACTTTCCACCCCATCATCCTCCATATCCAAACGATCATCCTCCGCCACTTCAGTCACCTCCAGTCTGATGCCACTACCAAAGGCATCTTCCCATCCCTTCCCCTGTCAGTATTCCGAAAGGATGGGAAGATGCCTTTGGTAGTGGCATCACACTGGAGGTGACGGAAGTGGCGGAGGATGATCGTTCCTTCCGCGATACCCTGGTCCACTCCTCCATTACCCCCACCACCTCGTTCCCCTCCCATGGCACCTTCCCCTGCAAGTGCAGGAGGTTTAATACCTGCCCATTTACCTCCTCTCTCAAGGATCCAGACACTCCTTTCAGGTGAATCAGTGATTTACTTGTACTTCTTTCAATGTAGTATACTGTATTCGCTGCTCACAATGTGGTCTTCTCTACATTGGGCAAATCAAACGCAGACTGGGTGATCGCTTTGTGGAACACCTCCGCTCAGTCTGAAAGCATAACCCCAAGCTTCCAGTTGCTGGCCATTTCAACACCCCTCTGCTCTCATGCTCACATCTCTGTCCTGGGCTTGCTGCAGTGTTCCAGTGAACATCAACGCAAGCTCGAGGAACAGCATCACATTTAACAATTAGGCACACTACAGCCTGCTGGACTGAACATTGAGTTCAATAAAATCAGAGCATGACGGGCCCCCTATTTTACTTTTATCTTTAGTTATTTATTTTTTTTTGTGTTTATTTTATTTTAGTTTGTTCAGTTTGTTTCGACTGTGCCTACCCATTGTTTTTTCATGTTTGTGTTTGTGGCTGTTCAGTTTTCAGTCCATTAACACCCTATCTGTACCAGTGCTTTGTCTTTCAGCTCACCATTAACATATTGTTTGCCTTTTCTCCATGACCTTCTGGTCGGTTATTCTCTGTGACCTTGTCCTATCAACACCTCTTTTGTTATCTCTTGGCCACCCCCACTTTAGTTACTTAAAACCTTTTACATTTCTTATATCTGCCAGTTCTGATGAAGGGTCACTGACCTGAAACGTTAACTTTGCTTCTCTCTCCACAGATGCTAGTAGACCTGCTGAGTTTTTCCAGCACTTTCTGTTTTTATCCCCAAATCTCAATGTGGGTTTAAGCCATCTAGAGGCACTACTGACATGATTTTCACAGCTCACCAATCAGAAGAAAATAAAGGCCGGTGAGCCTTACGTCAGTGGTAGGGAAATTATTAGAGAGGATTCTTCGGGACAGGATTTACTCCCATTTGGAAACAAATGGACTTATTAGTGAGAGGCAGCATGGTTTTGTGAAGGGGAGGTCGTGTCTCACTAATATGATTGAGTTTTTTGAGGAAGTGACAAAGATGATTGATGAAGGAAGGGCAGTGGATGTTGTCTATATCGACTTCAGTAAAGCCTTTGACAAGGTCCCTCATGACAGATTGATACAAAAAGTGAAGTCACACGGGACCAGAGGGGAGCTGGCAAGATGGATACAGAACTGGCTCGGTCATAGAAGACAGAGGGTAGCAGTGGAAGGGTGCTTTTCTGAATGGAGGGATGTGACTAGTGGTGTTCCGCAGGGATCGGTGCTGGGACCTTTGCTGTTTATAGTATATACAAATGATTTGGAGGAAAATGTAGCTGGTCTGATTAGTAAGTTTGCAGACAACACAAAGGTTGGTGGAGTTGCGGACAGTGATGAGGATTGTCAGAGGATACAGCAGGATATAGATCGGTTGGAGACTTGGGCGTAGAAATGGCAGATGGAGTTTAATTCGGACAAATGTGAGGTAATGCATTTTGGAAGGTCTAAAGCAGGTGGGAAGTATACAGTAAATGGCAGAACCCTTAGGAGTATTGACAGGCAGAGAGATCTGGGCGTACAGGTCCACAGGTCACTGAAAGTGGCAACGCAGGTAGATAAGGTAGTCAAGAAGGCATACGACATGCTTGCCTTCATCGGTTGGGGCATAGAGTATAAAAATTGGCAAGTCATGCTGCAGCTGTACAGAACTTTAGTTCGGCCACACTTAGAATATTGCGTGCAATTCTGGTCGCCACACTACCAGAAGGACGTGGAGGCTTTGGAGAGGGTACAGAAGAGGTTTACCAAGATGTTGCCTGGTCTGGAGGGCATTAGCTATGAGGAGAGGTTGGATAAACTCGGATTGTTTTCACTGGAACGACGGAGGTGGAGGGGCGACATGATAGAGGTTTACAAAGTTATGAGCGGCATGGACTGAGTGGATAGTCGGAAGCTTTTTCCCAGGGTGTAAGAGTCAGTTACTAGGGGACATAGGTTTAAGGTGCGAGGGGCAAAGTTTAGAGGGGATGTGCGAGGCAAGTGTTTTACACAGAGGGTGGTGAGTGCCTGGAACTTGCTGCCGGGGGAGGTGGTGGAAGCAGGTACGATAATGACGTTTAAGAGGCATCTTGACAAATACATGAATAGGATGGAAATCGAGGGATATGGACCCCGGAAGTGCAGAAGGTTTTAGTTGAGGCAGGCATCAAGATCGGCGCAGGCTTGGGGGGCCGAATGGCCTGTTCCTGTGCTGTCCTGTTCTTTGTTCTTTGTTCTTTGATCATACTCTGTCTGACTAGAGACGAGCTCCCTGCTGGAGTTCAGCTTATTTATCAAATGGACAGTGAACTATTTAATCTCAGGTGACTCCAATCAAAAACTAAGATCATCCCGACTTCAATCATTGAGCTCTGATACACTGATGACGCTGCAGTTAGTGCTGTGTCAGAAACGGATCTTCAGAGAATCGTCATATTTACTGAGGCATATGAGAAGATGGGACTTACACTCAACATTCAGAAGACAGAAGTCCTCCATCAGCAAGTTCCAAATGCACACACCCCAGCCCCATTGATCAGGATTCATGATGAGTGCTTGGAAAATGAGGAACACTTCTAGTATCTTGGAAGTTATCTTTCACACAAGGTTGACATTGACGAAGAAATCCAGTAATGCCTGAAATCTGCTGGTGCAGCCTTTGGCCACCTGAGCAGGCGAATGTTTGAAGATCGTAACATCAAAACTGAAACCAAGCTCATAGCCTACTATGCAATCATGATCCCGACCTTACAGTATGGTGCTGAAACATGGATAGGAACATAGGAGGCACCTCAAAGCACTGGGGTCATTCCATCAACACTGCCTGCGGAAGATCCTACATATCAAGTATGAGGACAGGTGCACCAACAGCAATGTCCTCTCACAAGCAGGCATCACAAGCATAGAGGCTGTGATTATCCGCCATTAGCTTCGTTGGGTTGGTCATATTGTTATGATCCTGTAGTTTTTGGGGGGGAAATATGTGGTGTGTCTTTAAGACAGGAAAGGATCAGCACTGCTTTAAGAATAAGCAGGTCTCAGGAGTTAATGAGAATGTGCATTCTCGTTGCCTTGGATACAGCCATTCGAAGATTGCGATTCAAAGGGTGCATTCTCATTGCCGTGGATACAACCACTGGGAAAGAGCATCGATAGATACATTTGGTACAATTCAATTTTGAACTGGCTTATAGTGCAAACAGACTGTTCAAACAGAGGGCACAAACAGACAGCTTGTGTTCGCACCTGAAAGAAGAGCTCTCAACCATGTAAACTGAAGGATGAGAATTTAGTCTGTTTATTTATTATTATCTCTCAAAATTTAACATGAAGAAATACAACATTGACATCAACTCCTGGGAAACCATCGCCCTGGACTGAATCTGATGGAAGCGGAGTCAGTGGGAAGGATCCCAGCATTCCGAGACCCAACGACGACAAAATGAAGAGGAAAAGTGAGAACGGTGCAAAGAACAAGCTATGACCCTAATTAATAATACACGGCCAGACATCCCACAGGACAACAAATGTCCTGCATATCATAAGGTCTGTAGCCTCATCAGTCATCTTCAGATTCATGGGAGACAATCATCCTCATCTGCGAGGGATAGCAAATAATAATAATGAAGAAAAATTGGAAACCAAGCTGCATAAGGCAATATTAGGATGGGTGGCCATAAGCTTGGTCAAAGAGGTAGGTTATAAGGAGTGTCGTAAAGAAGGAAATAGTAGAGAAACAGAAAGGTTTAGCGAGGGAATTCCAGAGCTTAGGGTCTAGGCGGCTGAAAGCACGACTGTCAATAGTGGAGCAATTAAAATTGAGGATGCTCAAGAGGCCAGAATTCGATGAGTACAGATAGCTTCGAGGTTTGTGGGACTGGAGGAGATTACAGAGATAGGGAGAGGTGAAGCCATAGAGGGACTTGAAAGCAAGGAGGAGAATTTTAAATTTGAGACATTGCTTAACTGGAAGCCAGTGTGCGTCAGCGAGCTCAGAGTGATGAATGAATGGGACTTTGTGTGATTAAGGACATGGGAAGCAGAGTTTTGGATGACCTCAAAAGTTTATGGAGGGTAGAACTTGGGAGGCAGACCATTGAAATAGTCAAGTCCAGAGGTATCAAAGGCAAGAATGGGGTTTTTAGCACCAGGTGAGCTGAGGCGGGGCCTCAGGAGTCAGGTCGGAAGTTCATCTCGGGGTCAAATATGACACCAAGGTTACAAATAGACTGGTTTAGCCTCAGACAGTTGCCAGGGAGAGTGTTTGAGTTGGTTGCTAGGGAACGGAGTTTGTGGATGGGACTGAAGACAATAGCTTTGGTCTTTCCGATATTTAGTTGGGAGAAATTTCTGCTCATTCAGCACTGGATGTTGGAAAAAGAGTTTGACAATTTAGAGACAGTGGAGAAGCTGAGAGAGGTGGTGGTGAGATTGAGCTGGATGTCATCAGTGTACATGTGAAAACTAACACTGTGCTTTTGGATGATGTCACCAAGGGGCAGCACGTAGATGAGAAATAGGAGGAGGCCAAAGATCCTTGGGGAACACCAGAGGTAATGGTGCAAAATCACGAAGAGATGCCATTGCAAGTGATGCTCTGGCTACAATTAGATAGATAAGAATGGAACGAGGCAACTGCAGTCCCACCCAGCTGGACGCCAATGAAGAGGCGTTAAAGGAGGATGATGATGATGTCAAAGGCAGCAGACAGGTGAAGAAGGATGAGGAGGCAAAGATTAACTTCGTCACAGTTATGTAGGATATCATTTGTGATTTTGATAAGAGCAGTTTTAGTACTGCAACACAGGCAAAAACCAGATTGGAGGGATTGAAACACAGGGGATGAACTTGACCAACCAGGGGATTGGAGGAGGAGGGGCTGCTAAAATGGCGAGGCATCGCGTGGGAAAGGAACCTTAACATTTTCTCGTTGCTGGTCGAGTGGGGAGCCTGTTAAGAAGTCAATTGACTGCTATTTTGAGGTGTTTTTAAAATATTATTAGGGGTGCATGGGATCCATGGAACTTCAGCAGCTCGCCAGCTATAAGAAAGCAAGAGCTCAGAGGCAGGTGAGTGGTGGCTGGAGGTGGAAGCCATTGAGATGAGCAGTATTTCAAAACAGGAAGGGTGAGAGGCATTAAAGCACGAGTTGTAGAAGCTGGAGATACTGCCAAGTGGGCAAATTCATCGGAGCCAGAATATGGAAAGGGTCTCTCCAAGGTGCAGTTCATGTCTACAGAGTTAGGAGATTGAGAGGCTTTCAGACCTGAGCACAGCAACTAGCAATGGGTTTCATGCACTCACATTCTGACTCCTCCAGTGAGGAGGACATTGAGAAAGACAGACAGGTGCAGGCACATGGAGCGGGGCTGCGACACCCAGAGGAGCAGTAGGCTCATGAGGATGAAAGGGAACATCCAGGGATTCAAGCTTGGTATAACAAGGCCCACCCACCTTGCTAGATCTCAACAAGTCATTGGATCGCTTGCGACACTGCAGCCATGTCCATGAGACCAACCCACGGCTGCTGCATTCTTTGTGACCTCAAGTCAGGCCTTCTTAGAGAGGCCTAATATCCCATCGAGTGGGAAAAAACACCTCCCACCATACTCTTGCTGCCAGAATGAGCACTTCCAGGAAGGCATCACTGAATTCTGCCTCTATCTGCAGCCATTCTTGCATCACCCCTTGTTTCCTCTTCCTTCCAGGTGATGCTTTTTGTGGTGCCATTAAACTGAGTGCTGCTATCCCTTTAAATATAACTGGTTGCAGTTCAGCTGCCAGGATTTCCACCCACCCGCCCTCCATTCCTGGCCAGCTCCCTTGCCTACCAGCCGTTAATTAGACATGGGCCGCAAAATATGCTACAAAACAAAAAGTGCTGGAAATACTCAGCAGGTCTGGCTGAGAGAGAAGCAAAGTTAACGATTCAGGTCTATAACTGGCAAAGGTTAGAAAAGAATTAGGTTTTAAGCATGTGAAGGGGAGGGGAGTTGTGGGAGAGATCAAAAGGGGAGGTGTTTGATAGGGCAGAGGGAGATTAAATAACAAAGCTGTACTGAGACAAAGGCAAAGCGTGCGTTAATGCTTGTGGTGAAAGACAAAGCATTAGTCTAGAGAGAGTGGAATTATGAACAGCTCTGATTACATGAAAAGTAGGCACATGGTTAAAAAATAAAATATTTTTAAAAAGCCAGTGATGCTCTGAAGTTATTGAACTCAATGTTAAGTCCGAAAGGCTGAAGAGTGCCTAATCGAAAGATCAGGTGTTGCTCCCCGAGCTTGCGTTGATGTTCACTGGAACACTAGAGCAGGCCAAAGACAGAAATGTTGTCATGACAGCAGGGGAGAGTTTTGAAATGGCAAGCAACCGGGAGCGCGGGGTTATGCTTTCGGACTTGATTTGGGCCCTGACATCGGGATATCCTCCCATTTGGTAAAACCTAGCCCAGAGTTTCAGGAAAGATAAGCACAGATTTGGGTGGACTTTGGAGAGGAAGGAGAGGTTAGAGATGGGTGGTACTTTGGAAGAATGGAGGTGGCCAAGAATTGTTTTCTGAAGACGGGGTGATGACAACATATTTAAAGGAAAGAGTGACAGTAGTTGAAGAGAGAGAACCATCAATAATATCGGCTAATCTGAGAAGCAGAGAGGGAAGTTGGGCTACCAGCAGTTTAGTGGGAATAGGATTGAGGGAACAGAAGATCTCATGGATAAGATGAGCTCAGAGAGGGTATGATGGGAGATAGGAGAGAAATTACAGAAAGATGCAAGTTCATGGCTAGGGTGGAGGGAGCATTGTAGTTGGGCAAATGGGATGGGCAGCAGATGGGATGGTTTCAATCTTAGTGATTTAGAAATCCATAAGCTCCTGCACTTGTCATTGGAGGTGAAGGTGGAAGAGATGGAGAGAGGGGTTTAAGAAGATGGTTTGCAGTAGAAAAAAGAAGGCAAGCATTATCTTTCCATTCCAGAATGATCACAGAATAGTAAGCAGTTTTTTAAAAAAGAGAACAGGAAACAGTGTTTTATTGTCTCCGAACAGATCTGGCAGTGAATGGCTAAAGCAGTTGTCGGCCCTATCAGTTCAAACCTGCATCCCTTGAACTTAAGGGAGTGCAGATGAGGGCCGTACCAGGGGGAGTGGCCAGGGTGAGAGAAAGTAGTGGTTTGTTTGGGGATATTGCATCAAAGATGGAGATGAGGGTGCAATTGAGCAAATCAGTAGCTGCAGAAATATTGTGACAAATGGAAGGCCAAAGGCTAGAGGGCTGTGATTTTGAAAGTGCAGTTGTAAGTGAATCGAGGGATAGTTTTTTCCAGGGGTGGATACAGAAGGAGGTAGGATTAGGACGTAGAAGGGGATGTGAATGGACAGTGATATTAGGAAGTGATCAGAGATAGCCTTAGCTGTGACTCATGTGATGAAAGTATTGTGGCCATGCGAGATGGCAAGGTCGAGGGGATGGCCGTGAATATGAGTTGGGGAGTTTACATGGAGGAAAAGATTAAGAAGGACAAGAGGGCAGTGAACTCAGAGGAGAGAGAACGCGATGAGTTGAGATGGAGGTCGGAATTGCTGAGGATGAGGAGAAAGCAGTGAAAATATCTTGGTGAGAAAATTTTTGCTGTCATTCGGTGGATGGTAGAGAACGAGGATTTGAAATGAGAGGTGAGGGGTGGAACAAAGTGATATGCTCTAGCAAGATCCAGGTCAACAAACTAAATTAGCTAGCATTTAAAGAAAGTCGCTGCGATATTGGAATTGATTTTAGAAGCTAAGATATTATTGTTCATGATATTATTTTATGTACACGTCATGCATTCATATGACATTCTGACTCATCCAATTTAACAAACATTAAGCCATGTAATATAAACTGGTTAATACCTGTGTTATAATAGTGCATACAGAGGGGGGAATTTTGACAAGGGGAGGTGAGTTCAGGTACATGCAGGGAGGTGGTGTCAAGTTGGGATCCCAAAATCATCCTGCCCACTTCTGGGTTTCATAGAATCATAGGGCTGAATTTTATTAGCGTGCCACACATCGGAAGCTCCGCCGCTGAGACCCCGCAATGGTTTGCGCGGGGGATCATTTAAATGGAGGGGTGGAGCGGCGTAGAGGATGCGGCCGCTGTGCCCCCGTCACCGGCGACTGCAACCACCGCACCAGCGCCAACGCCATTTCTAAAGGGCTTCATGCCCTTTGGGTTCATTAAAGTCTTTTAAGGTGCTGGTGCCCAGAAATAACAAACAAAATGTCAGAAACACTTTCAGTCATCTTTCCAACACCTCCCCCACTGAGTTATCAATTAATAAAATAAACAATTCCCTCTGAAAAAGCAATTTGTAAAATAATGAACTTTAACCCTCCACCTTCAGAACATTTGACCCTCAATCCCTTCCCAACATTCCCACAACCAATAGAAAAGTTTTCCCCGCTCCCCCACCCCCCAGCCCTGATAACTTCACTCCAGCCCCTGTGCACCAGTGTCTCGCCTCGGAACTCCGTAGGGAGGTCTGAAGGCATGCGAGTTGCGGCCGGCAGCCGTAAAATTGGCTTGGGATGGCCTTCAAGATCAGGTAAATTAATTAGCATTTGTTTTTAATTCATTTTAATATTTAAATGGGGGCCTCACCACCGCCGGTAAAATGCAGCGGGGCCTTCTCGGCATCGGGAGTTGTGATGGGCTGCTCCTGCAAGTATTTTATGGGCCACCCACTATGACCCCCGATGTCGAGGGGCTGGTAAAATTCAGCCCATATAATCGTTCCAGCACAGAAGAAGGTTATTCAACCCATCGTATCAGTACTGGCTTTCCTAAGCAGCAATTCATGTACCGCCACTTCTCCGCCCCCTCCGCACATCCCTGCACAATCCTCCTTTTCAGATAGTTAGAATGTTTGAAAAATGTGGAAACATTTACAGCACAGGAGGCCACTATGCCCATCGGCCAAAAAATGAGCTACCCATCCATTTACCCAGTTGGTTTCACCCAGATGGTTTTGGACGTGTATGGTGAACCCCCGTGCTGCTGCTCGAAGAGGAAGAGGAGGAGGCGCCAAATGTGCCCATGGTCCCGCAGCCTCTCACCTGGCTGCCAGAGAAGCCCACAACAGTCTCACGCATGCAAGCTTCACTTCATGGTCAGGATTTTATCTGGGTGACAGGAGTCTCGGCCATTGGCTACAGCTCCGACGAGAGCCCTGCGTCACCTCCTCTGGGGAAGGCTCCCCAAATCAAGTGCCAATTAGGCACTTAAGTGGACAACGGCCGGCCTTCCCTGGGATCAAGGACCCTGGTGACGGAAGTCCTGCCCTCTGAGAGCTGTTGGCCAATCAGAGGCCGGCAGCTCTTTTACTCAGTAGTGCCACCACAGTGGCACTGGCTGCTGCCAGTAATGGCATTGCCAGTAGCTGTGGATTGTTGGGAGATCCAACAGGTAAGTTAGGGCAAGTTGGGTTTCGCTGGGTGGTGGTCGTGGGGGAGTAGGGGGAGGAGGGTCAGCAGTAAGGGCAGCGGGGTGACTCTCAGCTGCAGCCTCCTTACTGATGCCGGGTCCCTCGGTCAGGCACTAAGGCACTAACGAACGAGGGACCCACCCGGAGCCAGCAAGCAACTCGCATGGGTTTGCTTGGCATGCTCCCCAGGCGGTGACAGGCCCACTAATACCAGCGGAGGTGGGATGAGGCCTTTAAGTGGGCATTAATTGTCCCCTTAAGGGCCTCAATTGGCAGCGACTTAGTTTGGGTGGAGATTGCAAGGTTGATTATATGCTCTCCCTGCCTGTAATGTCGCCGTGGGTGAGAACATAAAATTCCCCCTAATATTTGTGTGTGCAGCCATCTGAGAGTTCCATCAGAAGCCCACACTACCCCCATGCAACACACTTCATTCCAATAGCCAACCAGCCAACCATCACACTCCCTTTTCTCCTCATCAAGGTTAATCAGATCATTCACTTGGAGCAAACGGACCACGGTGAATCGCAGATGCAACAAAGTAGAGGTCATAAAAATGAGAAGTTCACATAAAGTCATGCATTAATTGAGAAATACATCATTATTAATACATTCGCATTGTCATAAGCAGCCAAGTGTATCACCTTATGCAATTAAGATGTCTTCCTCTTCCACTTTCTATTACTTCTACCTGGGGCTACCCCTGTGGCTTCAGCTGAGCTGGAGGCAGGCTGCTCATTCCCTTGCTCTGACACATGAGATACCCTGAGACTCCTCCGGGTTGTGGAGCTCGTGAGACCCCTCCCATCTCCCATCAGCATCTAGGTCCAGTTGAGCAGAGCTTGGAGTGTCCGTGCCCTCCAATGGGGACAGTCCACTGTTGTCCCTGTCACCTGCACCCGCTCCTGCTCACATGTGATGTGCTCCTCACCATGTGACAACCTATCTAGCTCCACCGCAGGACCCACTGAGGTGTGTGTAGCTGCGCTGGTGGAGGGTGCGCAGGAGTCATGTGATGATGCACCTTCAGCCTGTTTGTCCTCTGAGGACTCCTCAGGCTTGTCCGTCAACATCTGCCTCATGACTTGTGAAAGGGTGGCACAGTGGATAGCACTGCAGCCTCACAGCTCCAGCGACCCGGGTTCAGTCCTGGGTACTGCCTGTGCAGAGTTTGCAAGTTCTCCCTGTGACCACGTGAGTTTTCGCCGGGTGCTCTGGTTTCCTTCCACAGGCAACGATTTGCAAGTTGATAGGTAAATTGGCCATGATAAATTGCCCCTAGTACAGGTAGGAGAATGGTGGGGATGTGGTAGGGAATATCGGATTAATGTAGGATTAGTATAAGTGGGTGGTTGTTGGTCAGCACAGACTCAGTGGGCCGAAGGGCCTGTTTCAGTGCTGTATCTCTCTATGACCTGTGGGAGATGAAAGGTGTGAGTTAGTGCTGAAAGTGTAAAAGGGCACAAACGTTGCATAGTGCATATCTTGACAGTTCAGTTATGGGGGACATTAGTTCAACATGAGTGACTGTTAACTGGCAGTGTATCATCCAATACCAGGTCTCTGGGCCACCCCCATCTCTTCATTGCCAGTGCCCAGCTCATGTGTCACCCTGTCAATCTCCTGGGTATCCTCCTCCATTGCAGTCAGGGTGGCAATGGCTGCAGGTCCACCGCCAGTTCTCTGCCTCTCCCTGGAGTAGTGAGCTCTCTTCTCCTGCAATGAGAGAAGGCAGACAGTTATAAGTGTGAGAAATTGAATGTGTGCTGGGAATGAAATGAGAACATTTGATGAGGGTGACTGTGAGGGATGAGTGTGAAAGTGAGTGATGTCTGTTGAGATGGAGACAGCAGGGAGAGAAAGGAATGTGTGTAACTGCAGGTTGTGTCAGTGAGAGGAGTGCTGTGCAGAATGCTAGGGAGCTGAGAGAGTGATGGTTGTCACCTGAAAGTGGTATAATACTCACCTTGCTCCTCCTAGTAAGGTATCTTAGTGAGCTGGTGGTATGAATGAATCCATATAATACTGTGAGCTCTTTGGAGTATTTGTTGGCAAACTGCGGCCCATTGTCTGAAAATACAAGGTCAGGAATTCCATGTGTTGCAAATATCTCCTTCAACAATGCAATTACTGCTTCAGAAGTGTGACCCTGCAGTTTATTGACTTCTATCCATCTTGAGTAATAGTCTACTGCAATCAGGAATGTTTTACCTCTGTATTCAAAAAGATTCATCCCAAGACGTTCCCATGGTCTTGATGGAAAGGAAGATGACATCATTGGTTCTCTTGTCTCCTGATGATGAATAACAAAAGTAATACATCTTGATATCATCTCTTCTAGTGATTTTGAAAGACTTGGCCACCAAACAGAATTTTACTCTGGCTCGACATTTTCTGATGTCCAAATGTTCTTGGTGCGATCTATGTAGTATTTCTAATCTCAGAACTCTCTGAAGGGCCAATCTCTCATCATAGATGAGTAAACCATCAACTACACTGAGATGTCCTCTCTGTCCATAGTACTGTCTAAGAATGGGATTTTGTGGTATGTATGCTGGCCATCCTTTGCCGCAGTACTCTCTGACCTGAACACATTCTTACTCAAATTTCTGTGCATCTCTTATTTTATTCAGTCTCTGATTTGTGTCTGGTAGAGGTGTGGTTGTTGTTAATGCAAAGGTTTCTACCTCTTCAATAAGGGATACATCACCTTGTTCTAGTCTTGCCACTGGGATACAAGACAAAGCATCCACTGCAATTTGATACTTTCGTGGAACAGACTCTGTCTTTGCATCATGCCTCATCATCCTCAGTCTGAATCTTTGTACTCGTGGCAGCATCTTTGTCAACTTCTTTGCATTTAGGAGTTACCAGTGGTTTCTGGTCTGTCTCTATCTTGAAGTGAAGACCAATAATGTAGTCTGCAAACTTCTCACAAGCCCATGTAGCCATTAATGCTTCTTTCTCCATCACTGCATATCTCTGTTTAGTCTGTCAGTGAACAGGATGTGGTTTGTCTTATGAGGAAAGATTGGACAGACTGGGCTTGTTTTCACTGATTGATTGAAGACTTGATTGAAGTATATAAGTTCCTGAATGGTCTTGACAAGGTGGATGTGGAGAGGATGTTTCCTCTTGTGAGGAGTCCAGAACTAGGGGACACTGTTTTAAAATTAAGGGTTGCCCTTTTAGGACAGAGATGAGGAGATTTTTTTCTCTCAGAGGGTTGTGCAACTTTGGAACTCTCTGCCTCAGAAGGTGGTGGAGGTGGGGTCATTGAATATTTTTAAGGCGGAGGTAGATAGATCCTTTTTCAGCAAGGGAATCAGAGGTTATCGGGACAGATGGGAGTGTGGAATTCGAAACGCAAACAAATCAGCCATGATCTTGTTGAATGCCAGAGCAAGCTTGAGGGGCCGAATAGCCTACTTCTGCTCCTAATTCATATGTTCATATGCGTAGTAAACTGGTCTGCACATTCCATCTGTCTGTGTCTGAAACAGTACAGCTCCCAGTCCTGTAGAAGATGCATCTGTAGCAATGATGGTGGGCAGCTCTGAGTCATAGTGAGCTAACACATCAGGTAATATCAGCATTTCTTTGATTTTCTCAAAAGATCTCTGTTGTGCTTTCTGCCAACACCCTATATTAACATTGACTACAGCCAGGTTGGGCAAAAACTTGCCAACTTTATTCACCTTTCCCATAAATCTCTGTAGCTCAGTCACATTCCTAGGATCTGAAAACTCCTTGATTGCTCTTGTTTTCTGTGGATCAATTCTTACACCAGCTCCATCTACAATATGTCCAAGAAACTTGAGAATCAGCTGCAAGAACTCACATTTGTTACTGAGTATAAGTGCTGCTCTCACTCTAGTGTCATGTTCTATCTGAGTGGATCCATGGATCAGGACATCATCCATAGAACATAAGACTTCATCTTGTCCTTCTAGGATGCTTGACATTGTCCTTTGGAAGATTTCAGGCACTGACGTGATACCAAAGGGTAGTTTGTTGAAACAAAGCCTTCTAAATATGGTAATGAAGGTCGTGAGCAACTTAGACTCTTCATTGAGGAGATTGCCAAAAACACTATTTGCATCTAGCTTTGTGAAGATTGAGCTTTTCTCCAATTTAGCTAAGCTCTTCCCGACAGACGACATTAGATGGACTTTGCATTCAATTGCTTTGTTCAGCTGTGTAAGATCAGCACAAATTTTAAGAGATCCATTTGGTTTTTGTACTGGGACCATATCTGAACACCAGCTTGTAGGCTCTGTCACAGGTGAAATAACTCCTTGCTTAACCTTAGAGTCAATTTCTTTCTTTACCTTTGGCAAGAGTGGGTGAGGAGCTTTACCGGGTATAAACAGCTACACTGGCTTCACTTCGAGCCGAAGGATTATATGGTATGCTGTCTTCAGATTCCCTTGTCCTGCGATCAGCTTTGGGAATTCAGCTCTAAAGTTTCTGGGATGACCTTCTCTGCTTTCTAGTTCCTCTACTCTGCAGGTTAAATGCAAGTCAGTGCAAGCTTTCCCCTCAAAAGTGAACAATTTTATTTTGAATCACATATAATGTTTCTGTGATTTTTTTTTTGGCATTGGAGGGTTGCTTTCCATTCTGTTAGGACTTTAATTTCCATACCTCTTGGCTCATATAATTTCTTGCCTGATGGTTGAAGAATGTTCTTTTCTAACCACAGTTCAGCATTGGAAAGAACTGAAATTGCTGTTCCAGTGTCTAACTTAAAATGTGTCTTGTTTCTCTCTACAATAGTCTCTGTGCTCCAGCAATTCCCACTTGGTTCCTGGATCTATCCCAGAAAAGTATCTCATAATCGTAGGTATCCTCCACTTCCTGGATTTTCCCACTTTTCAAAGGTTATCATTTCTGTATGTTCTGTACCGGCACACTACCTGGAAGCGGCCCATCTTCCCGCACGAATGGCATTCAGCCTCTTTGGCGAGACAGGTCTCCTGCCAGTGTCTCTCTTGGCCACACCTACTACAGTTAGCCTGTGCTGCCGCTAGACAGTCCTCCTGTCTCCATTGCTTTTTACCTTTCTTATGCCTAACAAACTCAACTGAGTCAGCTGCCCTTGTGACAAGACTCTCCGTGACCCTGGACCATGGATTTATTCTGTTTCCTGACCTCCGCTTGTCTGCTCAGTTGGATTGCCTTTGTTAGGGTTAGATCATCTTTTGACTGCAAGTGATCAGACAAGGCATCATCAAACACTCCGACAACAATTCTATCCTTCAAGCTGCCATACGCACTGGCTTCTACAAGTTTGTACAGGTTGTTTATAAACGCTGGGTGCATTTGTTAAATTTGGTGTGCTCCACAATGATATTTTTTCTCAAATTAAAATACGCATCAAGTGCTTTGATTACTTTATCGTACGTGGCTTTCTCCTCATCGATACATTGCGTTACGAGAGTATCATCTGCACAGTCACACATCGCATACAGTCGCGCACTGACCTCTTCACTGCTTGGTTTCATAGCTAGACCCGACACGGTGTTCCGGGGTTTAGATGTTTCAAAAGGAATAGGGAGGGAGGTAAAAGAGGTGGGGGAGTGGCATTGCTAATCAGGGATAGTATCACAGCTGCAGAAAGGGAGGTCGTCGAGGAGGGTTTGTCGACTGAGTCATTATGGGTGGAAGTCAGAAACAGGAAAGGAGCAGTCACTTTGTTGGGAGTTTTCTATAGACCCCCCAATAGCAACAGAGACATGGAGGAACAGATTGGGAGGCAGATTTTGGAAAGGTGCAGAAGTAACAGGGTTGTGGTCATGGGTGACTTCAACTTCCCTAATATTGAATGGAACCACCTTAGTGCAAATAGTTTGGATGAAGCAGTTTTTATCATGTGTGTCCAGGAAGGTTTCCTGACTCAATATGTAGATAGGCCGACTAGAGGGGAGGCTATGTTGGACTTGGTGCTTGGCAACGAACCAGGCCAGGTGGCAGATCTCTCGGTGGGAGCGCATTTCGGTGATAGTGATCACAACTCCCTGACATTTACTATAGTCATGGAGAGGGACAGGAGTAGACGGGGTGGGAAAATATTTAATTGGGGGAGGGGGAATTACAATGCTATTAGGCAGGAACTGGGGAGCATAAACTGGGAACAGATGTTCCCGATGAGGCAAGGAAGGGATGGTAGGGTGAAGGAACCTTGGATGACAAGAGATGTGGAACAGCTAGTCAAGAGGAAGAAGGAAGTTTACTTAAGGTTGAGGAAGCAAGGATCAGACAGGGCTCTAGAAGGTTACAAAGTAGCCAGGAAGGAACTGAAGAATGGACTTAGGAGAGCTAGAAGGGGACATGAAAAAGTCTTGGCGGGTAGGATTAAGGAAAATCCCAAGGCGTTCTACACTTATGTGAGGAACAAGAGGATGGCCAGAGTGAGGGTAGGGCTGATCAGGGATAGTGGAGGGAACTTGTGCCTGGAGTCGGAGGAGGTAGGGGAGGTCCTAAATGAATACTTTGCTTCAGTATTCACTAGTGAGCGGGACCTGGTCGTTTGTGAGGACAGCGTGGAACAGGCTGATATGCTCGAACAGGTTGAGGTTAAGAGGGAGGATGTGCTGGAAATTTTGAATGATATGAGGACAGATAAGTCCCCGGGGCCAGATGGGATATACCCAAGGATATTACGGGAAGCGAGGGAAGAGATTTCTGCACCTTTGGCGATGATCTTTGTGTCTTCACTGTCCACTGGAGTAGTACCAGATGATTGGAGGGTGGCAAATGTTGTTCCCTTGTTCAAGAAAGGGAATAGGGATAACTCTGGGAATTATAGACCAGTCAGTCTTACGTTGGTAGTGGGCAAATTATTGGAGAGGATTCTGAGAGACAGGATTTATGATTATTTGGAAAAGCGTGGTTTGATTAGAAACAGTCAGCATGGCTTTGTGAGGGGCAGGTCATGCCTCACAAGCCTTATTGAATTGTTTGAAGATGTGACAAAACACATTGATGAAGGAAGAGCAGTGGATGTGGTGTATATGGATTTTAGCAAGGCGTTTGATAAGGTTCCCCATGGTAGGCTCATTCAGAAAGTGAGGAGGCATGGGATACAGGGAAAGTTGGCTGTCTGGATACAAAATTGCCTGGCCCATAGAAGTCAGAGGGTGGTAGTAGATGGAAAGTATTCAGCATGGAGCTCGGTGACCAGTGGTGTTCCGCAGGAATCTGTTCTGGGATCTCTGCTCTTTGTGATTTTTATAAATGACTTGGATGAGGAAGTGGAAGGCTGGGTTAGCAAGTTTGCCGATGACATGAAGGTTGCTGGAGTTGTGGATAGTGTGGAAGGCTGTTGTAGTTTGCAACGGGGCATTGACAGGATGCAGAGCTGGGCTGAGAAGTGACAGATGGAGTTCAACCTGGAAAAGTGTGAAGTGATTCATTTTGGAAGGTCGAATTTGAATGCAGAATACAGGCTTAAAGACAGGATTCTTGGTAGTGTGGAGGAACAGAGGGATCTTGGGGTCCATGTCCATAGATCGCTCAAAGTTGCCACCCAAGTTGATCGGGTTGTTAAGAAGGCGTATGGTGTGTTGGCTTTCATTAACAAGGGGATTGAGTTTAAGAGCCCCGAGGTTATGCTGCAGCTCTATAAGGCCCTGGTTCGACCACACTTGGAATATTGTGTTCAGTTCTGGTCGCCTCATTATCGGAAGGATGTGGAAGCTTTAGAGAGGGTGCAGAGGAGATTTACCAGGATGCTGCCTGGACTGGAGGGCATGTCTTACGAAGAAAGATTGAGGGAGCTAGGGCTTTTCTCATTGGAGCGAAGAAGGATGAGAGGTGACTTGAAGAAGGGGTACAAGATGATGAGAGGCATAGATAGAGTGGATAGCCAGAGACCTTTTCCCAGGGTGGAAAGGGCTATCACCAGAGGGCATAATTTTAAGGTGATTGGAGGAAGGTTTCGGGGAGATGTCAGAGGTATGTTCTTTACACAGAGAGTGGTGGGTGCGTGGAATGCGCTGCCAGCGGTGGTAGTAGAAGAAGATACATTAGGGGCATTTAAGCGACTCTTGGATAGGTACATGGATGATAGTAGAATGAAGGGTAGGTAGTTAGTTTGATATTAGATTTGGTTAAAGGTTCGGCACAACATCGTGGGCCGAAGTGCCTGTACTGTGCTGTACTGTTCTATGTTCTATACCTGGCAAATTTTTGATACCACTTTGGCCATAACTATGCTTCATATAAGCCCACAATTTTTTCAAAGCTTTCCAGTAAAGGTAGGGACTTTCCCTTTCATTCTTGTTTACCGTTGCCACCACTGCTGCCACAATGCAATATTCTGCTTATTGTTAAACTAGCACAGAATATCTGAAGAGTCAGATGGGTTGAAAGAATGGGAGCTTTATTAATCACATCTTAATGCTATGGCTTACATCTTCCAAGCCTGTACAGAAAGGTTCCACACATGTGCTGTTACTTCACTTCCTGTGATGAGGTATACAGCGTGATTAGCATAATTGACCCAGTAAGAACCCAATGTCCAGTATTTCACATTGTACTACAGTTAGAACCTTGACTTTACATCTATGGTGGGGTAGAATTTCGTCTCGAGTGGTGGAGCAAAACGGATGGTATTAGATTGACTACCCAGTCATTGGGACTGAATATCAGGTGCTAAATATGACTCGCAAGGTCAGTACTACCCCTTTGCCAAGCTGGGGATGAGGCCTGCTGGTTTTGGAGCAGTTGAGTGAGTAGGTTAACAAGAAAACCAATTGCTTCAGACAACTGCGCGAATGAAATCACATCACAGTATGACAATGTTACTCTGCATCTCAGTGCATCCATACTTCACAGTAGCATGGTCATTTTGCATTGCCTTATGAAGCAAATGATTCCATCCACTTTTTCTCAAAGGTTTATCACAGAATCATAGAATTTTCTGTGTCGGCTCTTTGAAAGAGCTGTCCAATTTTGTCCCACACCTTAGCATTATCCCTCAAACCTTGCAAATTTCACCTCAGCAAGTACATGTCCAATTGCCTTTTGAAATCTATTCTGGAATATTCTTCCACCACCCTTTCAGGTAGTGTGTTCCAGCTCTTCACAGTCCTATGTGTTGTTACGAATGAGGTTGGAGGAATGCACTGTCTTTCTCTAGTTCCACCACTCCACTGGTCACATCATATAATTAAATGTTTTACCCAGTTACCGATACGGCCAATTATAGACTTTATATTTGTTTTAGAATAAATATCCACCAACCAGATTTCTTTAAGAAACAACAAAATTGTTGATTTATTATAAAACAAAAATTATTCAATAAAGATGCAAAGCTTGTTAACACATAGTTTGAAATATAAAAGTATAAATATCTACCCTTCTAAAATGTCCTAACACACACGCACACACATACTCTGGTTAAAGATTAAAAAAAGAAAAGTGAAAAGACTGGCTCTGCAGAGATCTACTTAAAAAAAATACTTTGGCCAAGTTATTATCAATTCTTGAAGAAAAAGGATAAGATACGGAATGTTCCAGGTGGTCTTTCGTCTGGGTCCACGTAGATAGCTGTCACTGGGATCTTTCTGGAGCAGTTCTGTTCAGGAGATGTTGAGGAGTAATCTCATAGGCTTTTCAGGAGAATAACTGCATCAGTGGTTTCAGCTATTATGCTGGATTCTCAGAGGATTTTTTAAAGCAGGTAGAAAAGGATGAGTTGGGTGGCTTCTCTCTTAGCAAACTACACACCAACTAAGCATTCAAACAGTTCAATCCCAAATCAGAAAGCCAAAACTCCAGACAATGATAAACCTAGACATGTGACTTCTCTGTAAACAACTCTAATAGCCAGCAAGGTTCCTTCTGTTTATTTAGCACTTCGTTGTCTCTTCCAGTAAGTGTATTTTTCGAAAAAATCCAAAGTGTCCTTCCAGTAGCCTTTCGTTTTCAGTAAAGGTCCCACACTGTCTACCAATACTCAAATAAACGGTTTCCCCAAAACCTGGTATGGGAATTAGAGGTGGCAGTTTCATTGCTGGTTGCGGCTTTCCTACAATCTGGCACTTATGACACAAACTGCACCACGTCCTTGGAAAGACACGGCTAGTAAAAATGTTGACTTATACGTGCTTGGGTCTTCCCGATCCCCATATGTCCCGCCATAGGAATTTCATGGGCTATCCTTAATATTTCCCGGAGATACTTGGGTGCTACCACTATCTGGTGAATTACCATCCATTCTTCATCTGCAAGTCTGTGAGGAGGTCTCCACTTCTTCATCAGAATCCCATTTTTAATATAGTAGCATTCCAGAGCCCCCTCTGCCTCAGCTTCAGTTTGAGCAGATTGTGCCCTCTTCCTGAACTCTGGATCGGCTTGCTGAGCCTCAATCAGAGAAGACTTACTGAACATTTCCTTCGGATTATCCAAATCCCCCAAAAAAGTTTCAGATCGCCAAATGTGTGTGTGGTGCCAATTTGACCTCTGACAATGGAACTTGTTTAGCCATTGCTCGGGTCACGACACATGAAGGAAAAAATCCTGGAACCTTTTCCTGCAACTTCTCTATCTCCTTGACTTCACTTGGTCTTTCTGTGACTACTGGAGAAGCTACTACCTTTGCTCTGGCCAAATCATTCCCTAGGAGTAGGTCAACTCCGTCTGCAAGTGAACTATGGACAACTCCTACGGTTCCAGTTCCAGATGTTAGGTCACATGCCAGGTACACCCGATACAAAGGTGCAGGTATATACTCCCCGCCGATACCATTCACTCAAACCTTGGCATTCAATGAACTATCTGGTGGAAATGTCATGCCTTTCCCCAGTAAAGAGTTTGGGTGGCTCCTGTATCCCTAATTGTAACTATAGATTTATCTGCCTCACTTGAGGAATAGAAGTTACTTTTCCTTTTGAAAAGAATTCACGATAGCTCACAGGTATCTTGTTCATGTCTCCTGCATTCATCGTGGTTTTTGTACTTGGCCTTACAGCTGCAGTCAGAGCTAGAGCCAGATCTGTCATACTCTTGCACAGGGCCCCTTTCTCTGCATTAGCCTTGTTTACCCCAATAAGTCCCATGGGTTTACCCCGCAACTTCCAGCAATCCGCATTAAAGTGTCCCACCTTGAGGCAATGGAATCACTGAGGCCTCCGGAACTCACTTCCACCCTCAGCACTTTCCTTTCTGGCCTGAGGAGGAGATCCCGGTATGTTCCCAGCTGTCCCTTCTCATCCCCGTCTACTTGCCTTCCTTTCACCCTCCCACCTTTTATCATTCTTGAGTTTATCGGGGTGACAGGAAAAGGATTTGGACTTGTGGACAAGCTCGTGATCATCAGCCATCTCAGCTACTTGTTTGGCTGTTGAAACCTTCTTGTTCTCTATGTGGGTTCTTACGAATGGAGGGAATGAACTTTTAAATTCCTCCAGGACAACTATTTCACTAAGAGTTGCATATGTACCCACTACCTTTAGTGCCTGCACCCAATGATCAAAGTTAATTTGATTTACCCTCTCAAATTCAATGTAAGTCTGCTTAGGCAGTTTCTGGAGGTTTGGAAATTTCTGCCTGTCAGCTTCAGGGACCAACTCATAAGCAGCGAGAATAGCCTTTTTTGTCATCTCATAAACTGCAGATGCCTTTCAGAAAGCATAGCATAAACTTCATGAGCTCTGCCAATCATCCTGCCTTATATGAGCAGTGTCCAGTTTTCTTTTGGCCACCTCATCTGTTTAGCTAACTTTTCAAAAGAAACGAAAAATGCCTCAATGACCCTTTCCTCAAATTTTGGGAGGATTTGCACAAATTTAAACACCTCCCCACTGGGTCCTGGGTCTGATTCAGATTCTTCCTTATCAGAACTTTCCCTGGAGTCAAGTCATAGAGTCATAGTTATACAGCACAGAAACAGGCCCTTTGGTCCATCATGTCCATGCCGGCCATCAAGTACCTAACTATTCTAATCCCATTTTCTAGCACTTGGCCCGTTGTCTTGTTTGCTATGGTGTTTCAAGTGCTCATCTAAATACTTCTTCAATGTTGTGAGGGTTTCTGCCTCTACCACCTCTTCAGGCAGTGCGTTCCTGATTCCAACCACCCTCTGGGTGAAAAATATTTTTCTTCAAATCCCCTCTAAAACTCCTGCCCCTTACCTTAAATCTATGCCCCCTGGCTATTGACCCCTCCGCTAAGAGAAAAACGGTTCTTCCTATCTAACCGATCAATGCCCCTCATAATTTTGTATACCTCAATCAGGTCCCCCCTCAGCCTTCTCTGCTCTAAGGAAAACAACCCTAGCCTTTTCAGTCTCTCTTCATAGCTGAAATGCTCCAGCCCAGGCAATATCTTGCTGAATCTCCTCTGCACCCTCTCCAGTGCAATCACATCCTTCCTATAGTGTGGTGCCCAGAACTGTACACAGTACTCCAGCTGTGGCCTAACTAGCGTTTTATACAGCTTCATCATAACCTCCCTGCTCTTATATTCTATGCCTCGGCTAATAAAGGCACGTATCCCATATGCCTTCCTAACCACCTTATCTACCTGTGCTGCTGCCTTCAGTGATCTATGGACAAGTGCAGCAAGATCCCTCTGACCTTCTGTACTTCCAAGGGTCCTACCATCCATTGTATATTCCCTTGCCTTGTTAGTCCTCCCAAAATGCATCACCTCACACTTCTCAGGATTAAATTCCATTTGTCACTGCTCCGCCCATCTTACCAGCCCATCTATATCATCCTGTAATCTAAAGCTTTCCTCCTCACTATTTATGACACCACCAATTTTCGTGTCATTTTTTTTTAGAGATACAGCACTGAAACAGGCCATTCGGCCCACCGAGTCTGTGCCGAACATCAACCACCCATTTATACTAATCCTACACTAATCCCATATTCCTACCAAACAACCCCACCTGTCCCTATATTTCCCTACCACCTACCTATACTAGTGACAATTTATAATGGCCAATTTACCTATCAACCTGCAAGTCTTTTGGCTTGTGGGAGGAAACCGGAGCACCTGGAGAAAACCCACGCAGACACAGGGAGAACTTGCAAACTCCACACAGGCAGTACCCGGAATCGAACCCGGGTCCCTGGAGCTGTGAGGCTGCGGTGCTAACCACTGCGCCACTGTGCCGCCCTGTGTCATCTGCGAACATATTGATCATACCTCCTATATTCACGTCTAAATCATTAATATACACTACAAACAGCAAGGGTCCCAGCACTGATACCTGCAGTACACCACTGGTCACAGGCTTCCACTCACAGAAACAACCCTCGACAATCACCCTCTGCCTCCTGCCACTAAGCTAATTTTGGATCCAATTTGCCAAATTGCCCTGGATCCCATGGGCTCCTAACTTCTTAACCAATCTCCATGCCGAACCTTATCAAAAGCCTTACTGAAGTCCACGTAGACTACATCAACTGCTTTACCCTCATCTATACATCTAGTCGCCGCCTCGAAACATTCAATCAAGGTGGTTAGACACGATCTCCCCTGACAAAGCCATGCTGACTATCCCTGATTAATCTCTGCCTCTCCA
This sequence comes from Heterodontus francisci, assembly GCF_036365525.1. NCBI lineage: Eukaryota > Metazoa > Chordata > Chondrichthyes > Heterodontiformes > Heterodontidae > Heterodontus > Heterodontus francisci. Next base: position 196,876,445 of record NC_090374.1, read on the forward strand.
AGTGGAGATTGATCCTGTCCCTCAGAATTTTTTCCAATAGTTTCCCAACCACTGATGTTAGACTCACTGGCCTGTAATTACCTGGTTTAGCCCTGCTACCCTTCTTGAATAATGGTACCACATTTGCTGTCCTCCAGTCCTCTGGTACCTCTTCTGTGGCCAGAGAGAATTTGAAAATTTGTGTCAGAGCCCCTGCTATCTCCTCCCTTGCCTCACATAACATCCTGGGATACATCTCATCTGGGCCTGGGGATTTATCCACTTTTAAGCTCGCGAAAACAGCTAATACTTCCTCCCTTTCAATGCTAATATGTTCAAGTATATCACAATCCTCCTTCCTGATCTCTACACCTACATCGTCCTTCTCCATAGTGAACACAGATGAAAAGTAATCACTTAAAATCTCACCTATGTCCTCCGGCTCCACACACAGATTGCCTCTTTGATCCCTAATGGGCCCTACTCTTTCCTTTCTCTTGCCCTTAATATATTTATAAAATGCCTTAGGATTTTCCTTTATCTTGCCCACTAGTATTTTTTCATGTCCCCTCTTCACTGTCCTAATTACTTTTTTTAGTACCCCCTACACTTTCTATACTCCTCCAGTGCCTCCGCTGTTTTCAGCGCTCTGAATCTGCCATAAGCCTCCTTTTTTTTCCTGATCCTCTATATCCCTTGACATCCAGGGTTCCCTTGACATCCAGGGTTCCCTGGACTTGTTGGTCCTATTCGGCTACCTTAACGGGTACATGTTGGTTCTGAACCCTCACTCTTTCCTCTTTGAATGACTCCCACTGGTCTGATGTAGACTTTCCTGCAAGCAGCTGCTCCCAGTCCGCTCTGGCCAGATCCTGTTTAATCATATTGAAATCGGCCTTCCCCCAATTCAGTACCTTTATTTCCGGTCCATCTTTGTCCTTTTCCATAACTGCCTTAAATCTTACAGAGTTATGGTCACTATCCCCGAAATGCTCCCCCACTGACACTTCTACCACTTGTCCAGCTTCACTTGGCCATCTTTCTTTCCAGTTCCAGCTATTTAAGCTGTTATTCCCTTTCTTTTTCCCTTCCTTCTCTTTCTTTTTCTTTTTCTCTTGCCCTTTCTCTCTCCTGCCACTCTGCTTGCTGCCTTCAAAATGTCCTTTCTTTTTCCTTTTCCTCTCTCTGAAATTCTAGCTCTAACTTCTTCCTGTCCAACTGAATCGGTGCCAGTGTTACCTTGTGTTCTTCCAATTCTACTCGTCCCTCTGGCTGTTTCACTTCAATTTTCAGCTGTCTGGCCACTAGTCTCTGAATTTCAGGTCTTCTAGCTTTTGGTCAAACATCTAACTTCAAAGTCGGAATTTTATGCCACCCCCAATAGCAGGCTTGTGGCGGGGGCGGTGGGGGGTGTAAAGTGAAGTGGGAAGCTCGGGGTCCTTTCCCAACCTGCACCTGCCTCCGCCACCATTTTATGCTGAGCGGCGGTGGCGGGTAACGGCCTGTCCACTCCATGCCAATCAAGGCCCTCAAGTGGCCACTTAAGGGCCTCTGCTCACCGTCACAGGGATTTTACCATTGGCAGGCGGGCGGCCCAGGCCTAAGAAAAGCTGCCTGACAAAAGTAGGTCACTTTCTGACAGCCTCGAGATGGGTACCCTCTTGATTGAGCACCCTGTGCCTGACAGAAGGCCACCCCCGATGCCCCAATCACCCCCAATGCCCAACACGCATCCTGACCCCCACCATTCGATCCCCCCTTGCCTTGCTGGGGCCCAATTAATCACCCCCAGTGAGGTCCCAAACACCTACCTTTATCCGTGGCTGTCCTTCCTCTTCCTCTTGAAGCTGGGTTGCAGTCCCAGCAGTGGCCACCGCTCCCGGTGGCACCGCTGGGATGAAGAGCTGCTGGCCCACTGATTGGCTGGCAGCTCCATTAAGTGGGCTTTCCTGCCTCAATGAGGTGGAAGTCCCGCCTCAGACCAATTAAGGGCCTGGGGACCGTAAAATCCAGACTGGATCCCCTTGGCCCGGTGGAGGTGGGATCACCACCGGCTTTTTGGTAAGTGGGCGGCTCCCATCTGACAAGTGAAAAATTCCGGCCCAAGTGCTTCGACATACTTAACAGCTCATCGATGTACAATGCCTTAAAAGAATCAAGCTGCACAAATGTACTTGCATCAAAAGTAGCCATTCCGGTAATCTAAGCTTTACTCTAATGCACAAGAAACCTGGCATTTTCCTTTTCACCTTTTCAATTATTATCACTCCACTTACAGTTGTACTTCATCAGCTTTGGATTATACAGGATGAGCTCCCAATTATATGTTCCGACTGAGGTTGGAGGAATGCACTGTCTTTCACTAGTTCCACTACTCCACTGGTCACAACATAGATTTAAATGTTTTACCCAGTTACCAATATGGCCAATTATATACTTTATATTAGTTTTGGAATAAAAATCCGTTAACCAGGTTTCTTTCAGAAACAACAAAATTGTTGATTACTCAATAAAGATGCAAAGTTTGTAACACATAGTTTGAAATATAAAAGTATAAATATCTACCCTTCTAAAATGTCCTAACACACACGCACACACACACTCTGGTTAAAGAAAAAAAAGAGAAATGAAAAAACTGGCTCTGCAGAGATCAACTTAAATTAAAATAATACTTCGACAAAGTTATTGTCAATTCTTGAAGAAAAAGGATAAGATATGGAATGTTCCAAGATGGCCTTTGGTCTGGCATCCAGGTACATGTAGACGGCTGTCACTGGGATCTTTCTGGAGCAGTTCTGTTCAGGAGACATTGAGGAATAGTCTTGTAGGCTTTTCAGGAGAATTACTGCATCAATGGTTTCAGCTATTACACTGGATTCTCAGAAGATGTTTCAAAACATGTGCATTCAAACAGTTCAAGCCCAAATCTGAAAGCCAAAACTCCTGACAACCATAAACCTAGACATGTGACTTCTCTGGAAACAACTCCAATAGCAAGCAAGGCTCCTTATGTTTATTTAGCACTTCACTGCCTTTTCCAGTAAGTATTTTTTTCAGTAACCTTTTTTTTAAAAAAAAAAAGCAAATCTAGGCATCTCCTCAGTCATAGAGAGTCATAGAGTCGTACAGCATAGAAACAGGCCCTTCGGCCCATCGCGTCCATGCTGACCATAATGTCTATCTATACTAATCCCACCTGCCTGCATTAATTCCATAATCCCTCTATGCCTTGCTCATTCAAGTACCTTTCCAGATGCCTCTTAAATATTGCTACTGTTGCTGCCTCCACCACATCCTCTGGGCAGCTCATTCCAGATACCCACTATTCTTTGTGTGAAAAATTTACCCTTTTGATCCCCTTTAAACCTCCTCCTTCTCACCTTAAATCTATACCCTCTAGTTTTAGTCACCCCTACCATGGGAAACAGACTCTGGCTATCTACCCTATCTATGCTTCTCATAATTTTATATACCTCTATCATGTCCCCTGTCAGCCTCCGTCGCTTCAGGGAAAACAGACCCAGCCTATCCAATCTCTCTTTCTAACTCAAGCCCTCCAAACCAGGCAACATCCTTGTGAATCTTTTCTGCATCCTCTCTAGCTTAATCACATCTTTCCTGTAGTGCGGCGACCAGAACTGCACACAGTACTCCAAGTGTGGCCTAACCAACATTATGTACAACTGTAACATGACGTCCCAACTCTTGTACTCAATGCCTCATTCGATGAAGGTAAGCATGCCATATGCCTTCTTCACCACCCTATCTACCTGTCTTTCAAATGAAACAATTTTCACCATCTTTTAAACACGAGTCCTCAAAAAATATTAATAATTCACACCTTCATGCCAGTGTGAAGAATTTCTCTTCATTTCCCCTCTAGTTCTTTTGTCAAGTATTTTAAATACTTGCTCTTTTGTTACTGAAACGCTTGCCAGGGGAAACAGTTTCTCCCTAATTGCTCTACGAAATCCCTCATAAGTGTGAAGACCTCTATTCGATCTCCCCTTAATCTTCTTTGCTCTAAGGAGAACAATCCCAGATTCTGTAATTTCTCTGCACAATTGAAGTCCCTCATTCCTGCTAGCAGCCTGGTAAACTTCCTCCGTAGCATCTCCAAGAGATTGACATCTTTCCTAAAGTGTAGTGTCTGGAAATGAATACAATACTCCAGCTAAGGCCTTAACAGTCATTTGTAGAGGTTTAGCGTGACTTCCCAGTTTTTGTATTCAATGCCCCTATTTGCAAACCCAACTATACCATGCACTTTCTTAACTGGTTTATCAACTTCCTCTGCCACCTTCAAGGAAAGCACCCCTAGGTCCCTCTGCTCTTACAATTCCCCTCAAAATAGCACCATTTAGATTATATTTCCTCTCCATTTCAGTCCTCCCAAGGTGCATCATTTCATAATTATCCACATTAAATTGCATCCGCCCTGTTTCTATCCATTTCACCAATATGTCTTCGTTCTCCTGAAGCCTGCATCTATCCTCCTCACTATTTGATACATTATCAAATTTTGTATCATCCACAAACTTCAATATTGTACTGCCTATCCCTAAAATCCCTAAATACATAATAAGAAAAGCAATGATCCTAATTCAGACTCCAAGAGAACCTCACTGCATCCTTCTCTCCAGACAGTAAAACACTGGTTCTCTACTATTCTCTGCCTCCTATCCTTTACGTAATTATGCACTTAAGTCACCAGCATCTCTTTAATCCATGTGCTTCTGTTTTCCAAATTATACTTTATGTGATACTTTATGAAATGCTTTTTGAAGGTCCACATATATAAAACATCTACTGCACTATCTTCTTCATCTCTCTCTATTACTACATTGAAGAACTCAATCAGATTAGTCAGACATGACTTGCCTTCAATAAATTTGTGCTTTCTGCCTCTTATTAATCCATGCTTCTCCAAGTCAGAATTAAATTTGTCCTTGACAATGGTATCTAGTTGTTTTCCCTTCATTAACTTTAGACTGACTAGCCTGTAATTACCAGGTTTATTCCCCTCACCTTTTATGAATAGAGGTTTAACATTTGCAGTCTTTCAGTCCTCTAGCACCACTCCCACATCCAAGGAGGATTGAAAGATTGTAGTCTGAGCTTCTGTTATCTCCATCTGAGTTTCCCTCAACAACCATATTCTGGACTAGGTAACCTGTTAACTTTGAGTATTGTCAACCTATTTAGCATCTACATTTTGTTTATTTTTATTGTATCCAAGATCCTCCTCCATTGTGAAATTAATATCATCCTTTACTTTTGAAAAATACTCATTCAGGACCTCAGTCATGTCCTCTGATTTACTTTTGTCCCCAATCAGTCTCTTTCACTATCTTTTTACTTTTCTTGTTCATAAAGTATTTTTGTTTTCTCCTTTACGTTACCCGCTAATCTATTCTTATATTCTCTGTTTGCCCTCTGTATATCCTTTTACAATTTCCATCCTGCACTCTCTGTATTCTGCCTAGTTTCTATTGTTTTCTGTACCTGACATTTGACATAAACTTCCTTTTTCATTTTAAGCTTTATTACCATCCTCATCCAGCAAGCTCAAGCATTGGTGCCCTATCTTTCCTCCTTATGGAAATATGCTTGGTTTGTAAATGAACTATCTTCACCCTGAAAGCATACCATTGCTCATTCACAGTTTTCATGGCCAGTCTTTGTTTGTAACAACAATAACAGCCACACCTTTCACCTTTTTATTTATAGTGCACATTTAACGTAATAAAAAGTCCCAAGGTGCTTCACAGGGGCATTATACAACAAAAGGTGACACAGAGCCACATAAGAAGATATCAGGGCAGATGACCAAATTCATAGTCAAAGAGATAGGTTTTAAGGAGCATCTTAAAGGAGGAAAAAGAGTTAGAAAGGAGCAGTAGTTTATGGAGAAAGTTCCAGAGCTTAGAGCCTCAGCAGCTTAAGGCATGGCCACTAATAGTGGAGCAATTAAAATCTGGGATGCTTAAAAAGCTAGTATAAGAGGAGTGCAGACATCTTGGAGGGCTATGGAGCTGAAGGAGATTCCAGAGATAGGAAAGGGTGAGGGATTTGAAAACACAAATGAGAATCTTGAAATCAAGTCCACCATTGCACCAGATGCCTTCTTAAATCAGTGAAATTGGCTCTCTTCCCATTGGGTATTTTCATTGTTCATTTTTCTTTGTTGCTTTCTTATATTATAATCATTATTTCACTAAACCATACTCCACTTGCCCATCATTCAATAGAACTAAATCAAACACTGCTTCCGTTCTCGTTGGGCTAGAAATGTACTCAATGGGCACGATTTAAACTTACTCAAAAGCCATTCACATACAGAGTTAAAATCGGGCCCACTGATTATGAAAGTTCTCTTGTACACTTCTTAGGAATTCTTCATCCTCTTTGACCTTTACATTGTTTTTTCCCAATCTATAATAGGGTAATATAAGTCACCTACTATTACTTATGCTATTTTTACATTTTTCAGACCTCTCATGACACTTTGCCGCTGCTGGTTCTCTGCATTTCTTATGTAATCTCCCCGGAGACCTCTTGTGATGCTTCACCACACAGTCAACTCTTTACCAGATAGTTCTGGTCAGATCCAGCCCTTCAAAGAGGGTGTTCTTCACATGAAGCTGTCCCACAGAGAATTTCCTTCACAATCAAATGCTAGACTCTTTATAAACCATTCCTTTCATGTTATTGTCTTGCATAAAACATTCCATATCCTCACTGAGAGGGTGGATGATTCGACAATGCTGTTGAGCGTATTTGGCTTTTTACTGAAGCACAACCTTAGTTGGGTATAAAAATAATCACTTCTTTAGTAAGATTTATATAGATTTGAATAATCCCAGGAAATTGGATCTTCTGGCATCAAACATTCCACATCCCATGTCACAAATCAAAAGGGCTTTTGACATTCTTAATGGAGAGCTCAAGCTCAGTGGAGAATTATCTATTTATGAAGAAAGGATACAGCTGAAGAATGAATGATTATACTTGCAAAAGTGCATAACACCAACTGTAGTGGGGGGATGAAATTGGATAAGCTCCAAAAATGGGCACAGGGATCATGCTATGCAATTAAGCTTAAGCTGTTCGTTGTGATGCAGGTAGCTTGCAAACTTTGTGTTGCTTTCTCTTTATAATGACTGCACCTTGCAGCCAGTGGTAAGTATGCTGTTGAGTAGCTGCACATCTGAATTAGGGCACAAAATCTTGAGAGGCTAGCACGAGTTCCAGTTAATCTGTGCTTCTTAAAGCAAGCCTGTATCTTATAGGGGAGGTGCATTTTGGTTTGTGCAGATGCTGAAATTCATTGCAGAAGAGACTTGGATCTGGGAAAAATAACAGAAAGGCACAACATAGAGATAACGGGCTGTGGGGTTCACCGACACAGCACGAGAGGCTTTGCTGCAAGAGGTGGAGAGAGGAGACTATCTTCTATTCACAGGGAGCCAGGAGGCCCTCCAGACAAACTCAAAGAAGACAATTGGAGCAGATAATCATTGCGGACAATACCAGGAGTCTAGTCCTGTGAACCTAGATGCAGTGCCACAAAATATTCGATGGCCTCACACGAGTGGACAGCATTAATGATTGTATCTTCAAATACCATATCCCACCAACTGCACCGCTAGCCTCTCACACTGCTCAATGAACCACATCCCCATCTCCCATCTACCAACTATCTCCATCAATCATGAATCACACCTCACATTCATAGCTTCACCTCCTCCTCACACACTTAGCACTGCTGCAAGCCTCACACGCAAATCTCACAGTTTTCATGCACTTTCAGCTATTCAAGTACGACAACTATATCATCTAAACACACTGCACCACACTCAGTGACACACTTCGCCCTCTTGCAAGATAGGTGGCGCATAACCGAAGGCTGCAGCACCTAACTGGTGGGGGACAGGCGGGGCTGCATGCTTTCACCCCGTTGGAGGAGACAGTGATCGCCATCATTGGAGCAGTCATAACAAAGCCTATGGCAAGTGGAAGATGTTGAAATTCATTGCAGAAGAGACCTGGATCTGGGAAAGATAAAGGAATGGCAGATAATGGGGTCTGGGGTTCACCGACACAACACTGGAGGCTTTCGTGCAGGAGGTGGACAGAGGAGACAAATGAAAGGATTGAAGATGACTGTATGTTCCCACCAAATCCTCCTTTCCACATCCCACTCTTCCCTCATCCCACAATCTCTTCTGATCCCCAAGCTCGAGATGGTGTAAGCTCTTGCTTTCCCCTCTTTCCCTTACCACAGCCTACCCTTGTGTCTTTCTCCTTTCAACATCCAAGAACTGTCACCTGGTCAGGCACTGGTGCAGGAACATGAAAAAAACAAGACAGCCAGTATGGACATGGCACGCCAAATGGTCTCCTTCTATACTATAACCATTTTATGATTCTATAAGAGAGTGATGATAAAACACTGTGACTCAATCTCACACTCACAGCCACCAGCTCAGATACTGGCACTGCACATACTTTAGAGAGTAGCATAGAAACAGGATATATACGTGGTGAGTCACCGGCACAAGTGGGCTCCAGGGGGAAAGAATAGCTCAGCTGCCAGCTTCCCGGAAGCCAAGGTTGCGTACGAGTTCTGCGAAAGGGGACTCAGATGAGAGCTTTGATTGGAATGGCATACAGAAAAAAGGCTGATGGGCTTGCACAGTGAAATTCTTGGTGCATTGGCAGGCCTGCCAGAAAGCCTGTTGTCAACATCAAGCAGCATGGAGGAGTCCAACACCAATTGGAAACAAAGAGTAGTGGTTAATAGATGTTTTTCAGGCTGGAGGAAGGTATGTAGTGGCGTCCCCCAGGAATCAGTGTTGGGACCCTTGCTTTTCCTGATATATATTAATGACCTAGACCTTGGTGTACAGGGGACAATCTCAAAGTTTGCAGATGATACGAAACTTGGAAGCATTGTGAACTGAGAGGAGGATAGTGTAGAACTCCAAAAGGACATAGACAAGTTGGTGGAATGGGTAGACAGGTGGCAGATGAAGTTCAATGCAGAGAAATGTGAAGTGATTCATTTTGGTAGGAAAAACATGGAGAGACAATTTCGAAGAAAGGTTACAATTCTACAGGGGATGCAGGAGCAGAGGGACCTGGGTGAGTTTGTGCATAAGTCATTGAAGGTGGCAGGACAGGTTGAGAGAGCAGTTAATAAAGTATACAGTATCCTGAGCTTTATTAATAGGGGCAAAGAGTACAAGAGCAAGGAAGTTACGTTGAACTTGTATAAGACACTAGTTCAGCCTCAGTTTGCGTCCAGTTGTGGGTGCCGCACTTTAGGAAAGACATGAGGGTATTGGAGAGAGTACAGAAAAGATTTATGAGAATGGTTCCAGGGATGAGGAATTTCAATTATGAAGATAGATTGGAGAAGTTAGGAATATTTTCCTTGGAGAAGAGAAGGCTGAGAGATGATTTGATAGAGGTATTCAAAATCATGAGGGGTCTGGACAGAGGAGATAGAGAGAAACTGTTCCCACTCGTGAAAGGATCGAGAACGAGAGGGCACAGATTTAAAGTATTTGATGAGCGAAGCAAAAGTGACATGAGTGGTTAAGGTCTGGAATATGTTGCCTGAGAATGTGGTGGAGGCAGGTTCAATTGAAGCATTCAAAAGGGAATTAAACAGTTATATGAAAAGAAAGAATGTGCAGGGTTACAGGGAGAAGGTGGGGGAATGGAACTGAGGAAATTGCTCTTTCAGAGAGCAGGTGTCAGCACAATGGGCCGGATGGCCTCCTTCTGCGCTGTAACGATTCTTTGATTCTGTGAACTTGGCACAGGGTTTTACGCAGAGCTTGGAGCCCATCCTTGTCAGTGTGGAAGTGCTGGCCAAATCCATTGAGAATACTTGTGGATCCAACCATTGTGCAGCATCTGATGGCTGATACCTTAGTTTCCATTGCAGCATTACCAGAAGCCACCCAATGTCTGAGTGCTGCAATGGAAGCTCAGACTGAAGTCATGCAAGCTTAGCTTATTGCTGTGCAAGTGCAGCTTGGTGCCCTGCAGGCTGGGACTGTTGCCAACATGGCTGTGGATACCAGTGCTCAAAGGGGCTTGCAGGGTCTCACAGCAATCCAGCAATCTGTTGTCTAGCAGATGACTGGAATTTCTGAGGTCCTACCAAGCAGGAGTGACAAAGTCTCCAGGGAGCATAAACCTTCTGTCCTCTCTCAGCATTTCTCCGCCAGTGCCCTTGCTGTTGCCTGCCTGTCTGCCAGCCAACCCAGACTATTGCTGCCCATGACGAGGTGGTGTAGTTTGAAGCCAGGCCTTCAAGGGCAGAGCTGCTCCACATTGTTCTGTAAGGCCATCAGCAATCTCCCCCACCTTCCTTCCTGCAGCCATTGGAGTAGCACTGTGTAGGAACACTAGGACAGGCAATGGCACATGGAAGACAGGCACTAAGGGAATGCACAATAGTGATTAATTGACTTTGGTATGGAATATTGGATGGTTTGTTTAATAAAGTTGCTTTGGAACGGTTGCTTTGTGGTGGCTTTTATTTCAGCCCTGTGATGAAGATGACACTGTAATGGTCAGTAACAGAGGGAAGGGAAGGTGTAGACTGTTGTAGAATGGGAATTGTGGTTATGTGCTCACTGGCACTGCAGTCAGATGAGCCGATTGCGGACTGCCTGACCAGTAACAGGATTCATTGATTGCCTCTGGCCTTCTTGCTCCTCTTCTTTCTCCTCCTCTTCCTCCTCTTCAGCTGCTCGGCTGTGTATCTGGTGGCACGGGCTGCACCCTCATGATGTCAATGTTGTGCAGAATACAGCAGACCTTGACAAATCATGACACACATCTGTCGAGTACTGCATGGTACCTACAGCGTGATTCGGGCAGCAGAAGCATTGCTTAAGCACCCCAATGGTGTGCTTGATGACATTCCTCAAGGCAGCATGGTTCTTCTTGGATGCATGCTGCCCATGTGTGCTTGAATTGTGAATCAGAGTCATGAGCCTGAAACATTAGCTCTGTTTCTCTCTCCACAGATGCTGCCAGACCTGCTGTGTATTTCCAGCATTTTCTGTTTTATTCCAGGTTTTCATCAATCCTATTTAAGGTGGCATTCAAAGACCGAAGACCATTGGTGAGGGCCAGCATGCACTTGCTTAACTGCTAAGTTTGGTGCTCCATGCAGGTGGCTATCTTTTCAGTAGACAAAGACATCATCGTAAAGGCCTGCAACATCATGGCACTCATGATTGAGACAGACTCCTTCAATCTCTCTGCAAACATATACAGTGTGGCTGGAATGTCTGCCTCTACCTTACATATTTTACTACTGCTCCAGAATTATCCTCTTCAGACATAGAAACATAGAAACATAGAAAAATAGGAGCAGGAGTAGGCCATTCGTCCCTTTGAGCCTGCTCCACCATTCAATATGATTATGGCTGATCATCCAAACTCGGTAACCTGTTCCCGCTTTCTCCCCATATCCCTTGATCCCTTTAGCCCTAAGAACTATATCTAACTCTTTCTTGAATATATTTTATGATTTGGCCTCAACTGCTTTCTGTGGTAGAGAATTCCACAGGTTCACCAATCTCTGGGAGAAGAAATCCCCCCTCATCTCAGCCCTAAATGGCTTACCCTTTATTCTTAGACTGTGACCCCTGGTCCTGGACTCCCCCGTCATCGGGAACATCCTTCCTGCATCTCGTCTGTCCAGTCCTGTTAGAATTTTGTAGGTTTCTATGAAATCCCCTCTCATTCTTCTAAACTCTAGCGAATACAAGCCTAATCGACCCAATCTCTCTTCATACATCAGTCCTGCCATCCCTGGAATCAGTCTGGTGAACCTTCGCTGCATTCCCTCCATAGCAAGAACATCCTTCCTCAGATAAGGAGACCAAAACTGCACATAATACTTCAGATGTGGTCTCACCAAGGCCTTGTATAATTGCAGCACGACATCCTTGCTCCTGTACTCGAATCCTCTTGCTATGAAGGCCAACATACCATTTGCCTTCTTAATTGCCTGCTGCACCAGCATGTTTACTTTCAGCGACTGGTGCACAAGGACACCCAGGTCTCACTGCACCTCCCCATTTCCTAATGTATTGCCGTTCAGATAATAATCTGCCTTTCTGTTTTTGCCACCAAAGTGGATAACCTCACATTTATCCACATTATACTGCATCTACCATGTATTTTCCCATTCACTCAACCTGTCCAAATCACACTGGAGCTTCGCTGCATCCTCCTCGCAGCTCACACTCCCACCCAGCTTTGTGTCATCTGCAAACCTTGGATATATTACTTTTAATTCCCTCATCTATATCATTAATATATATTGTGAATAGCTGGGGTCCTAGCACTGATCCCTGCGCTACCCCACTAGTCACTGCCCGTTACTCGGACAAAGACCCATTTATTCCTACTCTTTGTTTCCTGTCTGCCAACCAGTTATCTATCCATGTCAGTCTCTTACCCCCAATCCCATGTGCTTTAATTTTGCATGCTAATCTCTTATGTGGGTCATTATTGAAAGCCTTCTGAAAGTCCAAATACACCACATCCACTGGTTCTCCTTTATCTATTCTACTAGTTACATCCTCAAAAAATTCCAGTGGATTTGTCAAGCATGATTTCCCTTCCATAAATCCATGTTGACTTTGTCCAATCCTGTCATTGTTTTCCAAGTGCTCTGCTATTACATCTTTTATAATGGACTCTAGCATTTTCACCACTACTGATGTCAGGCTAACCAGTCTATAATTCCCTTTTTTCTCTCTACCTCATTTTTTTAAATAGTGGGGTTACATTAGCTACCCTCCAATCTGTTGGAACTGTTCCAGAGTTTATGGAATTTTGAAAAATGACCAGCAATGCATCTACTATTTCTAGGGCCACTTCCTTAAGTACTCTGGGATGTAGATTATTAGGCCCAGGGGATTTATCAGCCTTCAATCCTGTCAATTTTCCTAACACCATTTCCCTACTAATACTGATTTCACACAGTTCCTCCTTCTCACTAGACCCTATGTTCCCCAACATTTCTGGGAGGTAATTTGTGTCCTCCCTAGTGAAGACAGAACCAAAGTATGTGTTTAATTGGTCTGCCATTTCTTTGTTCCCCATTACAAATTCCCGCGTTTCTGACTGTAAAGGGCCCACATTTGTCTTCACTAATCTTTTTCTCTTCACATATCTAAAGAAGCTTTTACAGTCAGTTTTTTATGTTCACTGCAAACTTGGATATATTACCTTTAATTCTCATACTTTATTTTCCCCTTGTTAATCAATCCCTTTGTCTTCCTTTGCTGAATTCTAAACTGCTCCCAATCCTCAGGTTTGCTGCTTGATCTGGCCATTTTATCTTTCTCCTCCTTGGATCGAATACTATCCCTAATTTCTTTTGTACGCCACGGTTGAGCCACCCTTCCTGTTTTATTTTTGTGCCAGACAGGAATGGACAATTGTTGTAATTCACCCATGCGCTCTTTAAATGCTAGCCATTGCCTATCCACTGTCAACTCTTTAAGTAACGTTCCCCAATCTATCATAGCCAATTCACACCTCATACCTTCATAGTTTCCTTTATTTAGATTCAGGACCCTGGTCTCGGAATCAATTCTCGCACTGTCCATCTTAATGAAGAATTCTATCATGTTATGGTCACTCTTCCCCGAGGGACCCTGCATCACAAGATTGTTAACTAATCCTTTCTCATTACACAATACTCAGTCTAAGATGGCCTGTTCTCTAGTTGGTTCCTCTACGTATTGATCCAAAAAACCATCATGTATGCACTTCAGGAATTCCTCCTCTATAGTATTATTGCTAATTTGGTTTGCCCAAATTAGGTTCAGCATCTGCATCCAGCTGAGCATTCCCCCCCACCACAATGCAGACTGTTGTCCATGTCTCCACCACTTGCTCTTGCTCACTTGTGAGACGCCAGGTGAAAACCCAACTATCTGTCTTACCAGTCCCACCGAGGTGTATGTCTCTGAGCTGATGCATAGTCTGCATGAATCCTGTGATGGTGTGCCCTCAGAGTGTGTGACCTTCTCTGAGGAATTTTCATCCTCCTCCTGCACCATCTCCTGCAGGATGATTGATAGATCTGTGTGTTATTGAAGACATAAATTAGAACTGCCAAGTTCAAAGTGACAAGTGAACATATGCACATTGTTACCTTTCACTGGCTACTGACATGAAGTCAACTTGAGTGAGTGTTGTGGCTGTCTGATGTTTAATTCTGTCAACAGATAGCTGTGAGGCCCCCATCTCTCCATCTCCGAAGGCCAGGTACAAGACTCGGCTTCTCTGCAGCATCTCCTCCTCTACAGCTGTCAGTATTAAGATAGCTGGAGGGCTACTCACGGTTTCTACCTCTCCCTGGTGTCCTTTTCCTGTAAGGACGACAAGAGATCTATGAGAAAGCGTAATGGAATGTGTCAAACAGTTGGACGAGTAGCATTTGTTGAAAGTATGAGGGAGAGGTGTAACATTGCATTGAGATGAGGGTGCAGATCAGATGGTGATGTGAGGAAGTGCATAAACAGAGAGGGATGGGTGCACCTGAAAGGTAGGTTGGTGTGAGTAATGATGCACAGGAGTAGGCTTGGAAAGGCAGAGTGGATGGGGTGATGTGCATATCAGGATGTAGTTGAATGTGCCATTATACTCACCTTTCCTGCCCTGATTAGGCCATGAAACTGTTTCCGGCATTGTCTCCAGGAGCATGGCACCACACTTCTGCTGCTAACCTCCTCAGCAATCTCCAGACACTCCTTTTTCCCCTCATTGGAAGAGTATCTCCCTGCAGGCCCTTACACACCACAGCATCAGGTCTAGCGAGGCATCTGGGAACTGAGACGCTGCCTTGTCACTTTGGGAAGCCATTAGTACAATTTTTTCTTCTGTTCTCGCACCTCCACAATCCTTCAGCTCTCACCTTCACAGTGTCCCTTTAAATAGTTCAACTGAAATAGAGTCCTCTGGGTTGCTATCATGCCTGCTCATGTTAATTAGTCTGGAAACCAGGAAGTCAGATGCAAATTCAGTAGTTGGTTAAAATGCCACTGATAAATGCACTGCAGATATTGCCAGGGTCCCCATGCACCTGATGGGTCAAAAAGTTAAAATTTCCCCTCAGGAGTCTGCAAAAGGCTATAAACAGGTTAAATGAGTGGGCACGAAGGTAGCAGATAGAGAATAATGTGAAGAAATGTGAAGCTATTCACTTTGGTAGGAAGAATAGAAAAACAGAATTTTTTAAACATTGAGAAACTATTAAATATTGGTGTTCAGAGGGATTTTGGTGTCCTTGTGCACGAAACATAGCAAGTTGACAAGCACCTACAGCAAGCAGTTAGGAAGGCAAATGGTATGTTGGACTTTATTGCAAGGGGATTGGAGGACAAGAGTAAGGAAGTCTTACTGCAATTATACAGGCCTTTAATGAGACCACACCTGGAATGCTATGTACATGTTTGTCTTTGAGCAGGTACAATAAAGATTCACTCAAAGGATTCTTGGGATGAGAGGGTTGTCTTATGAGGAGTGATTCAGTATAACCTCTAACCTCTATAAATATAAATAGGCCTATAACCTCTGGAGTTTAGAAGAATAAGACATGTTAAATTCTGAGAGGGTAGATGCTGAGAGGCTTTCATGACTGGAGATTCTAGAACCAGGGAACAGCAGGTAGATGAACCCGTACATCCCTCTTACACTCTTAATGCTAGAGTCTGACTTGAACCTGTCTGGGTGGGGAAAATGGTCAAGGCTTACAATTCAGTACACTCGGTATTCTTTTAACAGTTTATTGTACCACTAATAACTTACAAACATCAGTACCCTGCTCCCTTCAAGTTAAATCAATACGCACAAACACTGTCCCTTAATTTCCAAACTGCACTCACCCTGTCAATAACTCAGAGGAGTACATTCCCATATGTGCGGATGATCAATCTCGCCTGCTGTTATCTTGCGAGTCGCTGCTCTTGTCCCTGAACACACGTTTCTCTTGGTATTAAAATCATAGCCGTGACAATGATTAATGCAAACCCCTCCCGCCTTTGATTGTAGCTTTTTATATCTTGCAACAATTCTCTATCTTGGGTTTGTGAATCGCCATTACATAGGAAGGTGTTTTGCTGGAGAAGATTCTGGCTTATCAGCATCATCAGATTAGTGAGTGAGTTTCGCCCGAATGAAACGTTTTTTGGGATAAACATTTTCAAGGGATGTGAGTGTCCACCCAGACATACTGGAACTTACAGCTCATTAACTTGTAAGTGCTATTTACAGTTTGGCTACGTGTTCAATGGTTGAGTTAAGTCACTTAAACCTGGATAGATGCGTACCATTGTGTTGTCAGATTGCATCAGCTATCTCTTGGCTAATATATTCATGAAGTCACTCCATTGGTCTGTGTCTCTGTATGAATAATTTCATTTCAGCTCTCAGTTTAAGACTTCAGTTAAAGGTCCTAATGCTTCCTGAGAGACGAAACTTGGCAATTGTCAATTTACAAACTGCCTTCCCAGTACAGCCACTTGATCCTTCATGTCCATTTCGTTAAATTAAATGAATGCTTGCCACAGGACTGGCTAAAAGGCAGAGTCTGAGGATAATGTCTTGGAGGTTGGTCATTTAGTACTGAGATGAGGAGGAATTTCTTCACTCAGAGGGTGGTGAATCTTTGGAATTCTCTACCCAAGAGGGCTGTGGATGCTCAGTCATTGAGTATGTTCAGGGCTGAGATTGATAATTTTTTGGAATCTAAGGGAATCAGGGATTAAGGCATCATGTGGAAAAGTGGAGTTGAGGTGAAGATCAGCCATGATCTTATTGAATGTCTGAGCAGGCTCATTGAGGAAAGTGATAAACAGTCCTCTGTCTGAAATTTGCATATTATAAGCTAGACTTTACTCATTTGTGAATTTAGACAGGGAAGTGAGTGTACCCAGAGGATTTCCTCTCCATAAGGTCGGTGCTTGGAGCATGAATTTGGAAAACCTACATGATCTTTGACACCTTAATCTCGCCAGTGGGGCCTTGCAAATTTGGCCTGAGAGTTTCTTAGACACACTCAGAGAGCGCATCTTACAAAATTATCACTTTCTTCAATGACACATAAGGCTGGAATTTATACTTCCGCCACTGAAGTCGGGGGCGGATGAAAACAATGGTGGCCCGCCCGCACAGGCCACAAGTCGCAGAGATGCAGCGATATTAAGTGCAGCGACGTATTTAAATAGCCAGCGCAGAATGCCCCCGCCACACCCTCCGATGACATGGAGACGGCGGGCTGTCCGTCCCTGGCAATAGCGTCAGCTGCCTGTGCACAGGCGCTGACACCATTTTTAAAGGGCTTTGAGGCCTAAAGTTCAAATTAAATATTTAAAGGTAAGTTTCATTAAAAAAATTAAATCCATTTAAACAGCCCCTCTCCCCCACCCCCTCAAATAACCCATGACTTTCCGTCTGATAAAATTAATGGATAAAAAATTACAGGCTGTACCTCCTTGATATCCCAAGCTCTGTTCCATTGTCCCCTGGAAATGCTGGACCAAAGAATCTCCCCGGTTGAGTTTTTTTGGAGTTTCTCCAAGTTTGCATTGTGAAGCAGGGAGCAAAGTTGCAATATTATGTTATAAAAACAGAAAATACTGGTCAACCTGAAACATTAACTCTGTTTCTCTCTCCACAGAATCTGCCAGACCTGCTGAGTATTTCCAGTATTTTCTGTTTTTATTTCAGATTTCCAGCATCTGCAGTATTTTGCTTTTGCATTGTTGCAATGTTATGTTGCTGCACTTAGTCATTGGGGGCAGAAAACCATGGATGTTCGTAAATACCAGAGTGCAAAGCTGCTCAGATAAATGTTCCATTGCTAAGGTATGCCACATTGTACACTGGGACAGGCATTCTGCACAGAGGAGTTTGCTGGCCAAAAAAAACCAGTCAAGTTGGAGGAGGAGAGTGAGATGATAGATTGAAAGTAGGAGTGAAAAATGGACACAATACAAGGAGAAGGGGTACAGATGGAAGGAATGGAGGCAAGCCAGCTAGAAACAAGTGAAGGAGGATGACAACTTTTTTTTCCAACCATATCAATATCATGACGTTGAGCTCTTCTTCTGTCACCTTCACCTCCGGGCTCATTTCTTTGACAAGGAGTCCTCCCCCCGACCAGCAGACCCATTCACCCGCCTCCAGCATTCTCCTCTACCTGGATCCATCCCTCTTACCTCTCTTGATCTTTTCATTGGAACCTGTCGGCAAGAACATCGGCCGTCTCAATTTCTCTGCTCACCTCTCTCTAACCTGTCTCCCTCTGAACATTAAGGCACTCTGTTCTCTCAGGTCTAACCCAACATTGTCATCAAACCTGCCGACAAGGGTGGTGCTGTTGTTGTCTGGTGCACCGACCTCTACCTTGCAGAGGCTCAGCGCCACCTCTCAGACACTTCTTCCTACCTTCCCCTGGACCGTGACTCCACCACTGCACATCAAGCCACTGTCCACAGGACTGTCACTGATCTCATCTCCTCCAGAGATCTTCATTCTACACCTTCCAACCTCATAGTTCTGCAACTCCAGACAGTCTGCTTCCACCTCCTTCCTAAAATCCATAAACAGGACTGTCCCGGCAGATTCATCATTGCAGCCTGTTCTTGCTCAATGAACTTATTTCTTCCTATCTTGACTCTATCGTTCCTCCCCTGGTCCAGTCTCTACCCACCTATATCCGTGACTCTTCTGACGCCCTACGTCATTTTGACAATTTCCAGTTTCCTGGCCCAAAGCGCCTCCTCTTCACTATGGATGTCCAATCTCTCTACACCTCCATCCCCCACCAGGATGGTTTGAGGGCTCTCCGCTTCTTCCTTGAACAGAGGCCCAACCAGTCCCCATCCACCACCACCCTCCTCCGCCTGGCTGAACTGGTTCTCACATTGAACAACTTCTCCTTCAACTTCACTCACTACCTTCAAGTAAAAGGTGTTTCTATGGGGACCCGCATGGCTCCTAGTTATGCCTGTCTTTTTGTCGGACATATCGAACATTTCTCGTTCCAGTCCTACTCAGGCCCCCTCCCCCAACTCTTTTTCCGGTACATTGAAGACTGTATCGGTGCCGTTTCCTGCTCCCGCCCCGAACTGGTAAACTTTATCAACTTTGCATCCAATTTCTACCCTTCTCTCACCTTTACATGGTCCATCTCCAGCACTTCCGTTCCCTTCCTTGACTTCTCTGTCTCCATCTCTGGGAATAGGTTGTCTACTAATATCCATTATAAGCCCACCGACTCCCACAGCTACCTCGACTACACTTCTTTACACCCTGTCTCCTGTAAGGACTCTATTCCATTCTCCCAGTTTCTCTGTCTCCGACGCATCTGCTCTGATGATGCAACCTTCCATGACAGCACTTCTGATTTGTTTTCCGTTTTCCTCAACCGAGGTTTCCCCACCCCCCCCACCCCACAGTGGTTGACAGGGCCCTTAACAGTGTCTGACCCATTTCCTGCACCTCTTCCCTTCCCCTCCTTCCCAGAAGGGTTTCCCTTGTCCTCACTTTCCACCCCACCAGCCTCCACATCCAAAGGATCATTCTCCGCCATTTCCGCCACCTCCAGCGTGATGCCACTGCCAAACGCATCTTCCTCTACCCTTCCCTTTCAGCATTCCAAAGGAATCATTCCCTCCATGATACCCTGGTCCACTCCTCCATTACCCCCGACGTCTCGTCCCCTTCCCATGGCACCTTCCCATACAATCGCAGGAGGTGTAATACCTGCCCCTTTACCTCCTCTCTCCTCACTATCCAAGGCCCCAAACACTCCTTTCAAGTGAAGCAGCGATTTACTTGTATCAGTTTAATATACTGTATTTGCTGCTCACAATGCGGTCTCCTCTATATTGGGGAGACCAAACGGAGATTGGGTGACCGCTTTGTGGAACACCTCCGCTCAATTCGAAAACATGATCCCGAGCTTCCTCTCACTTGCCATTTCAACAACCCCCCACACCCTGCACCCCCCCCACCCCTCCCCACCTCCTCGCTCTCATGCCCACATCTCTGTCCTGGGTTTGCTACAGTGTTCCTGTGAATATCAACGCAAGTTCGAGGAACAGCATCTCATTTATCGATTTGGCACGCTACAGCCTGCCGGTCTGAACATTGACTTCAATCATTTCAGAATACAACTGGCCCCCCCCCCTTTTTTTATTTTGGTTTTACTTTTTTTTATTTCATTTTATTTTAGTTTGTTTCATCATTCCATTTTCTTTTGACCGTGTACCTGCCCACTTTTTTTTCATGTTTGTGCTTTTGGCTAGGGCTTTTATTATTCTGTCATTTAACGTCCTCTCTGCACTAACGCTTTGTCTTTCACCACACTACTAACACACTCTTTGCCTTTGCTTTTGCCCCATGACCTCCTTGTCAGTTATTCTCTGTGACCCTATGTGACCCCTGATTCCCATTGTCTCCAGTTTTGCTCGGGCTCCTTGATGTCACACTCGGTCAAACGCTGCCTTGATGTCAAGAGCAGTCACTCTCACCTCACCTCTGGAATTCAGCTCTTTTGTCCATGTTTGGACCAAGGCTGTAATGAGGTCAGGATCTGAGTAGCCCTGGCGGAACCCGAACTGAGCGTCAGTGAGCAGGTTATTGCTGAGCAAGTCCCGCTTGATAGCACTGTCAACAACCCCTTCAATCACTTTGCTGATGATCGGGAGGAGAGTGATGGGGCAGTAATTGGCTGGGTTGGATGTGTCCAGCTTTTCGTGCACAGGACATACTGGCCAATTTTCCACATTGCCGGGTAGATGCCAGTGTTGTAGCTGTACTGGAACAGCTTGGCTAGGGGCAAGGCAAGTTCTGGAGCACAGGTCTTCAGTACTATTGCTGAATATTGTAGCTGCCCTGGCCAAAAAGAACTCTCCAGTCTAACCTCACTTCCAGCTCTTGCTCCGTAGTCCTGTAAATTATAATACTTCAAGTGCATATCCAATTATTTTTCAAATGCGATGAGAGTTTCTGCCTCTACCACCCTTTCAGGTAGTGAATTGCTGACATGAATGCCATCAATAACCTCTTGTGAAATCCAACACTGCATTGAAATTAGGCAGCAATACTATGCTCCTTCTGGCATTCATTAAGAAAGGAGCTGAAGTACTGTCATCGCTCAATTATTCTGTAGGCATATATTGTTGATCATGCAGCCAATTTCGATGCCAACCTGGAACAGGCAGAAGGTAGAGACAGAACATTTAAAAGTGGAAGTTACCTTGATTCTGACAGTGCCGTCCTAAATGAGGAGGCCAGCTATAAAGTTTCCTTGCAGAAAATGATATTGCTCTGTAACAACTTCTGTGCTGATCTCGAGACTGCAGCAACAGCTCCCTTGAGTCATCTACTGGTAAGTGTGCCTGGCCTACGTACAATTATTGACATAATATGAACATATGAATTAGGAACAGGAGTAGGCCACTCAGCCCCTCTAGCCTGCTCTGCCATTCGCTGGTTCATTCCTCAGGGCATTGCCTTGACCAATCAGAGTCAAGCTGCCTGGTTTAAATTTCAAACAAAGCTTGGCAGTTAACTGTCAGGCACTGTAAACTGGTGCATTGTCCATGGCAACGCCTTTATCAATCAGAGTTCACCTGCCAACCAATCAGCACTCTCTTCTCAGTATAAAGTTGTTGTTTTCCCTTATATTGGTAGTCTTGTTCTGATGAGTTCAAGACGAAAAGCTTCAACATGTTTCTATTTTCAGCAATACTCAAGACTGTGCTTCCACCGCCTTTTGAGGAAGAGAATTCCAAAGACTCACCACCCTCTGAGATAAATAATTTCTCCTCATCTCTGTCTTAAATGGGCAAATACTTATTTTTAAACAGTGGCCCCTGGTTCTAGATTCTCCCACAAGGGGAAACATCCTTTCCACATCCACCCTGTCAAGACCCCTCAGGATCTTATATGTTTCAATCAAGTCACCTCTTACTCTTCTAAACTCCAGCGGATACAAACCTCGTCTGTTCAATCTTTCCTCATAAGACCACCTGCCCATTCCAGATGCCAGTCTAGTAAACCTTCTCTGAACTGCTTCTGACGCATTTATATCCTTCCTGAAATAAGAAGACCAACACTGTACACAGTACTCTGGATGTGATCTCATCAATGCCCTGCATTGCTGAAGCATAACCTCTCGGCATTTGTATCCAATTCCCCTTGCAATAAATGATAACATTCTATTAGTTTTTCTAATTACATGTTGTACCTGCATACAAACTTTTTGTGATTCATGCACTAGAACACCCAGATCCCTCTGCATCTCAGAGCTCTGCAATCTCTCACCATTTAGATAATATGCTTCTTTTTTATTCTTCCTGCCAAAATGGAAAATTTCACATTTTCCCACATTATAATCCATTTGCCAGATCTTTGCCCACTCACTTAACCTGTCTATATCCCTTTGTAGCCTCCTATTGGCCTCTTCACAACTTACTATCCTACCTATCTTTGTGTCATCAGCAGATTTAGCAACCATACCTTCGGTCCCTTTATCCAAGCCATTTATATAAATTGTAAAATGTTGAGGCACCAGCACTGAACCCTATGGCATACTACTTGTAACATCTTGCCAACCGAAAAATGGCCTATTTATGCCTACTCTCTGTTTCCTGTTAGCTAACCAATCTTCTATCCATGCCAGTATGTTACCCCCTACACCATGAGCTTTTATTTTCTGCAACAACCTTTGATGTGGCACCTTATCAAATGCCTTCTAGAAATCTAAGTACATTACATCCACCGGTTCCCCTTTATCCACGGCACATGTTACTTCTTCAAAGAACTCCAATAAATTGGTTAAACATGATTTCCCTTTCACAAGATCCTGTTGACTCTGCCTGGTTTCCTCGTAGTTTTCTATGTGCCCTGCTATAATGTCTTTAATAATAGCTTCTAACATTTTCACTAAGCTAACTGGCCTGTGGTTTCCTGCTTTCTGTCTCCCTTTTTGTATAAAGGAGTTACGTTAGCTATTTTCCAATCTAATGGAAACTTCCCTGAGTCTAGGGAACTTTGGAAATTTAAACCAATGTATCAACTATCTCTCTCGCCATTTCTTTTAAGGACCCTAGGATGAAGTCCATCAAGACCCAGGCACTTGTCAGCCCGCAGATCCAACAATTTGCTCAATACCACTTCCCTGGTGATTGTAAATTTCTTGAGTTCCTCCCTCCCTTCCATTTCCTGATTACAGCTATTTCTGGGATGTTACTTGGATCCTCTATTGAACTATCCCTTAACCTGATTTGCCAGTTCATTTTTGCTAGCTCTGCTTTCATGCCCTCATAATTGCCCTTATTTAAGTTTAAAACACTAGTCTTAGATCCACTCTTCTCCCCCTTAAACTGAATGTAAAATTAAATCATACCGCACGGATCAGTGTTAGGACCCCAGCTATTCACAATATATATTAATGATTCAGATTATTTAAATGCAATATCTCCAAATTTGCAGATGACACTAAATTGGGTGGGAGGATGAGTTGTGAGGAGGATACAGAGCGGCTTCAGGGTGATTTAGACAAGTTAATTGAGTGGGCAAATGCATGGCAGATGCAGTATAATGTGGATAAAGGTGAGATTATCCACTTTGGCAGCAAAAACAGGAAGGCAGATTATTATCTGAATGGCTATAAACTGAGATCGGGGAATATGCAACGAGACCTGGGTGTTCTCGTACATCAGTCGCTGAAGGTAAGCATGCAGGTCCAACAGGCGGTAAAAAAGGCAAACGGTATGTTGGCCTTCATAGTGAGAGGATTCAAGTACAGGAACAGGGATGTCTTGCTGCAATTATACAGGGCCTTGGTGAGGCCACAGCTGGAATATTATGTGCAGTTTTAGTCTCCTTATTTGAGGAAGGAAGTTCTTGCTATAGAAGGAATGCAGCGAAGGTTTATCAGACTGATTCCTGGGATGGCAGGACTGACGTATGAGGAGAGATTGAGTCGACTAGGATTATATTCGCTGGAGTTCAGAAGAGTGAGGGGGGATCTCTAGAAACCTATAAAATTCTAACAGGACTTGACAGGGTAGATGCAGGAAGGATGTTCCCGATGGTGGGGGAGTCCAGAACCAGTGGTCATAGTCTAAAGATACGGGGTGAACCATTCAGGACTGAGTTGAGGAGAAATTTCTTTACCCAGAGAATGGTGAGCCTGTGGAATTTGCTACCACAGAAAGCAGTTGAGGCCAAAACATTGTATGTTTTCAAGAAGGAGTTAGATATAGCTGTTGGGGCAGATGGGATCAAAGGATATGGGGAGAAAGCAGGAACAGGTTACTGAGTTGGATGATCAGCATGATCATATTGAATGGCGGAGCAGGTTCGAAGGATCGAATGGCCTACTCCTGCTCCTATTTTCTATGTTTCTATGACACTGCTACCAAGCGGCGCTTGCATAGCAATAACCTGCTAAATGATGCTCAGTTTGGGTTTTGCCAGGGCCACTCAGCTCCGACCTTATTACAGCCTTGGTCCAAACATGGACAAAAGAGCTGAACTCACGAGGTGAGGTGTGAGTGACTGCCCTTGATGACATCAAGGCAGCATTTCACCGGGTCTGGCGTCAAGGAGCCCTAGCAAAACTGGAGTCAATGGAAATTTGGTGGAAAACTCTGCTGGTTGGAGTCATACCTAACGCAAAGGAAGATGGCTGTGGTTGTTGGAGGTCAATCTTCTCAGCTCCAGGACATCACTGCAGGAATTCCTCAGGGTAGTGTCCTAGGCTCAACCATCTTCAGCTGCTTCATCAATGACCTTCCTTCAATCATAAGGTCAGAAGTGGGGATGTTCGCTGATGATTGCACAATGTTCAGCAACATTTGTGACTCCTCAGATAATGAAGCAGTCCATGTAGAAATGCAGCAAGACCTGGACAATATTCAGGCTTGAGCTGATAAGTGGCAAGTAACATTTGCACCACAAAAGTGCCAGGCAAGAGAGAATCTAATCATCTCTCCTTCACATTCAATGGCATTATGATCATTGAATCTCCCACTATCAACATTCTTGGGGTTACCATTGACCAGAAACTGAACTGGAGTAACCATATAAATACCATGGCTACAAGAGCAGGTCAGAGGCTATGAATGCTGTGGTGAGTAGCTCACCTCCTTCCTGACTCCCCAAAGACTGTTCAGCATCTACAAGGCACAAGTCAGGAGTGTGATAGAATGCTCTCCACTTGCCTGGATGTGTGCAGCTCCAATAACACTCAAGAAGTGTGACACCATCCAGGACAAAGCAGCCTACTTGATTGGCACCCCATCTACAAACATTCACTCCCTCCACCACCGATGCACAGTGACAGCAGTGTGTACCATCTACAAGATGCACTGCAGCAACTCACCAAGGCTCCTTACACAGCACCTTCCAAACCCGTGACCTCTACCACTGAGAAGGACAAGGGCAACAGATGCATTGGAACACCACCACCTGCAAGTTTCCCTCCAAGTCACACACCATCCTGACTTGGAACTATATCGCTATTCCTTCACTGTCGCTGGGTCAAAATCCTGGAACTCCATTCCTAACAGCACTGTGGGTATACCTATCCCACACAGACTGCAGCGGTTCAAGAAGGCAGCTCACCACCACCTTCTCAAGGGCAATTAGGGATGGGCAATAAATGCTGGCCTAGCCAGCGATGCCCACATCCCATAAACGAATAAAAGAAAAGAAAACAGAGAGTAGGAATAAATGGGTAATTTTCGCATTGGCAGGCTGTGACTAGTTGGGTACCACAAGGATCAGTACTTGGGCCCCAACTGTTCACATATATATCAATGTTTTGGATGTGGGGACCAAATGTAACATTTCCAAGTTTGCGGCTGACACAAAACTAGGTGGGAATGTGTGTTGTGAGGAAGATGCAAAGAGACTTCAAGTGGATTTGGACAGGCTAAGTAGCATGGCAGATGGAATATAATGTGGAAAAATGTGAAGTTATCCACTTTGGTAGGAGGAATAGATGTGCAGAGTATTTCTTAAATGGTAAGAGATTAGAAAGTGCAGATGTACAAAAGGACCTGGGTGTCCGGGTCAATAAGTCACTGAAAGCTAGCATGCAGGTGCAGCAAGCAATTAGGAAGGCTAATGGGATGTTAGCCTTTATTGCAAGAAGATTTGAGTAGAGGAGTAGTGAAGTCTTGCTTCAATTGTATAGAACCTTGGTTAGACCGCACCTGGAGTAGTGTGTGCAGTTTTGGTCCCCTTATCTTAGGAAGGATATTACTGTCATAGAGGTAGTGCAATGAAGATTCACCAGACTTGTTCCCGGGATGGCGGGACTGTCCTATGAAGAGAGATTGGGGAAACTGGGCCTGTATTCTCCAGAGATTCAAAGAATGAGAGGTGATCTCATTAAAACCTACAAAATACTTAAAGGGATAGACAGGGTAGATGCAGCTAAGATGTTTCCCCTGGTTGGGGAGTCTCGAACCAGGTGACACAATTTCAAAATAAGGGGGAAGCCACTTCTGACCAAGATGAGGAGAAATTTATTTCCTCAGAGGGTAGTGAATCTTTAGAATTCTCTACCCCAGAGGGCTGTGGAAGATCAGTCATTGAGTGTGTTTAAAGCAGAGATTGACAGATTTCTAAATACCAATGACAAAAAAAGGATATGGTGATACAGTGGGAAAAAGGCATTGAAGTGGATGATCAGCCATGATCATATTGACTGGCAGAGCAGGCTCAAATAATCCAGAGATTATTACCTTTGAGGTTCAGCTTCTTAATTTGGTGCCTCACTCCTCATACTGACTATGTAGAATCTCTTTCTTTGTCTTGCCTATATCCTTGGAACCTATATGGACCACGACAACTGGATCCTCCCCTCTCACTGTAAGTTCCTCTCCAGCCATGAGTAGATATCCCAAACCTGGCACCAGGCAGGTAACATAGCCTTCTAGACTCTCGCTCTTGGCCACAGAAAACTGTGTCTATCCACCCACTGTACTTATTTTTTATTTATTTTATTTAGAGATATAGCACTGAATACAGGCCCTTCAGCCCACCGAGTCTGTGCCAACCAACAACCACCCATTTATACTAACCCTGCAGCAATCCCATATTCCCTATCACCTACCTACCCTCGAGGCAATTTACAATGGCCAATTTACCTATCAACCTGCAAGTCTTTGGCTGTAGGAGGAAACTGGAGCACCCGACGAAAACCCACACGGTCACAGGGAGAACTTGCAATCTCCGCACAGGCAGTACCCAGAATCGAACCCGGGTCCCTGGAGCTGTGAGGCTGCAGTGCTAACCACTGCGTCACTGTGCCGCCCTCTTCCCCACTTACAACTACATTCCTATTAACTCCCCCTGCTTGAATGACTTACTGCACCATGGTGCCTTGGTCAGTTTGCTCATCCACCCTGCAGCCCTCGCTCTCACCCATACAAG
Source organism: Heterodontus francisci (assembly GCF_036365525.1). Lineage (NCBI taxonomy): Eukaryota > Metazoa > Chordata > Chondrichthyes > Heterodontiformes > Heterodontidae > Heterodontus > Heterodontus francisci. The sequence continues at coordinate 196,903,940 of NC_090374.1, forward strand.
CTGAAAGAACCTCAAATCTGTTGGAGGCTCCTCCACTTCTGCCTTCTCAATCCCCTTACCTGCCTCACTCACAGTCACCCACCCCCGACCCTGACTACTGACCAAATCAGAAGACCCTATTTATGGGGTGTTGACTGCCTTCTGGAACAAAGGCTGGAATTTTACCCAAGGCGGACGGGAGCCGGCCACCGACTGAAAAGTCGGTGGCGAACCCGCTTCCGCCTCGCCTGGGGATCCGACCCGTATTTTGTGGGCCCCCAGGCTTCAATTGGTATGAGGCGGGACTTCCACCCGCTTGAGGTCGGAAGTCCGGCCTAATAGAGCTGCCGGCCAATCAGCAGACCGACAGCTCTTCATCCCAGTAGCACCACTGGGAGTGGTGGCCACTGCTGGGACTGCAGCCCAGCGTGCACAGAAGATGCCTGGGTGCCGGGAAGGAAGGTCGGTTTTGGTTGCCTCGCTGGGGGTAATCGGTTGAGCCCCGGTGAGGCAAGGGTGGTCGGTTGAGGGGAAGGAGGGCATGTTGGGTCTTGGGGGTAGTTGGGGTAGCGGGGGCGGCCCTCCATCAGGCACAGGGTGCTGACCATGAGGACCCTGGGATGCTGAGAAGCAGCCTGGTTTCGTTAGGCGGCTTCTCCCGGCTCCAGGATGCCCGCTTGCCACGCGTAAAATGCGCGTGGAAGTGGGCTAAGGCCCTTAAGCGGCCGTTAATTGGCCATCCCCCTGCCACCATCCTGCTCGTCAGGGTGGCGTAAATTTCTGGCCAAAGTGTCCACATGACTTTCCCCCTCCCTAAGGCATCGCAGTGTCTGTAGCTCGGCCGCCAGCTCATCTACTCTGAGCTGACGCTCCTCGAGCTGTTAGACACTTACTGCAGACATGGTTGCCGTGGATCACACTGGTATCCACCAGCTCCCACATACTGCAGCTGCATCACCTGCCCTGCCATCTTTATTATCTTTGAAATACTTATTTAACTATATATTTAATTGAAAGGAAATACTCAGTAGAAAATCTATTAATGACAGGGATAGGCAGACTGGCCCTGCTCTACCTAGCTGATTGCCTTCATCCGATTGCAAGAAGTACTCTGATGAAGTGCTTTGAAAGCAATTCCTGTATCTTGTGAAATGAAATGTCTGCTTAAGATCTCCCTTTCCAAGAGTTGCTATTCTTTCTGTCTCTTGGTGCCTATTTTAAATTGATGGATTAACGTTGGGTTAGAACTTGTGCAGGAAATGTCAGAAACTGAGTCTTCTCAATCCCTTTATTTGTGAGAACAAACAAAGACAGCAGAAAACCCCCAAGGTAATTTAACTGTGCGTCAGTGAGTGAGAAGGAAGACTAGATATGCCTAGAGCAGCAAAAAATTAGTTCTGTGCTTGAGAGAGGCCTCCAGCTTCCTTTGTCCTGTTCCCATATGCAAAGATATCCATGGTGGCTACCTTAAAACAAATGAAAGGTTTGCAATTTCTGGACTCTTCTTCAGTTCAGATCAGTTACCTATGTTATCTGTCAGCTTGTCCTGGAAGCAGAAAAGTGTTGTTGAGATGCTGTTGTCACGCCAACGTGCTTTGTTGAATGATAATTTTCATTAATCCACAGCCTGGAGATCTGACTTTATATTTTTTGAAGACATTTTAAAAGGAACAGATAAAAGATGACTTTACCAGCAGTTTAAGCTGGCCACCTAATTTGCAACACTATATCCTACATTCCAAGGCCTATGAGGTGGACCCGAAATGCCTGCTCATCCCTGAAAGAACCAAGACCCAGGAAGTTTAAGGGAATGGCCTGTTCTTTTTAGCAAGAAGAAATACACTGCTAACTACCATGCTTGAATCACTGGGTGACTGTCATGTGACAAGCCCCCAAACCTCTGTGGTTTTAAGCTGGTGTTTCTCTGCAAAAGCTAGGAAAAACATCTGGACTCTGACACATGCTGACCCAAGTGGGGTCCCTCCTCTCTCTCCATTCCTGCTTGCACTTTTCAAATCCTGCCTGCTGACTGACCACTTCGGCTTACTCCACCGACAATCAGAAACCACTTTGGAGGAAATCATCTGTATTCCATGAGACCCACCAAATCAGTCATCTATCTCTTCAAACTAAAAGCCTCAGGACCACTGAATTCAGCTAGAAGCCAGCCGAATCACCAAACCCCACAGAACTCTATATCCATTTTCTCTATGGACTCCAACTCGACCAATTTACCCTTCCCCACTCAGTAACCTATTTGTGTGTGTAAACCGATAGTGTGTCTTTGTGACTGAAAGTTGGTGCGTAGTTTATTATTTTAATTAGTTCAGTTTAAGTATAATAAAGTTAACCTCTTTGTTAAACTCAAGAAAACATGACCTATTGGTTCTTCTTGTGATCGTAGCAAGCAAATAATCAAACACCGACTGAATTGGCCAGTACATCCACTTTAAAAAAGAATTAAACCAGTTGTGGTCAAACAAGAAGACGGAAAATAGGGAAGCCCTTCAACCCCTCCTCACCTGACTGTAACACTATAAAGAATACAAACAGTGACAGCACATGTCCAACTAGCTGGCCATCCTACACATCTTCTTTTGGGCCTCCTTATCTCGAGAGACAATGGATACGCGCCTGGAGGTGGTCAGTGGTTTGTGAAGCAGCGCCTGGAGTGGCTATAAAGGCCAATTCTGGAGTGACAGGCTACACATCAGTAATTGTTTATAGGCACATAGGATCCGGAGTAGGCCAGACAGCCCCTTGAACCTGTTCCTCCATTCAATTAGATCATGGCAGACCAGTACTTCAATGTCAATGCTTCATGAAAATAGTGCATTCCCGGGGATAAAGTATCCCAGCAGAAGCTAAACAAGCTGATCCTGCAACTATCATTTTGCCAATCTGCTCATAGCACAAAGGCACAGCTTGCATGTTTGAAGCTAAGACTTTACCATTGAATACAAAGTTTAAATCTTCAAAAAAAGTACAAGACCCAGCTTTGCTTCTCCCTCTCAGGACTGGCATCGATTGCCAGAGCCCTTGCCCAGCATCAACTTTACACCAAGGACCGTTTCTTTTCGAGCCTATGGCTCTCGACTCAATTTCTGCTCCCTCCTGTTGGCCCTGAGGTCAGTCCTGCTAGTATTAGGAGGAGGACTGCCCTGGGTTATTTAAATGAGTCCCAGGAGTTAAAATGGCCTCGGGGTCACACTGAGCTCCCCATGGGGTTTTTCCTCCTGCCTGCATTCCAGCTCCTGCACCCGCCCCCCACCCCCCAGTTAAAATTGAAGCCTCCCTTTCTGAGCTGTACTGTAATCTCGAGTATTAAACATAGGACTTTATACTGTAACAAAGAGAGCCCAGCTACTGTGTGAGGCTTCCTTTAACATAAACTACTTCCGTGGGCTGAATTTTCACTTTAGGGGCAGGAAACAGGAGTCAGGTCTGTTTCTGGGTCCTGAACCCAGCCCTGGAGGAAAGGGACTCTTATTGGGATTTTGACTGGGGCGCCCCCTTAATTAACATGGAGACAGGTTCCCTGTTCAATTAAGGGCAGTGGACAGTCTCTGAAAGCTGGAGGGCCAATCAGAGGCCTTCCAGCTTCAGAGGAGCAGTCAGCTGCAATGAGTGGTAAGTAACTGAGAGGGTGCTTCAACTGGAAGGTGTCCTCCAAGTCACTTCCTTAACAATTTAAATAAAAAATACAGGAAGTAGCCATGCCACCACTGTTGTGGGGGAATCCCTCCACAGGGCAGTCTTTGGTTGCACCCACACCCAGGCAGGCAGGCAGGGAGGGCCTGTAGGCCTGCCTGGAGCACTGGCACCCCAGCCTGTTGCTGGATGCTCACCTTCAGGCAGTTGATCTGCACCCCCCACTCCCCATTGTATTGGGAAACTGGAGGCCAACTGGAAAATCCCAGTCGGCCTTCTTAACTTACCTTTAACTAGGCTTTTATTGAGCCTAATTGACTGCCCGCCTCATGATGGCGGCCCCAAACTCTCCTCAGGGCCTGAAAATCCTCCCCTGTGTCTGGAATGATTTAGGCTCCGTCTGATTATAGTAATATATACCCTGGTTAATAACGTATACCCAAGTACTTATTGTAATTCACAATGCATAACCTGCTATTAACAATATTTACATAAACGCAAAAGTTGTTAAAATGTTAATATTTGATCAACAACTTGTTTCATTTTATCTCTGAGTACTTAGGCAAGAAGATGTTAACTCATTTGGGCTTGAGCTGCACTGTTGGAAGTGCCTTCCTTCGGATGAGACTTAAACTGAGGCCACATCTACACTTTCAGGTGGATGTAAAACATCCCATGGCACTATTTTGCAGAAGAGCAGGTGTCCTGGTCAATATTCATCTCTCAATCAACATCACAAAAACAGATTATCTGGTCATTCCCACATTGCTGTTCCGAGGAGCTTGCTGCGAGCAATTTGCCAGCCTTGTTTCCCACATCACAACAGTGACTACACTTCAAAAAGTACTTCATTGGCTATAAAGGGCTTTGAGACATCCTGTGGTGATGAAAGATGCTATATAAATGCAAGTATTCGTTTCTTTCATTTCACGCACTGGCTGTGAGTCTTTGGGATTCTCTACCCCAGAGTGTTGCGGATGTGGAGCATATTCAAGGTTGAGATTTTTGGTCTTTCAGGGGCTCAAGAGATATGGGGAGCAGGTGGAAAAATGGAGTTGAGGCAGCAGATCAGCTGTTATCATTTTGAATGGCAGAGGAGACTTGGGGGCGCTGTGTGGTTTACTCCTGCTCCTATTTCGTTTGATATTGCTATTCTGTGATTCATGATGTTTAGTTTGATATGTAAGTATTAAGACATTTTTCATTGGGTAAGTACGTTGCTTCAAAGAGGAGTTGAGTGAGACACCTTATGAAATGAATAGTAGATTCCAGTCCAGTTCTTACATGTCCTTGTTAGGAAAGAGGGTAAAGATGCAATTAAACAGAAACAGACTGAAAATTGGAAATTTGGATAATACATTTCTTGCATACTCCATGTGATTTAGCATTCATAACATTCATAATACTCTGACAATACTGTTTATGCACCAGAATCATTTGATGGCAGTCCCTGGGATTTGGCTGGAACACAGAGGCATTGAGAGTTCTACCATAAATGTGGGATAAATCACTGCACTTTGCGATGCACTGGGAGGAGGGTTGTTGCTTGCGATGCCCTGTGTGTGCATGGGACGGTTCTATATTATTTAGACTGCCAGTAAAGGGTCCAAGTCAGCCTGCTACAACTGCGATTGCAGACAGAGTGCATACATTACCTGCTCTAATTGGCATGCCGACATGTACACTGTGTGAAGGATTGCTCTTTGCGACACTGGAAGAATTGCTGAGATTGCTTTCTGAAGTAATCTCAGTGTCCTAAAAATACTGGACCAAAAATAATTCTGCTTTTCAGTGCAAAACGCAAACAGGTGATTTCAAGCAACTGAAATTTGCTGACCACTGAGTATCATTAAAATGAAAACACCCTTGTTCACTGCATTTGGAGCCTTTGATTTGTCACTATAGAATAGACCTGAATATTTTCAATCAATTTCTTGGTCTTTATTCTTGTCTAAGGTCGAGCAGTTTCTTTATTTTGCTAAAAATACAATAATAACCAGCGTGACCAAAAATAAAACTGGCCACTTTGCTATCATAGTCCTTTAGACAGCCCAGCGGCAATTAAAAAACTCCATCTCCATTAATGCAAGTTCCCAAAGTCAGCCCATCACATGTCTGGGAGCTCACCTTGATCATCTAATTACCCTCAACCCCCCTCGCCCCCCCCCCCCCCCCAGTTTAGGCAGCTGCAGCTATGTGAAGCAAGTTGGTCAAATGTCCCACAGAATCAAATATGTTTTAATCTCTGTGATGTGAGTTTGAATCCAAGACAGACTGATAGGATGAATATCTCTCTGCCATTTGCAATGGCTCCGCAGGGAATATGTTCACATGACTTCAAACAAGTTGCTCATAGAGGTGGGTTCCAAAGCAAAGAAAAATTGTCCATAGTTAGACACTGTAGTAACAATACCATGGAGATAGGAAATAAAAGAGTGAGTTTTGGAGGTCAGGGATAGCGTACATTGTCAGGGCATAGTAATATAAATTTCAAAGTGACTCCTGACAACGCAGTGGCCTGCTGGCATCATCAGAGCATTCCAAGCTGCACACATGTGCAAACGGTCTCCTGCTCTCAGTGAGATGCTGCGCATGTGCAGCCTATGTCTTGCCAGGACTAATTGGCGCATGTGCAGGAAAAGGCCATCAGCCACTAGCTCCCCTCGCCGCTTCCCACCACTCAACTACTCTCTCCCGCCCCACTGGTCGCTCTCCCCCCACCGCCATTCGCTCCAGACCTCGCCACTGCTCCCCTCCACTGCCCTTGGCCAATTGTTCCCCGCTCCTTGCGAATGAAACAAATGAAACAATGGCAGGAGGGTTGAAGTTGTTTTTCTGTGATAAATTGAGCAGCGCCATCTTTAATCCTGGCAGCTGCCTGAACATTGCAGACAGTGAATTTTCCAGCGGAAGTGGCTGCATTTGCACATGTGCTAGTATTGCGCCACCGAAGGGTTGCGTTGTCAGCAAACACTGCCTATAAATTTTACTTTGTGTTCACCCACAGTGAGGGCAGGATTTTCCTGATCTTGGTGGCACCCCAACATCAGGACAATTTCCGGATCCTGATCCTCCTGGAAATTGGAGTGCACCCATCGTCAGCATTTAGCGGGAGGCAATCAATTAGTCGGTCACCTCCATGATACTCGTTCAATGATGGATGGCGGATATGAGCAAGAGATGGGCGTTAGAAATAGAGGGCTCCATTTAAAGGTCTGGATTGAAAGTACAAGCAGCCAGAGAGATTCAGCCCTGAGGGAACAGGCTTTCAGTGACATGGCAGGCTGTCGTGGTAGGGCGTCCCCAAGGCTCACCGACTCCTCCCTGGAGGTCATGATAGAAATGTCCAAGACAGGAGGAAGATTTTGTTTCCGGAGAGTGGCAGGTTGCGACATGGCTGGAGGTCACCAGAGAGGTCAACAGCCGTTACGTGGTTAGCAGGACTTGGGTCCAGTGCCAGAAGTGCTTCAATGACCTTATGCGTTCTGACAATGTGAGTATGAAGCAAAGCCAAGCTGTCAGCCATGAGTATCTTACAGAAACAGCACACCTTTGAGCAAGAGGACTTCAAGCTAGACAGTGATTAGGTATACCAAGGATATCATTGCCCATTGGCATCCTTCACACGAGGGAGGTTAGCTTGGCAGATGGTAATGTGAGCCCTGGGCAAATGCAATAGCAGGAACCTCAATTCTGCTTGTGGAGCAGGATGGACATATGGGAAGGTTGAGTATAACTGACCTCTCCATTCTCACTTTGCAGGAGAAATGAGCAGACAATGTCCGCCAGAAGAGTCATTCAGGGGGTGGAATGGCTAACCTGGCAATCTTGACACTCATGGAAGAGGAAGTCATTAACATTGGAAGGATGGTCGCAGGGCAGGCAGGCGGCAACCATGAGAGTGGTGTGCGGCAGAGAGTGGGCGAAAGTTTACCGCCTGCTTCATGGAGAAGCTTCCAACTCTGTGAAGTCATTTCCAGTACAGACCACATGATGTGCTGAAAGATGTCTGTGAAAGTTATTGCTGAGATGGAGGAGGTCAAGTAACTGATTTTCTCTCTTACACAGGGCTGATACTAAAGGATTTGCAGCAGACAAATGTGGAGGCCACAGCTACCCAGAGGATGCCTTGTGTATTCTGAAGATTCACCATCACAGGAGTCACGTGCACCCTCCACCAGTGCAGATACACACACTTCAATGGGACCTGAGGCAATTTCAGAACGGCGGTACAAGGTGAGCATCATGGCACATGTGAACAGGAGCAGGTAATGGAGGAAGAGGCCGCAATGAGCAGTCCCTGGCAGAGGGCAGCTCCAGCCATGCCTGTTCAGAGATGCTGAGTCCTGGGGCCATATTTTTATTTTATTTAGAGACAGAGATTTTGTTCAAGAAAGGGAATAGGGATAACCCTGGGAATTATAGACCAGTCAGTCTTACGTCGGTAGTGGGCAAATTATTGGAGAGGATTCTGAGAGACAGGATTTATGATTATTTGGAAAAGCATGGTTTGATTAGAGACAGTCAGCATGGCTTTGTGAGGGGCACGTCATGCCTCACAAGCCTTATTGAATTCTTTGAAGATGTGACAAAACACATTGATGAAGGATGAGCAGTGGATGTGGTGTATATGGATTTTAGCAAGGCGTTTGATCAGGTTCCCCATGGAAGGCTCATTCAGAAAGTAAGGAGGCATGAGATTCAGGGAAAGTTGGCTGTCTGGATACAAAATTGGCTAGCCCATAGAAGTCAGAGGGTGGTAGTAGATGGAAAGTATTCAGCATGGAGCTTGGTGACCAGTGGTGTTCCACAAGGATCTGTTCTGGGACCTCTGCTCTTTGTGATTTTTATAAATGACTTGGATGAGGAAGTGGAAGGCTGGGTTAGCAAGTTTGCCGATGACAAGAAGGTTGCTGGAGTTGTGGATAGTGTGGAAGGCTGTTGTAGGTTGCAACGGGACATTGAGAGGATGCAGAGCTGGGCTGAGTAGTGGCAGATGGAGTTCAACCTGGAAAAGTGTGAAGTGATTCATTTTGGAAGGTCGAATTTGAATGCAGAATACAGGCTTAAAGACAGGATTCTTGGTAGTGTGGAGGAACAGAGGGATCTTGGGGTCCATGTCCATAGATCCCTCAAAGTTGCCACCCAAGTTGATAGGGTTGTTAAGAAGGCGTATGGTGTGTTGGCTTTCATTAACAGGGGGATTGAGTTTAAGAGCCGCGAGGTTATGCTGCAGCTCTATAAGGCCCTGGTTCGACCACACTTGGAATATTGTGTTCAGTTCTGGTCGCCTCATTATAGGAAGGATGTGGAAGCTTTAGAGTGGGTGCAGAGGAGATTTACCAGGATGCTGCCTGGACTGGAGGGCATGTCTTACGAAGAAAGATTGAGGGAGCTAGGGCTTTTCTCATTGGAGCGAAGAAGGATGAGAGGTGACTTGATAGAGGGGTACAAGATGATGAGAGGCATAGATAGAGTGGATAGTCAGAGACTTTTTCCCAGGATGGAAAGGCTATCACCAGGGGGCATAATTTTAAGGTGATTGGAGGAAGGTTTAGGGGAGATGTCAGAGGTAGGTTCTTTACACAGAGAGTGGTGGGTGCGTGGAATGCGCTGCCAGCGGTGGTAGTAGAAGCAGATACACTAGGGACATTTAAGCGACTCTTGGATAGGTATATGGATGATAGTAGAATGAAGGGTAGGTAGTTAGTTTAATCTTAGAGTAGGTTCAAGGTTCGGCACAACATCATGGGCCGAAGGGCCTGTACTGTGCTGTACTGTTCTATGTTCTATGTTCTCTACAGCACTGCAAGTTCCCATCCAAGTCACACATCATCCTGACTTGGAACTATATCGCCGTTCCTTCACTGTCGCTGTGTCAAAATCCTGGAATTCCCTTCCTCACAGCACTGTGGGTATACCTACCCCAAATGGACTTCAGCGGTTCAAGAAGGCAGCTCACCACCACCTTCTCAAGGGCAATTAGGGATCGGCAATAAATACCGGCCTGGCCAGTGACGCCCGCATCCCATGAATGAATTTTTTAAAAACAGGCCCTTCGGTCCACTGAGTCTGTGCCAACCAACAACCATCCATTTATACTAATCCTACATTAATCCCATATTCCCTCCCACAACCCCACCATTCTCCTACCACCTACCTAAAGTAGGGGCAATTTACAATGGCCAATTTACCTATCAACCTGCAAGTCTTTGGCTGTGGGAGAAAAACGGAGCAATCTGCAGAAACCCACGCAGTCACAGGGAGAACTTGCAAACTCCACACAGGCAGTACCCAGAACTGAACTGGGGTCGCTGGAGCTATGAGGCTGAAGTGCTAACCACTGCACCACTGTGCCACCCTATGATGTGTTCTATATCATTGATTGGTCCGTTGCATTGATGGCTTATGGATGCATGCACCCACAATCAGATGTCCTTACACAACTGATAAGTTTGGACATTCAGCTAGGCTATGAAAGGGCTCAGGTAGACAGGCATAATATAGATGATGCAACCTCCCAAGGGATCCCCCCCACGTGTCTGACTCAGACACACACCCCCATGCACACAGCGACCTCAAGGAAGGGCACCACAGGCAGCGCAGCTGCCAGGATACCCTCTCGAACAGCCTGTATCCATATCTGCTCCAGCCACAGGGGGGGCACCACAGAGGAGATCGCACAAGAGGGCAGAGAAGCGGCCATCACAGAGGGGTTCACCTGGGTACACATTATGAAGCTTTTATTAAATCCATGCACTTTATTTTGAGTAAAATGACTGTGTTGGTAAAGTGACATTTGTCATGTACTTTGTTGTTGGAGATGGCGACATTGTCATGAGTGCTGAAACCCCATGAGAAGTGAATCTGTCCTTGGCCTCTGGGGTGGGGCTGCTATGTGTTAAATGGCAGTCCAATTTGGAGTTTTCTAATGGAGGCTCTGTCGTGTTCATGAGTTCCGTTCCTACATAAGGGTATCCTGGGCATCTTTGCCATCATGGTCAGTGTGTCTCACATGATCCTTGGTGTGCCGCTGGTTGATCAACCTTGAGATCCACATCCTCCGTCGAGGTGATGCGTTCTTCCCCATGGGCCTCCTCCAGTTTCACTCCTTTCTGGATGGCCATGTTGTACAGAGCACAATAATGCAGGAAACCCTTGAGGGGGCATTACTGCAGTGCACCACCTCCCACCCCAATCAGTCAAGTCTCCCGAACTGCATCATTAGAAGGCCGATTGCCTGCTCAGTGGTGGCCCTTGTGCTGAGATAGAACCTGTTGTATCTCTCCTGTGTTGCATTTAGAACATAGAACACAGAACAGTACAGCACAGTACAGGCCCTTCGGCCCACGATGTTGTGCCGAACCTTTGACCTACTCTAAGATCAAACTAACTACCTACCCTTCATTCTACTATCATCCATGTACCTATCCAAGAGTCGCTTAAATGCCCCTAATGCATCTGCTTCTACGACCACCGCTGGCAGCGCATTCCACGCACCCACCACTCTCTGTGTAAAGAACCTACATCTGACATCTCCCCGAAACCTTCCTCCAATCACCTTAAAATTATGCCCCCTGGTGATAGCACTTTCCACCCTGGGAAAAAGTCTCTGACTATCCACTCTATCTATGCCTCTCATCATCTTGTACCCCTCTATCAAGTCACCTCTCATCCTTCTTCGCTCCAATGAGAAAAGCCCTAGCTCCCTCAATCTTTCTTCGTAAGACATGCCCTCCAGTCCAGGCAGCATCCTGGTAAATCTCCTCTGCACCCTCTCTAAAGCTTCCACATCCTTCCTATAATGAGGCGACCAGAACTGAACACAATATTCCAAGTGTGGTCGAACCAGGGCCTTATAGAGCTGCAGCATAACCTCGCGGCTCTTAAACTCAATCCCCCTGTTAATGAAAGCCAACACACCATACGCCTTCTTAACAACCCTATCAACTTGGGTGGCAACTTTGAGCGATCTCTGGACATGGACCCCAAGATCCCTCTGTTCCTCCGCACTACCAAGAATCCTGTCTTTAAGCCTGTATTCTGCATTCAAATTCGACCTTCCAAAATGAATCACTTCACACTTTTCCAGGATGAACTCCATCTGCCACTTCTCAGCCCAGCTCTGCATCCTGTCAATGTCCCGTTGCAACCTACAACAGCCTTCCACACTATCCACAACTCCAGCAACATTCGTGTCATCTGCAAACTTGCTAACCCAGCCTTCCACTTCCTCATCCAAGTCATTTATAAAAATCGCAAAGAGCAGAGGTCCCAGAACAGATCCTTGTGGAACACCACTGGTCACCAAGCTCCATGCTGAATACTTTCCATCTACTACCACCCTCTGACTTCTATGGGCTAGCCAATTTTGTATCCAGACAGCCAACTTTCCCTGTATCCCATGCCTCCTTACTTTCTGAATGAGCCTACCATGGGGAACCTTATCAAACGCCTTGCTAAAATCCATATACACCACATCCACTGCTCTTCCTTCATCAATGTGTTTTTTCACATCTTCAAAGAATTCAATAAGGCTTGTGAGGCATGACCTGCCCCTCACAAAGTCATGCTGACTGTCTCTAATCAAACCATGCCTTTCCATATAATCATAAATCCTGTCTCTCAGAATCCTCTCCAATAATTTGCCCACTACCGACGTAAGACTGACTGGTCTATAATTCCCAGGGTTATCCCTATTCCCTTTCTTGAACAAGGGAACAGCATTTGCCACCCTCCAATCATCTGGTACTACTCCAGTGGACAGTGAAGACGCAAAGATCATCGCCAAAGGCGCAGCAATCTCTTCCCTCGCTTCCCGTAATATCCTTGGGTATATCCTGTCTGGCCCCGGGGACTTATCTGTCCTCATATCATTCAAAATTTCCAGCACATCCTCCCTCTTAACCTCAACCTGTTCGAGCATATCAGCCTGTTCCACGCTGTCCTCACAAACGACCAGGTCCCTCTCACTAGTGAATACTGAAGCAAAGTATTCATTTAGGACCTCCCCTACCTCCTCCGACTCCAGGCACAAGTTCCCTCCACTATCCCTGATCGGCCCTACCCTCACTCGGGCCATCCTCTTGTTCCTCACATAAGTGTAGAACGCCTTGGGATTTTCCTTAATCCAACCCGCCAAGACTTTTTCATGTCCCCTTCTAGCTCTCCTAAGTCCATTCTTCAGTTCCTTCCTGGCTACCATGTAACCTTCTAGAGCCCTGTCTGATCCTTGCTTCCTCAACCTTAAGTAAGCTTCCTTCTTCCTCTTGACTAGCTGTTCCACATTTCTTGTCATCCAAGGTTCCTTCACCCTACCATCCCTTCCCTGCCTCATCGGGACAAACCTATCCAGCAGTCGCAGCAAGTGCTCCCTGAACAACCTCCACATTTCTGTCGTGCATTTCCCTGAGAACATCTGTTTCCAATTTATGCTCCCCAGTTCCTGCCTAACAGCATTGTAATTCCCCCTCCCCCAATTAAATATTTTCCCATCCCGTCTGCTCCTGTCCCTCTCCATGACTATAGTAAATGTCAGGGAGTTGTGATCACTATCACCGAAATGCTCTCCCACTGAGAGATCTGCCACCTGGCCTGGTTCGTTGCCAAGCACCAAGTCCAACATAGTCTCCCCTCTAGTCGGCGTATCTACATATTGAGTCAGGAAACCTTCCTGGACACACCTGACAAAAACTGCTCCATCCAAACTATTTGCACTAAGGAGGTTCCAATCAATATTAGGGAAGTTGAAGTCACCCATGACAACAACCCTATTACTTCTGCACCTTTCCAAAATCTGCCTCCCAATCTGTTCCTCCATGTCTCTGTTGCTATTGGGGGGGTCTATAGAAAACTCCCAACAAAGTGACTGCTCCTTTCCTGTTTCTGACTTCCACCCATAATGACTCAGTAGACAAACCCTCCTCGAGGACCTCCCTTTCTGCAGCTCTGATACTATCCCTGATTAACAATGCCACTCCCCCACCTCTTTTACCTCCCTCCCTATTTCTTTTGAAACATCTAAACCCCGGAACATCCAACATCCATTCCTGCCCCTGTGATATCCACGTCTCCGTAATGGCCGCAACATCGTAGCTCCAAGTACTGATCCATGCTTGAAGTTCATCACCCTTATTCCTGACACTTCTTGCGTTAAAATAGACACACTTCAACCCATCATACTGGCTGCAACTTTGCCCTGTCAACTGTCTAACCTTCCTCACAGACTCTCTGCACTCGGTATCTGCCTGTTCAACAGCTACCCCATCCACTGATCCGTGGCTCCGGTTCCCATCCTCCTGCCAAACTAGTTTAAACCCTCCCGAAGAGCTCTAGCAAACCTCCCGCGCAGGATATTGGTGCCCCTCCAGTTCAGATGCAACCCGTCCTTCTTGTACAGGTCCCACCTTCCCCAGAAGGTATCCCAATGATCCACATATATGAATCCCTTCCTCCTGCACCAGTTCTGTAGCCACGTGTTCAGCTGCACTCGCTCCCATTTCTAGCCTCACTAGCATGTGGCACCGGTAACAATCCTGAGATTACTACTCTGCTCGTCCTGCCTTTCCGCTTCTAACCTAACTCCCTATATTCGCTTTTCAGGTCCTCATCCCTTTTCCTAGCTATGTCATTGGTGCCGATATGTACCACGACCTCTGGCTGCTCCCCCTCCCCCTTAAGAATCCTGTGGACTCGATCAGAGACATCCCAGACCCTGGCACCCGGGAGGCAACATGCCATCCGGGAGTCTCGTTCGCAACCCAGATTCTCCTGTCTGTTCCTCTTACCATTGAATCTCCTATCATTATCGCTCTCCTATTCTCCTAATTGTGGGGTTTCACACTGGGGTCAACAGCCATGTCTTTATGGACTGCTCCTTATCTGCCAGGAGCCATTCACCGAGGCTGTGTGGTGGCATGACCAGCTGTAGCATCTATGACTGTATCGGAATGAATGAATTTGATAGTTGCAAAGAAACCTTGCACAAACCTGAAGGTAACGCTTATGATGGTCGCACACCAGATGAACGTTTATTGAGTGGAAACCCTTCCTGTTGAAGAATATTCCAGCCTGAGACGATGGGGCTTTGATGGCAATATGTGTGCAGTCAATCATTCCCTGCACCTGAAGGAATCCTGCTATTGAGGCAAACCTCATGGCCCTCTGTGCCTGACTGGCTGCAATCATGCGGAAGGTGACAAAGTCAGATGCCCTCTCAAAACGTGCATCCGTCACCTGAGCTTTGCAGCTATGGGCTGCCGATTGTGAGACTCCACATAGGCCAACTGCCGACTCCTGAAATGGGCCAGAAGCTAGAAAGTTCAAGGTCACTATCAGTATGACAGCTACTGGCGTAAAGTTTCTCCCTGAGTCTTGAGGTATAAGGTGGTCCTCCAGGAGTGTGCACAACTCAGCCACCACCTGCCTCGGTTGGCAAAGCCATTGACGGGACTGCTGCTCCAACATGCTCAGGAAGCTGATACTCTGGTGGTACACTCAATTCCTCAGGTATCACCTTCTGGACTCTCCTGACCCTCAACCAGCACCTCTGCATCTGTATGCACTGTGTAACTTCCTTTGTTGCTGGGACCACTGCTCCAGCCCACTTCTGGGTATGTGGTCCCCATTATCAGAGACAGTGGCAGATACTAGGACCTCAGCTGCCATACTTTTCTTGCACCTTTGTGAATGAGATGTTCTCCAAGACTTTCCCTCTCCTTCACCAATCTCAATCATACATCTCTGCTTCACAAATGGCAGGTTAGTGGATGTACATGAACTTCTGTTTGATGATTGTTCCTTTTATACATATTTTTAAATGGCTGCCTCTTCAGTCAAGGGCTTCTCACTGTGCAACCGACTCATCTGCTTGGACAAGGTGCCGGCACAGTGTGGGGGCCTGTGCACTACTGGTAAAATCGCATTGCATTATTTAATTTCCTCTCAACTGCCTCCCTAATGGGCTTACTTGCCTGGCCGCCATGAACAAGAGGGCGGCTGTCCTCCTTGAGAAGCCACCTCAAGAAAAATCATGTGAGGGTGGCTACATGTCGGGCAACTGGCATGCTGCACTGCGGTGCCAATTTTCCAGCTCCCCTGCCATCTAACCTGCCTCCGCCACTTTCTCAAAATCCAGCCCACATAGTGTTCCAGCTGAATAAGGTTCCTATTCGTATGCTGTTAGAATAAGGTGGTTACAATCAATTCAAATGTGGAGAAAAGAAGAATATTTTAGTTTCTGAGTGAACAAAATGAGTTGAACCATGAGAATCAGACACCGAGTTAAAGGTTGCTAAGACATCACATAACACAGTTTACTGTGAAAACAGTCAGATGTTTGAAGGCCTGAAGGTCACAAACAGATAAAGATTGACCTAGACATTATAATACAATAAACAAAGCTTGTGGGACAAAATTTAAGACCAAAAAGATGAGTACATGTTGTAAAAACTATTAGCATGGCATCAGCTTGGTGGGATACTGTTATGAGTAAGTTCAGTCCAAGGTAGCCGAATAGGACCAACAAGTCCAGGGAACCCTGGATGTCAAGGGATATAGAGGATTGGATCAGGGAAAAAAAAGGAGGCTTTTGGCAGATTCAGAGCGCTGAAAACAGCGGAGACACTAGAAGAGTATAGCAAGTGTAGGGGGGTACTTAAAAGGTAATAGGGAGAGTGAAGGGGGGACATGAAAAAACACTGGCAGGCAAGATAAAGGGAAATCCTAAGGCGTTTTATAAGTATATTAAGGGCAAGAGGATAACCAGGGAAAGAGTAGGGCCCATTAGGGACCAAAATGGCAATCTGTATGTGGAGCCGGAGGAGATAGGTGAGGTTTTAAATGATTACTTTTCATCTGTGTTCACTATGGAGAAGGACGATGTAGGTGTAGGGATCAGGGAGGGGGATTGTAATATACTTGAACATATTAGCACTGATAGGGAGGAAGTATTAGCTGTTTTAGCAGACTTAAAAGTGGATAAATCCCCAGGCCCAGATGAAATGTGTCCCAGGCTGTTATGTGAGGCAAGGGAGGAGATTGCAGGGGCTCTGACACAAATTTTCAAATCCTCTCTGGCCACAGGAGAGGTACCAGAGGACTGGAGGACAGCAAATGTGGTACCATTATTCAAGAAGAGTAGCAGGGACAAACCAGGTAATTACAGGCCAATGAGTCTAACATGAGTGGTTGGAAAACTATTGGAAAAAATTCTGAGGGACAGGATTAATCTCCACTTGGAGAGGCAGAGATTAATCAGGGATAGTGAGCTTGGCTTTGTCAGGGGGAGATCGTGTCTAACTGACTTGATTGAATTTTTCGAGGCGGTGACAAGATGTGTCGATGAGGATGAAGCAGTTGATGTAGTCTACATGGACTTCAGTAAGGCTTTTAATAAGGTCCTGCAAGGGAGATTGGTTAAGAAGGTAAGAGCCCATGGGATCCAGGGCAATTTGACAATTTGGATCCAAAATTGGCTTAGTGGCAGGAGGCAGAGGGTAATGGTCGAGGGTTGTTTTAGCGAGTGGAAGCCTGTGACCAGTGGTGTACCACAGGGATCGGTGCTGGGACCCTTGCTGTTTGTAGTGCACATTAATGATTTAGATGTGAATATAGGAGGTATGATCAGTAAGGTTGCAGATGACACCAAAATTCTTGATGTCGTAAATAGTGAGGAGGAAAGCCTTAGATTACAGGGCAATATAGATGGGCTGGTAAGATGGGAGGAGCTGTGGCAAATGGAATTTAATCCTGAGAAGCGTGAGGTGATGCATTTTGGGAGGACTAACAAGGCAAAGGAATATACAATGGATGGTAGGACCCTAGGAAGGACAGAGGGTCAGAGGGACATTGGTGCACTTGTCCAAAGATCACTGAAGGCAGCAGCACAGGTCGTAAGGTGGTTAAGAAGGCATATGGGATACTTGCCTTTATTATCTGAGGCATAGAATATAAGAGCAGGGAGGTTATGATGGAGCTGTACAAAATGCTAGTTAGGCCACAGCTGGAGTACTGTGTACAGTTCTGGGCACCACACTATAGGAAGGATGTAATTGCACTGGAGAGGGTGCAGAGGAGATTCATCAGGATGTTGCCTGGGCTGGAGCATTTCAGCTATGAAGAGAGACAGAAAAGGCTCAGGTTGCTTTCCATAGAGGCTGAGGGGAGATATTATTGAGGTATACAAAATTATGAGGGGCATTGATAGGTTAGATAGGAAGAAACCTTTTCCCTAAGCAGAAGGGTCAATAACCAGGGGGCATAGATTTAAGGGAGGGTGCAGGAGGTTTAGAGGGGATTTGAGGAAAAAATTTTTCACCCAGAGTGGTTGGAATCTGGAACGCACTGCCTGAAGAGGTGGTAGAGGCAGGAACCCTCACAAGATTGAAGAAGTATTTAGATGAGCACTTGAAACGCCATAGCATACAAGGCTACGGGCCAAGTGCTGGAAAATGGGATTAGAATAGTTAGGTGCTTGATGGCCAGCACAGACACGATGGGCCAAAGGGTCTGTTTCTGTGCTGTATAATTCTATGACTCTATGCATCTATGAGTATAAGGGTAGAACTTGGCTTCAAATGTTAGAGTGCTCTCATGGACAATCGGAAATCCTTTCATCTTAACGGTTACCCGGGAAGATTGCAAGTCCGATCAGCTTGTATGGAGGAAACAGGTTTTGTTAATTGCTTGTCATTTAATGAAATACTTCAAAACAGTTGTAAAAGAACCATACAGTTATTAGTCAATGTATACTGAAGCCTGTTACTTTAAACCACTCAGGCTCGAATCATGCGGATCATTGTTGCAGGATTAACAACCCTTTGTGACGACTAGGGTGGCCACTGCTGAAGGCCAAGAGTACTGGACATCAGAACAGCAAAGCTGTGGCGCAGGGGAATAACATCATTACGCACAGAGATGATGTCATCGTATATGGAGATGATGTCATCATGCACGAAAATCAATCGTGATTCGAGATGGAAAAGGCATGATGGTAAGCAGAAAAGCCAATTTTTTATTCTTTCATTGGCTAGGCCAGCATTTGTTGTCCATCCCTAATTGTCCTTGAGAAGGTAGTAGTGAGCAGCCTTCTTGAACTGCTGCAGTTCATGTGCTTTAGGTACTCACAGTGCTGTTCGGAAGCAAGTTCCAGGATTTTGACCCAGTGACAGTGAAGGAACGGCGATATAGTTCCAAGTCAGGATGGTGTGCGATTTGGAGGGGAACTTGCTCCTGCAAGTGGTGTTCCCATATGACAGCTGCCCTTGACCTTCTAGGTGGTAGAGGTTTGGAAGGTACTGTCGAAGGAGGCTTGGCGAGTTGCTGCAGTGCATCTTGGAAATGATACATACTGCTGCCAATGTGCACCGGTGGTGGAGAGAGTGAATGGTGTAAGGTCGTGAATGGGGTGTCGATCAAACTGGCTGCTTTGTCCTGAATGGTGTCAAGCTTCTTGAATGTTGCTGGAGCTGCACCCAACCAGGCAAGTGGAGAGTATTCCATCACACTCCTGACTTGTGTCTTGTCGATGGTGGACCTGCTTTGGGAAGTCAGGATGTGAGTTACTCACCACAGGATTCCTAGCCTCTGACCTGCTCTTGTAGCCACGGTATTTATATGGCTACTCCAGTTCAGTTTCTGGTCAATGGTAATCACCAGAATATTGATGGTGGAGGATTCAGCGATGGTAATGTTGTTGAATGTCAAGGGGAGATGGTTAGATTCTCTCTTGTTGGAGATATTCATTGCCTGGCACTTGTGTGGCGCAAATGTTATTTGCCACTTTTCAGCCCAAGCCTGAATGTTGTCCAAGCCATTCTGCATGCAGGCACAGACTGCTTCAGTATCTGATGAGTTGGGAACAGTACTAAACATTGTACAATCATCAATTAGCATCCCCACTTCTGACCTTGTGATGGAGGGAAGGTCATTGATGAAACAGTTGAAGATGGTTGGGCCTAGGACACTATCCTAAGGAACTCCTGCAGTGATGTCCTGGGATTGAGATGTTTGCCCTCCAACAACCACAACCATCTTCCTTTGTTCGGTATGATTCCAGCCCGTGGAGATTGTGCCCGCTGATTTCCATTGACTTCAATTTTGTTCAGGCTCCTTGATGCCATACTCGGTCAAATGCTGCCTTGATATCAAGGGCAGTCACTCTCACCTCAAGTAAGTGAAAGGCAATGGGATGAGGGGGTGAGTGGAAGAAAAGTATGAAAACCAATTTCTGTTTTCTGCGTCCCAATCAGTTTGAGACTGTTGCAGATGGGGAAAGGAATGAGCACTGGCCCCTGCTACTGCTTCACTGCAGTAAGTTTACTAAGGCACAAAATACCGGACATAAATGCATTCGGTACCCAACAATAGCCAGACTGGCTAAAAACATACGAACAAAGAACATATGTATTAAGAGCAGGAGTAGGCCACCTGGCCCCTCGAGCCTGCTTTGCCATTCAACAAGATCATGACTGATCTGATTGTAACCTCAACTCCACATTCCCGCCTACCCCCGATAACCTTTCACCCCCTTGCTTATCAAGAATCTATCTACCTCTGCCTTAAAAATATTCAAAGACTCTGCTTCCATTGCCTTTTGAGGCAGAGAGTTCCAAAGACTCTCTGTGAGAAAAAAAATTCTCCTCATCTCTGTCTTAAATGGGTGATACCTTATTTTTAAACGGTGACCCCTACAGAGGAAGCATCCTTTCCACATCCACCCTTTCAAGATCACTCAGAATCTTATATGTTTCAATCAAGTCGCCTCTTACTCTTCTAAATTCTAGCGGATACAAGATTAGCTGTTTGAACCTTTCCTCATAAGACAACCCGCCCATTAAACCAAACGGTCCAGTATAAAACTAGATGAATGGCCACTCTAGTTATGACTATAACCACAGGAAATCCAGGAACATCTGTAAATTAATGACAAGCTTCCTAATGTACAAGCGGCATCTGAACAGCGCTCCAGATGTTCAATGCACATTTGAAAGGGCCTCTTTGAATTTCAGAGGGGGGGGGGGCGGTGGTGGGGGGATGTGGGGAGATAAAAGAATGGAATGTACTCATATCTGGGTCAACCTCTCCTCCACTTAAAGTCACCCCTTGCTCTTGGGCACCCCATAGAACTCCTACACTACAGCCTGGCATATACTTGGCACATAAAATGGGTCATTTTGCTGTAAGACTCTTTATTTTCAAAAAAGTCATATCTTTAACGGCAGCCAGCAATCCTTTAACAGCTGCTGGCATGCCCAACGACAACCTCTGACTTTTGTGTTCTCCCAGCGTGGCTAGCGCTAGGCTTGGAAGTGCAAACTAAATATTTAAATCAGTTGACCTTACATTATGGGGCAAGGTAAGTTTGTAACCCTACAAGTGAGACCAGCACACATGCACTAGGAAATTGGTAGTGTCTCTTATTTTTACAAAGTGTTTCTCTCTGTGATTTATTTTCTCTAATATTCTCTGTATCACTGGAACTCCCCTACTATTCCCACTGTGTTTCTCTCTCCCTGGGTGGTAAGACTAATTGTTGCACGCACACTGCCGATGAAATTTCAAAGAACAATGATATGACAGAAAGCTCATTACCGTTCCAGGTTGGAGTCTCCTGTCATTTATACATCAATTTACACACACATCTTTCCACCCTGATAAAAATTTGCATTTCAAAGTATGACTTTGGATTTAACAATTCAAGTTTCCCTTTGCAGATTTATCTTTGACATGCTATTTGAAATGCAGTTTTAATTGCAACCTGTTTTTATTTTCCATGTTCTTTTAGTTTTCTTTCTTACCCTTTCTATGTTTTCCTTCTTGTCACTCATCCTCTTGTTCTTTTATTTCTTCCAATACTTTTTTACTCCACTTTCTATCATTTTTATTATAATATTATTTACTCTTTTATTTCCATCCTTCTCCCTCTTTTTCCTCCCTTACTGCCAGAATTGTTAACAGTTAGTCACATAATGCAAGCGTTGAGCCAGTCTTCCATTTATTTGCAGCAGGAGTTATACATAATCCAACCCAGAGCCACCATTTGCCCCATATCCACCAGACCCAGAACTATTCTGTCTATCCACCAATGCTCCCCTCAGTCTGATTTTTTGAATATGTACAAATTCATAAAACTTATCCTTGACGTTAACATTAAAATTGTTGAACATTGCGGCACAGTGGCGCAGTGGTTAGCACCGCAGCCTCACAGCTCCAGCGACCCGGGTTCAATTCCGGGTACTGCCTGTGTGGAGTTTGCAAGTTCTCCCTGTGTCTGCGTGGGTTTTCTCCGGGTGCTCCGGTTTCCTCCCACAAGCCAAAGACTTGCAGGTTGATAGGTAAATTGGCCATTATAAATTGCCCCTAGTATAGGTAGGTGGTAGTGAAATATAGAGACAGTTGGGGATGCAGTAGGAATGTAGGATTAGTATAAATGGGTGGTTAATGGTCGGCACAGACTCAGTGGGGCCGAAGGGCCTGTTGCAGTGCTGTATAACTAAACTAAAAAATATCGTTTTAGGAAGAATTAGGAACCTAGAAATGGATACGCCGCCAGCCTAGATGATATCCACTGGAGGATGATCAAGGAGATGGGACGTATGCTGTGAAAGCTGCTTGCCAGTACCTTTACTAGCTCGCTGGAGTCTGAGACTGTTACCTTGGACTGGAAGGGGGCTAACCAAGTTCCAATCTTTCAAAAGGGAGATAAAGCAGATCCAGGTAAATATAAGCTCATTAGCTTGATGTCTGTAATGCTTGAAGAAACTATTGGCCATGTACTACCAACACAGAAGGCCATATCAGGGTTATCCATGACGTTTAAAAGTTAATTGTATTATTTGAAGTAGTCACCAGATAATTAGTGAGGGACACCCAGAAATATTGTTTACCTGGACTTTCAGAAAGCTTTTGATAAGGTATTGCATTGAATTGTCTGGAAATAGTGGTACTCTACTGCGCTGGTTTGAAAATTGGCTGGCTGAAAGCTTATAGGCAGAAAATGATTGTAAGTGAATTTGGATTTGCCAATACTATTTACTATTTTCAATAATGACCTAGATGTAGGTATTGGGGCGATGATCTACAGGCTTTGCAGATGGTACCAAGATATGTGCATGGGTCAAGACTGCAGAAGATGCTGAACTATTCTAATCAGATCCAGATGCGCTTAAGCCCGTGTCTCACAAATGACATTTAGCTTAGAAAAGTGCATTGCTATACATGTGAGCAGGTCTACTGATGAATATGCATACACCCATTGGGGAAAAGTATTAAAACCGGTGTTGAAGAAAGAGATCTGGGCGTTCGAGTACCTAAATTGCATAGATCTCTAAAGGTGCATAAACAATGCTATGAAGCATTTACTGGAGTGCAAAAGGTCCTATGGTGCATTTACAGGACAACTAATTATGAATAAAACATATTATTTCATCCATGTACAATGCCTTGGTTAGGGCCCAGTTAGAATACTGTGTCCAGTTTTGATCTCCTTGCATTGTATGTGACGTTGGGATATTGGAAAGACTACAGAAGGTGGCCACAAGATTAATTCTCAGTCTAAAGCATCTTATTTTCTAAGAGAGGCTCAAAGAGCTGAGTCTTTATAATTGAGAGAAGCGGAAACATGGTGTAAATATATAAGATGATGAAGGGATTTGAGTATTCTCTGTAGATAAATTGCTGCAACTAAATAGGTTAGGGTAGGTCCAGGGTTCATATTCTCAAGTTATATAAGGACAGAATTACATTGTTAAGGGGATCCTCTTTTCCCAGAGAATAGTGGATTGAAGGAAAAGGTTGCCAGCTCGTGCAGTGAATGTTAATTTGCTGAATTACTTCATGCAAGAGCTGGACCTGTTTCTGGCTGGGGCAGAGATAGCCTTCTACAAGAGATCAGTACCTTGTAATATTAACCAGGGCTGGGGTGGTCTCCCAGATTAGATTCAAGCATGTAAGAGGGGAGAAATTTTCCAGATTTCTTTCTTTAATTGGCCTGGCTTTTTATGTTTTTTTTTCCTGTCTCAGGAAATGACATGGCTTCTGCTTGAGGTGGGGAGTGTATGTATTGTGATGCACAAGGCCTTGCAGTTGTGTGAGACAGATTGGCTGAACCAGTAGATCTTTTCCTTCTGTTATCTGTCTTGAATTCATGGGCTGAATTTTGTTCATCTCCCAATGTCGGGCTCCGCTGCAGTGGGTGGGGGGGGGGGCAGGGTGCAGGTGCCAGAAGATTGGAGTGGAGCCCGGCGCCGGGATTGCTGGGCCTGATCTCCCTGTGGTAGCAAGGCTCCAGGGCAGCCCCTCCGCTGCTCAGCAACAGGAGAAGACTTTGAATATTGAAATGAACTTTATGCAAACGTTTAAGTCCAATTCTCCTCGATCTTACCGTCGGTTCCGGATCTTCAGTGCGGCGGCCGGCATTCACGTGCCTTCACTTTCCCATCCAAGGAAAGCTGGTGCCACCGAGGTGGGGAAGAGGAAAACAGAGCATTATTAGTGTAGTAGGGGTGGGGGGGAAACGGGGTCTACTCTGCAATTTTAGTGTAGTGTTGCAGGTCCCACCCCCACCCCAAAGCCATTTAAATAGAATTTACATAGTGCCTTTCACAGTCTGAGGTTGAAGCTCCTGCTGATCTCTGTTTATGAATTCCTGATATTAGATTAGAGATACAGCACTGAAACAGGCCCTTCGGCCCACCGAGTCTGTGCCGACCATCAACCACCCATTTATACTAATCCTACATTCCTACCAAACATCCCCACCTGTCCCTATATTTCCCTTCCACCTACCTATACTAGTGACAATTTATAATGGCCAATTTACCTACCAACCTGCAAGTCTTTTGGCTTGTGGGAGGAAACCGGAGCACCCGGAGAAAACCCAAGCTGACACAGAGAGAACTTGCAAACTCCACACAGGCAGTACCCAGAATCGAACCCGGGTCCCTGGCACTGTGAGGCTGCAGTGCTAACCACTGCGCCACTGTGCCGCCTGGAATGTGCCAGTGCAAAATGCATGGTAAATATTAATAAATTAAATTGAAACAAATAATAACTGTTTTTCTGATCTTGCTTCTTTCACCTTCCAGATACAGTGGATGGAATCTTCGGGTGGAGAATCCGATTACTAATGGGTGGGTTTCGCCATGTCTCTTTAACTCATCCATGACATTAGCCCTGGTTAATATTACAAGGTACTGATCTCTTGTAGAAGGCTATCTCTGCCCCAGCCAGAAACAGGTCCAGCTCTTGCATGAAGTAATTCAGCAAATTAACATTCACTGCACGAGCTGGCAACCTTTTCCTTCAGTCCACTATTCTCTGGGAAAATCGGGTTACCCGACCAATCAGGGAGGGTAGGCAGGATGGCTTGTTCATTCTATCAAAAGAAGGATTTCAGATTCAAGGGACCATGACATGTTTACAAGGGCTCTCTGGCGCTTAGATTTTTGAGGCTGCAGCAACCATAGGAATGGAGAGGAGACCTGGGAAGGTTGCAATCAGGATCAACTTCTGATTCTTCTTCTGCCACTGTTGTTCAGGACCTGTGCTAAAATGTTTACACATTGACAGTAAAAAAGCTTCAGTAACTTCCTTAATAGTTCAGCGTACAATTTAGTCACTCACTTCTGAGACTGCCCCTCCTGTTTTCTTGCAATTAATCTGTTGCATAGATGCTGACCACAGTGTCATGCAGACCCCCATCTGCCAAGAATGAGGCATATTATTTTTGTCATATGAACATCAATTTTAAACTGTTGCTGGAGTGAAGAAATGACTTAGAGTCATAGAGAGATACAGCACTGAAACAAGCCCTTCAGCCTACCAAGTCTGTGCCGACCATCAACCACCCATTTAATTCTACATTAATCCCATATTCCCTACCACATCCCCACCTTCCCTCAATTCTCCTACCACCACTAGGGGCAATTTACAATGGCCAGTTTACCTATCAATCTGCAAGTCTTTGGCTGTGGTAGGAAACTGGCACACCTGACAGAAACCCATGCAGTCACAGGAAGAAGTTGCAAACTCTACACAGGCGGTACCCGGAACCAAACCCGGGTCGCTGGAGCTATGAGGCTGCGGTGCTAACCACTGTGCCACTTGCTTGAGGATTACCAGAAACTGGGCTGGAAGGATATTTGCATACTAAGAGAAGCTACTTGTGGAGACAAAGGACTATCCCCTGATCCAATTAACCCAAATGGACTTTGATCACCAGACATTGAAGGTGTAAGGAAGCACATTCCAGGGCCTATAAATGTGAGGTTATCCACTTTGGTGGCAAAAACAGAAAGGCAGATTATTATCTGAACGGCGATGGTTTGGGAAAGGGGGAGGTGCAGCGAGATCTGGGTGTCCTTGTGCACCAGTCGCTGAAAGTAAACATGCAGGTGCAGCAGGCAGTTAAGAAGGCAAATGGTAAGTTGGCCTTCATAGTGAGAGGATTCGAGTACAGGAGCAAGGATGTCTTGCTGCAATTATACAAGGTCTTTGTGAGACCATATCTGGAGTATTGTGTGCAGCTTTGGTCTCCTTATCTGAGGAAGGATGTTCTTGCTACAGAGGGAATGCAGACTGATTCCTGGGATGGAAGTACTGACATATGAAGAGAGATTGGGTCAATTAGGCTTGTATTCACTAGAGTTTAGAAGAATGAGAGGGGATCTCATAGAAACCTACAAAATTCTAACAGGACTGGACAGACTAGATGCAGGAAGGATGTTCCTGATGGCGGGGGTGTCCAGGACCAGGGGTCACAAACTAAGGATATGGGGTAAGCCATTTAGGACTGAGATGAGGAGGGATTTCTTCACCCAGAGAGTGGTGAACCTGTGGAATTCTCTACCACAGAAAGCAGTTGAGGCCAAATCATTAAATATATTCAAGAAAGAGTTAGATATCGTTCTTCGGGCTAAAGGAATCAAGGGATACAGAAAGAAAGTGGGAACAGGGTACTGAGTTTGGACGATCAGCCCTAATCGTATTGAATGCCGGTGCAGGCTCGAAGGGTCAAATGGCCTACTCCTGCTCCTAATTTCTATGTTTCTATGTTTAAGACAATACAATCCACAAACGCAGAAGTCGTTAAGCCAATTAGTCACATGACTGACCTGCTGGCCAACTTGGGTTTTTATTTTTGTGCCACACAGAAAAGAATTCAGAATGCAGTTTTGCAATTGAAGCTGGAACAAGCAAGCCTCTCTCCTGGCTGTTTCTCTCACCTTCTCCCAAGCCACCGGACCCACAGAAGACACGTACACCTCAAGAGAGAAACGACTCCGACATTGAAACAAGCTGAAGCGTGAACTGGGCGCCAACGAATAGTAGGACTTACCGGCAACCAAATCCTCCACATTGAACTCAAAGGACAGTAACTAACTAACAAATATTGCCTCAAACTTTTCCCCTTTATTCTTTCTACTTTTTCTGTCTCTATCTGCGTGTGTATTAATTGCAAATGCACGCTAACGTGGTTGCGTCGCATATTCGTAGTCGTTAACCGAATTAGAGTTTAAGTTTAATAAACTTCTACCTTTCTTGTTTAAATCTAAGGAAACCTGTCTGATTTCTTTGCCTTACAATTGGAGCAGTGAACAAGGATTCACTGAAGGGGGAGCTAAAAACATGGTGTTTCTAAAATTAAACCCTGTTATGTTTAAACCAGGCAAAGGCTGAGAGGGAACCCCTAGAACCCTTCTCCCCAGTTGTAACAGGAATTTGGGGGCTAGCATCCTGGATTTGACCCACAGACAATCGAGAAATTGGAAGTGAGATGCCAAATTGTTCCCAAACAAGAAGAGAAAAGATTTCAAGATAGGTTTTCTTATGGTTGTGTGTGGCAGAATGCAAAAATGTCTGTGACTGAAGCAAATATTTCCCCAAGCCAGGGTGAAGTAATTTGGGATAAGTTAAAAACACTCTCTATGGACGAGTTGAGGAAAGTGGCTGAGCAGTGTGGGATCACTGTACGTGGCAAGGCTAGGAAGTCTGAACTCCTAAGACTAGTGGCCAACCATTTTTCCTTTGAATCTGAAGAAGCAGAAATAGGGTTAGAAGTAGACCTCGACAGGGTGCTGCTAGCAAAGATACAGTCAGAACAGATGAACTTGAATTAGAAGACAGGGAAAGAGAGAGAGAGACAGGAGAAAGAGAAAGAGAGACAGGAGAGAGGGAAAGAAAGAGCCTTCCAGAAGGACTGTGAAGAAAAAGAGAGAGAGAAGAGAGAGAAAGCAAGAGAGGAGAGAGAAAGAGAAAGAACCTTCCAGAAAGAATGCGAAGAGAAAGAGCTGAAGCGGTTTGAGTTAACTAGGGGGCGACAGAGTGAAAGCACGGCTAATATGGAGGAGTGTAATTCAGGGCTGAGTGCAGAATTGTTAAAACTTTCACAATTTATCCCAAAATTAAATGAGGGAGACGTGGAAGCGTTTTTGTGTCTTTTGAAAAACTGTCAAGGCAGTTAAAGTGGCCGGCTGAAGCTTGGACTCTGTTGTTACAGAGTAAATTTGTAGGAAAAGCCCATGAGGTTTATTCCATGTTGCCAGATGAGAGTTCATCAGATTATGAACTGACAAAAAATACTATCCTCGGGCATATGAGTAAGTACCCGAAGACTATCGCAAAAGTTTAGAACCCTCAAGAAGCAAGCGAATCAAACTTATTTGGAGTTTGAGAGAAATAAGCAGCTGACTTTTGACCAGTGGCTGAGGGCTCTTAAAGTGCAGCCCAGCTATGAAAATCTCAGGGAAGTGATTTTGCTGGAGGAATTTAAACACTCTCTCCCACTCTCCATAAAGACACATGTAGAGGAACAGAAGGCTCATAGAGCCCGGCAAGTCACAGTCCTAGCTGATGAGTTTGCTCTCATTTATATGTCAGTTTCCCAGCGAAAACCTTTCCTAATCAGCTCCATAAATCCGAAAAAGACAAAGGATGGGAAGGTGATAGAAGCCCAGGCAGCCCTGCAAAGGAAAGAAAGGCAGGAGACACAGGGGGCCCTCCTCCAGCCAAAAAGGAAGGTGCTGTCAGCAGGAGTGAGACCCGGAGACCTGTGTGCTTCCATTGTAATAAAGCAGGGCATCTAAGTGTTGACTGCTGGAAACTAAAAGGAAAACCTATAGGATTAATCAGGGTCCACCAGCTCAGTGAAAAAGAGAACCTGATAGAAAGCACAGCAGAACAAGCTGTGGCTTTAACTGCAGTAAGAGTGAAACCTAGGAAGCTTACCACTGCAAGTGCAGGTAAATTTAATAGGATTCATGAAGGTTATCAGGGTTTTGTGTCCAAAGGGAGAGTAACCCCATGTTCCATGAGTGAGGCAAACAAGCCCTTAGTGATTCTCAGGGACACAGGGGCCACTAGATCCCTTTTATTGGGAAAAGGCCTGCCTTTTTCCCCAAAAAGTTCTATGTTCTGTAGTGTAGGTCAGATGGTTTCACAGGTTGGCGCAACATCGAGGGCCGAAGGGCTATGAAACAGCAGAACGGTGGTGAATGGTATTGGAGGGCACTGTATGTCTGTACCTTTACACCAGGTACAGTTGGAGTGCGATCTAATTTCGGGACCGGTGACCATAGGGATTGTCCCTTGTGTTCCATGTGGACGGGGTTGACCTGCTCCTAGGTAATGATCTGGGTGAAGGTGGTAGCTTCCCCAGTAATGAAAGAGAGACCACAGGAGGTCAGAGAGACAGGGCAGTGGCAGGAGACGGTCCCCTACAGTTTCCCTGAATGTGTAATGAATCAAACCAGCTCCCCCAGAGGAGACTGAATTGGTACTGCAGGCAGATCACCATGAGGTCTGTATGTTTGAGACCTTCTTTGGAAAGTTGGAAGACCCTTATCTTCTTATCTTTGGCCTCCTTGTCTCGAGAGACAATGGGTAAGCGCCTGGAGGTGGTCAGTGGTTTGTGAAGCAGCGCCTGGAGTGGCTATGAAGGCCAATTCTAGAGTGACAGACTCTTCCACAGGTGTTTAGTTTAGTTTAGTTTAGTTTAGAGATACAGCACTGAAACAGGCCCTTCGGCCCACCGAGTCTGTGCCGACCATCAACCACTGATAAAATTGGTTGTCGGGGCTGTTACACAGTTGGCTCTCCCCTTGCGCTTCTGTCTTTTTTCCTGCCAACTGCTAAGTCTCTTCGACTCACCACGCTTTATCCCCGCCTTTATGGTTGCTGACGTACGTTGTCCAGGCCTCGCTGCCATAGAGCAAGGTACTGAGGACACAGGCTTGATACACTTGGCATTTTGTGTTCTGTGTCAGTGCGCCATTTTCCCACACTCTCTTGGCCAGTCTGGACATAGCTGAGGAAGCCTTTCCCATGCGCTTGTTGAATTCTGCATCGAGAGACAGGTTACTGGTGATAGTTGAGCCGAGGTAGGTGAACTCTTGAACCACTTCCAGAAGACCCAGGGAATGAATTAAATGAATTTTCCCTAGCTGAGGCTCAGCGAGCTGACCCAGTATTGAGATAGTCTGAAATTGAAGCAGAGGGAGTCCCTGATTGCTATTTAAAGAATGTTGTACTAATGAGGAAATGGAGTTCTTTTCACAGACCTGAGAGCAAGGAGTGAACAGTGGTTCACCAGTTAGTGGTGCCGCAGAGGTACCAGAGAGAAAAAGTAAGAATGGCTGATGAGATTGCAGTGGCTGTACATGTCTGCATACGATAAACCAAAGCCTACATAAGACAGCAGTTTGACTGGCCAAAACTCCACAAGATATGGTGGAGTACTGTTGGAGTTGCCACATGTGTCAGTTTGAGGGGAAACCCCAACCTACAGTGAAACCTGCAACCCTAAATTCTGTATCGGTGTTTGGAGTACTCTCCAGCAGAGGGCTGGTGAACTGTAAGGGACCTCTGCCGAGAACAAAAGGGGACAGGCAGGCACAAGGCTGGCAACAGGTTAGAAAGGAACGGGGAAAAAGGGACCAAGAGGACAGGTTAAAGGAAATTCGGGAAGAATCCCAGATGAAAAATCCCAACTGTCTGGTCAGCCAACCACAAAATATTTGAAAAGTTAGACCCCACATCCTCCTATACAAATGCAGACAGTTGAAGCACCCCACCAGAGTTGCTAATCGCATTTACAACCTGCAGAGACAAAAAGTCTTCAAGAGGGCAGAGAAACTGTGAGGGTGATGCCTCAGCTAGTCGAAGTGCCATATGGGTGTGCAGCAGAATCTGGACAAATACTGCAAGCAGGAGAGTCCCAGAAGACAAAAGGGAAGATTAGCAAAAACTCCACCCCCAAAGTCAGGAGAAAAAGGGAACCAGCCATTCCTTAAGGTGAAAAGCCCTTGCATGACTCATCAAAGCACTGACAGAGAGTTGAGAGTGGAACTGCCCACTGCCGCCGCCCCTGAGCAGAACTGCAACCTTGGGCTAATTAAACCTAACCCTCCCCCTGCAGACCTCAACAAGGACACCATAGGCAGTCATGGAAATGTGCAACTAGAAAAACCTCCCGAAAAATCACATGTTTATTGGGATGCCAAAAAGGGCCGTTTAAAGCAGTGCTGCTGCCAAGAAAAGACAGGCTGTAACAATTGTTTGTATTCTGACTGACTGAGAGAAATACATGTGTGTCTTCCTGTCCTTCTCTTCTCTCTAGCCCCTTTCATTGAAATACTCTTTTTTTAAAATTGCATTTCATTCTGCTGGGTGTGGGGGTGTCATGCAGACCCCCACCTGCCAAGAATGAGGCATATTCATTTTGTTATATGAGCATCAATTTTAAACTGTTGCTGGAGTGAAGAAATTACTTGTTTGAGGATCACCAGACACTGGGCTGGAAGGACATTTGCATGCGAAGAGATAATGCTTGTGGAGACAAAGGATTATTCCCTGATCCAATTAACCCAAATGGATTTGACCACCAGAATTTGGAGGTGTAAGTAAGTGCATTCCAGGGCAAAAACAATACAAGCCACAAACGTAGAAGTGGTTAAGCCAGTTAGTCTCATGACTGACCTGCTGGCCAACGTGGGTTTTTATTTTTGTGCCACACAGAAAAGAATTCAGAATACAGTATTGCAATTGAAGCTGGAACAAGCAAGCCTCTCTCCTGGCAGTTTCTCTCACCTTCTCCCAAGCCACCGGACCCATGGAAGACACGTAAACCTCAAGAGAGAAAAGACTCCGACATCAAATCAAGTTGAAGCGTGAACTGGGCCCTAACGAATAGTAGGACTTCCTGGCAACCAAAGACTCCACATTGAACTCAAAGGACAAGTAACTAACCAACAGATATTTCCTCAAACTTTTCCCCTTTATTCTTTCTACTTTTTCGGTCTCTATCTGCATCTGTGTTTATTGCGAATGCATGCTAGCGTGGTCACGTCGCATATTCGTAGTCGTTAACCGAATTAGAGTTTAAGATTAATACACTTCTACCTTTCTTGTTTAAATCTAAGGAAACCTGTCTGATTTCTTTGCCTTACAATTGGAGCAGTGAACAAGGATTCACTGAAGGGGGAGCTAAAAACACGGGGTGTTTTGAAAATTAAACCCTGTTATGTTTAAACCAGGCAAAGGCTGAGAGGGAACCCTCGAGACCCCTTCTCACCTGGTCATAACAACAGTGAGGACCTTCTATGCAAGTGGTAAGGCCATACAAATGCTGATGACCTCTTTATTCTAAGAATAAATGGCAGATCTTTATGATGGCTTTGCTGCTGAATCTGATGAAGTATTGTTCCTCAATCAGGCAAGGTCAGACTTGATACTTTTACATGATAGACATGAGAAGGAAACTAAGAGCAATGTAAACATAAGCTATCCTCTGTTCAGTGCTTTTCTCGGGGATTCTTTCTTCTTTGGCCTCCTTATCTCAAGAGACAATGGGTAAGCGCCTGGAGGTGGTCAGTGGTTTGTGAAGCAGCGCCTGGAGTGGCTATAAAGGCCAATTCTAGAGTGACAGACTCTTCCACAGGTGCTGCAGATAAAATTGGTTGTCAGGGCTGTTACACAGTTGGATGTCTCCTTGCGCTTCTGTCTTTTTTCTTGCCAACTGCTAAGTCTCTTCGACTTGCAACACTTTAGCCCCGCCTTTATGGCTGCCCAACAGCTCTGGCGAATGCTGGCAACTGACTCCCACGACTTGTGATCAATGTCACAGGACTTCATGTCGCATTTGCAGACGTCTTTAAAGCGGAGACATGGACGGCTGGTGGGTCTGATACCAGTGGTGAGCTCGCTGTACAATGTGTCCTTGGGGATCCTGCCATCTTCCATGCGGCTCACATGGCCAAGCCATCTCAAGTGCCGCTGGCTCTGTCGGGTGTATATGCTGGGGATGTTGGCCGCCTCGAGGACTTCTGTGTTGGAGATACGGTCCTGCCACCTGATGCCAAGGATTCTCCGGAGGCAGCGAAGATGGAATGAATTCAAACGTCGCTCTTGGCTGACATACGTTGTCCAGACCTCGCTATCGTAGAGCAAGGTACTGAGGAAACAGGCTTGATACACTTGGACTTTTGTGTTCTGTGTCAGTGCGCCATTAATTTATTAATTAGTGCTAGAAATGTCAGTGAGATGGGTGAAGTGCTTCACCTGTGAGATGTGGGAGGTCCGTGACGCTTCCAGCATTCCGGACAACTACATCTGCAGGAAGTGTACCCAGTTGCAGCTCCTCACAGACCGCATGGATCGTTTGGAGATGCAACTGAATGCACTTAGGAGCATGCAGGTGGCAGAGAGCATGATAGACAGGAGTTTTAGAGAATTGGTGACACCCAAGGTGCAGGCAGATAGATGGGTGACCGCTAGAAGGGGTAGGCAGTCAGTGCAGGAATCCCCTGTGGCTATTCCCCTCTCTAACAAGTATACCGTTTTGGATACTGTTGGGGGGGATGGCCTATCAGGGGAAAACAGCAGCAGCCAGAGCAGTGGCACCATGGGAGGGTTCAGCAGGGAGGGACAAAGCGCAGAAGAGCAATAGTTATTGGGGACTCTATAGTCAGGGGCACAGATAGGCACTTCTGTGGACATGAAAGAGACTCCAGGATGGTATGTTGCCTCCATGGTGCCAGGCTCAAGAATGTCTCTGAACGGACAGTGGGCATTCTGAAGGGGGAGGGTGAACAGCCAGATGTTGTGGTACACATCGGTACCAATGACATAGGCAGAAAGAGTGACGAGGTCCTGCAGGGGGAGTTTAGGGAGTTAAGTAGAAAGTTAAAAGACCGGACCTCCAGGGTTGTAATCTCGGGATTACTCCCTGTGCCACGTGCCAGTGAGGCTAGAAATAGGAAGATAGTGCAGCTCAACACGTGGCTGAACAGCTGGTGTAGAAGGGAGGGTTTCAGATATCTGGATCATTGGGATCTCTTCAGGGAGAGATGGGACCTGTACAAGAAGGACGGGTTGCATCTAAACTGGAGGGGCACAAATATCCTGTATGTGAGGTTTGCTAGTGTCACTCGGGAAGGTTTAAACTAGTGTGGCAGGGGGGTGGGAACCAGAGCAGTAGGACAGCAAGTGAAATAAATGAGGGGGAACTAGTAAATAAGGCCAGTAAGACTAAGAGGAAAAGCAGGCAGGAGATGTTGTGGAGCACAGCGGGACTGGTGGTCTGAAGTGCATTTGTTTCAATGCGAGAAGTATAACAGGTAAGGCAGATGAACTTAGAGCTTGGATTAGTACTTGGAACTATGATGTTGTTGCTATTACAGAGACTTGGTTGAGGGAAGGACAGGATTGGCAGCTAAATGTTCCAGGATTTAGAAGCTTCAGGCGGGATAGAGGGGGATGTAAAAGGGGTGGGGGAGTCGCATTACTTATTTTATTATTTATTTATTTTTAAAGATACAGCACTGAAATAGGCCCTTCGGCCCACCGAGTCTGTGCCGATCATCAACCACCCATTTATACTAATCCTACATTAATCCCATATTCCTACCACATCCCCACCTTCCCTCAATTCCCCTACACCTACCTATACTTGTTAAGGAGAATATCACAGCTGTACTGCGGGAGGACACCTCGGAGGGGTCGTGCAGTGAGGCAATATGGGTGGAGCTCAGGAATAGGAATGGTGCAGTCACGATGTTGGGGGTTTTCTACAGGCCTCCCAACAGCCAGCGGGAGGTAGAGGAGCAGATTTGTAGATGGATTTTGGAAAGATGTAAAGGTAACAGGGTTGTAGTGGTGGGTGATTTTAACTGCCCCTATATTGACTGGGACTCACTTAGTGCTAGGGGCTTAGATGGGGCAGAATTTGTAAGGAGCATCCAGGAGGGCTTCTTGAAACAATATATAGATAGTCCAACTAGGGATGGGGCCGTACTGGACCTGGTATTGGGGAATGAGCCCGGCCAGGTGGTCGAAGTTTCAGTAGGGGAGCATTTCGGGAACAGTGACCATAATTCCATAAGTTTCAAGGTACTTGTGGATAAGGATAAGAGTAGTCCTCGGGTGAAGGTGCTAAATTGGGGGAAGCCTAATTATAACAATATTAGACGGGAACTGAAGAATTTAGATTGGGGGCGGCTGTTTGAGGATAAATCAACATCTGACATGTGGGAGTCTTTCAAATGTCAGTTGATGAGAATCCAGAACCAGCATGTTCCTGTGAGGAAGAAGGATAAGTTTGGCAAGTTTCGGGAACCTTGGATAATGCGGGACATTGTGAGCCTAGTCAAAAAGAAAAAGGAAGCATTCGTAAGGGCTGGAAGGCTAGGAACAGACGAATCCCTTGAGGAATATAAAGACAGTAGAAAGGAACTTAAGCAAGAAGTCAGGAGGGCTAAAAGGGGTCATGAAAAGTCATTGGCAAACAGGATTAAGGATAATCCCAAGGCTTTTTATACATATATAAAGAGCAAGAGGGTAAATAGGTAAAGGGTTGGCCTGCTCATGGACAGAGAAGGGAATCTATGTGTGGAGCCAGAGGAAATCGGCGAGGTACTAAATGAGTACTTTGCATCAGTATTTACCAAAGAGAATGACTTGGTGAATGATGAGCCTAGGGAAGGGAGTGTAGATAGTCTCAGTCATCTCATTATCAAAAAGGAGGAGGTGTTGGGTGTCTTGCAAAGCATTAAGATAGATAACTCCCCAGGGCCTGATGGGATCTACCCCAGAATACTAAGGGAGGCAAGGGAAGAAATTGCTGGGGCCTTGACAGAAATCTTTGCAACCTCATTGGCTACAGGTGAGGTCCCAGAGGACTGGAGAACAGCCAATGTTGTTAAGAAGGGTAGCAAGGATAATCCAGGAAATTATAGGCCGGTGAGCC
This sequence comes from Heterodontus francisci, assembly GCF_036365525.1. Lineage (NCBI taxonomy): Eukaryota > Metazoa > Chordata > Chondrichthyes > Heterodontiformes > Heterodontidae > Heterodontus > Heterodontus francisci. The sequence continues at coordinate 196,939,812 of NC_090374.1, forward strand.
TTAAATCCGTGGTAGGGAAATTATTAGAGAGGATTCTTCGGGACAGGATTTACTCCCATTTGGAAACAAACAAACTTATTAGTGAGAGGCAGCATAGTTTTGTGAAGGGGAGGTCGTGTCTCACTAACTTGATTGAGTTTTTTGAGGAAGTGACAAAGATGATTGATGAAGGAAGGGCAGTGGATGTTATCCATATGGACTTCAGTAAAGCCTTTGACAAGGTCCCTCATGGCAGACTGGTACAAAAGGTGAAGTCACACAGGATCAGAGGTGAGCTGGCAAGATGGATACAGAACTGGCTCGGTCATAGAAGACAGAGGGTAGCAGTGGAAGGGTGCTTTTCTGAATGGAGGGATGTGACTAGTGGTGTTCCGCAGGGATCAGTGCTGGGGCCTTTGCTGTTTGTAGTATATATAAATGATTTGAAGGAAAATGTAGCTGGTCTGATTAGTAAGTTTGCGGACGACACAAAGATTGGTGGAGTTGCAGATAGTGATGAGGATTGTCAGAGGATGCAGTAGGATATAGATCGGTTGGAGACTTGGGCGGAGAAATGGCAGATGGAGTTTAATCCGGACAAATGTGAGGTAATGCATTTTGGAAGATCTAATGCAGGTGGGAAGTATACAGTAAATGGCAGAACCCTTCGGAGTATTGACAGGCAGAGAGATCTGGGCGTACAGGTCCACAGGTCACTGAAAGTGGCAATGCAGGTGGATAACGTAGTCAAGAAGGCATACGGCATGCTTGCCTTCATTGGTCGGGGCATAGAGTATAAAAATTGGCAACTCATGCTGCAGCTGTACAGAATCTTAGTTAGGCCACACTTAGAATATTGCGTGCAATTCTGTTCGCCACACTACCAGAAGGACGTAGAGGCTTTGGAGAGGGTACAGAGGAGGTTTACCAGGATGTTGCCTGGTCTGGAGGGCATTAGCTATGAGGAGAGGTTGGATAAACTCAGATTGTTTTCACTGGAACGACGGAGGTGGAGGGGCGACATGATAGAGGTTTACAAAGTTATGAGCGGCATGGACAGAGTGGATAATCAGAAGCTTTTTCCCAGGGTGGAAGAGTCAGTTACTAGGGGACATAGGTTTAAGGTGAGAGGGGCAAAGTTTAGAGGGGATGTGAGAGGCAAGTTTTTTACACAGAGAGTGATGAGTGCCTGGAACTTGCTGCCGGGGGAGCTGGTGGAAGCAGGTACGATAATGACGTTTAAGAGGTATCTTGACAAATACATGAATAGGATGGGAATAGAGGGATACGGTCCCCGGAAGTGCAGAAGGTTTTAGTTTAGGCAGGCATCAAGATTGGCGCAGGCTTGGAGGGCCGAATGGCCTGTTCTTGTGCTGTACTGTGTTCTTTGTTCTTTGTTCTTTCCCACACTATCTTGGCCAGTCTGCACATAGCAGTGGAAGCCTTTCCCATGAGCTTGTTGATTTCTGCATCGAGAGACATGTTATTGGTGATAGTTGAGCCTAGGTAGGTGAACTCTTGAACCACTTCCAGAGCGTGGCCGCCGATATTGATGGATGGAGCATTTCTGACGTCCTGTCCCATGATGTTTGTTTTCTTGAGGCTGATGGTTTGGCCAAATTCATTGCAGGCAGCCGCAATCCTGTCGATGAGTCTCTGCAGACACTCTTCAGTGTGAGATGTTAATGCAGCATCGTCCGCAAAAAGGAGTTCCCTGATGAGGACTTTCCGTACTTTGGTCTTAGCTCTTAGATGAAGGCAAGGTTGAACAACCTGCCACCTGATCTTGTGTGGAGGAAAATTCCTTCTTCTGAAGACTTGAAAGCATGTGAGAGCAGCAGGGAGAAGAAGATCCCAAACAGTGCAGGTGCGAGAACACAGCCCTGTTTCACGCCCTCAGGATAGGAAAGGGGACTGATGAGGTGCCGCTATGCTGAATTGTGCCTTTCTTATTGTCATGGAATGAGGTGATGATACTTAGTAGCTTTGGTGGTCATCCGATCTTTTCTAGTAGTCTGAAGAGACCACGTCTGCTGACGAGGTCAAAGGCTTTGGTGAGATCAATGAAAGCAACGTAGAGGGGCATCTGTTGTTCAGGACATTTCTCCTGTAGCTGTCGAAGGGAGAACAGCATGTCAATGGTGGATCTCTCTGCTCGAAAGCCACACGGTGTCTCAGGGTAGACACGCTCAGCCAGCTTCTGGAGCCTGGTTAAAGCGACTTGAGCGAAGACTTTCCCCACTATGTTGAGCAAGGAGATTCCACGGTAGTTGTTGCAGTCACCACGGTCATCCTTGTTCTTATAGAGGGTGATGATATTGGCATCGCGCATGTCCTGTGGTACTGCTCCCTTGTCCCAGCACAGGCAAAGCATTTCGTACAGTGCTGAGAGTATAGCAGGCTTGGCACTCTTGATTATTTCAGGGATAATGCCGTCCTTCCCAGGGGCTTTTCCGCTGGCTAGAGAATCAATGGCATCACTGAGTTCCGATTTCATTGACTGTACGTCAAGCTCATTCATGACTGGCAGAGACTGGGCTGCATTGAGGGCGGTCTCAGTGACAACATTTTCCCTGGAGTACAGTTCTAGATGGTGTTCCACCCAGCTGTCCATTTGCTTGCGTTGGTCACTGATTGTGTCCCCTGATTTAGATTTGAGGGGGGCGATCTTCTTGATGGTTGGCCCAAAAGCTCTCTTAATGCCATCATACATTCCTCTGATGTTTCCAGTGTCTGAGGCTAGCTGAATATGACTGCATAGGTGTTGCTAGTAGTCATTTGTGCAGCGCCTGGCTGTTCTTTGTGCAGCGCTTCTGGCTGCTTTAAGTGCTACGCATGTTAACTCGCTGGGGGCTTTCTTGTAGTTCAGCAATGCAATGCGCTTAGCAGCTATGACAGGTTCCAGCTCTTCAAAGTGAGATTGAAACCAGTCTGTATTCCACTTCACACGTTTGCCATAGGTGGTCATTGCTGAGTCATAGATGGCGTCTCTGATGTGGGCCCACTTGGTCTCTGCATCCCTTGTAGCAGTGTTTTGAAGGGCTTTTTCAAGTGAATTCAGAAACTTATGTAACAGCTGTGGATGAGAAATTCTACTAGTGTTGATGTGTGGGCGGCCCTTCTGCTTGGAGTGATGCAGCTTCTTTGGTTTGAGTCTAACCTTATTGCACAGCAGGGAGTGGTCAGTGTTGCAGTCCGCACTGTGGAAGCTACGTGTGATTTGAACCCTGATTAAAGAGGCTCGCCTTGTCATGATGAGGTCCAGCTGGTGCCAATGACGTGATCTTGGGAGTCTCCAAGAAACCTGGTGACAGGGTTTAGTGTGAAAGAACGAGTTGGTGATGCAGAGGTTGTGATAGGTACACAACTCAAGCAGTCTCTGTCCATTCTCATTCATCCTTCCAATGCCATAGTGCCCAAGGCAGGAGGGCCATGAGTCATGGTCGGCCCCAACCCTGGCATTAAAGTCCCCCAGCAGGAACAGATGTTCGGTATTGAGGATGCTGCTAATGATATTATGGAGTTCCTCGTAGAACTGGTCTTTAGCTTCATTGTGAGGAGCAGAGTGTTGGAGCATAGATGCTGAGTAGGTGTACTGGACCAGAGGCGAAGAACAGTCGGATGGACAGTATGCATTCTGAGCCATTTGAAGGTGGCTCTATCATGCTGAGCAAAGAGTTTCTGATGGCGAAGCCCACTCCATGCTGTCTTGATTCTTGAGGATCCCTACCCTGCCAGAAGAAGGTGTAGTGTTGCTCTATTAGAGATCCGCTCACAGGGAGGCGTGTCTCCTGAAGTGTTGCAATGTCCACATTGAGTCTACTGAGCTCGTTGTTAATGATGACGGTCTTCCGAGAATCGTTGATTTGTGTATGGTCTTCCAACAGGCCAGGACACATAGTTCTGACATTCCAGCTTGCAAAACAAAGGGCTGGTACCTTCTTTCCTTTTTTTGTCATGCTGTTTGGTGCAGTGTTACAGTCCACTTGTCGGGCAATGACCCTGAGCTCCAAGCACCCATTGAAGCAGGTGGACTGTGGCAGGACAGAACCTTACTGACCGGGGGCTTCCCGGTTTGAGGCGGGCGGTAGCTGTCCAGTGAGATGTGATGACCTCTCCCACCGACAAAGGCAACCCTTGGCGCCCAATCTCTACGCCAATTGAGCTGGACTTATAACCCGTAACTGCTGCCTTCCGTGTTGGTTTGGTTGCTGTGAGGCGACTATGGAGTGACCTCTCCATGGCACATGACTGGGCGGATGTATGGAAGTTGTGAGTTGCCCAAGCGTCAAAACCCCCCTCTCAGCCTTCCTGGTGGGGTCCAAAGGAGTGCAGAGCACGACGTTTGGCAATGGTATGGCTGCAGGAACTGTTGGAAACATGCCAAAGGTGACACATGACAGCCTTCGGGGTTCCGCTCTGGATTTTCTGTTAGGCTTTACTCCCTTAGCCTTGGTCTCTCCCGAGACACTCACAAGGCAGTGGGGTTTTTAGGGTCCCTGCTCAGGGGTAGGTGGGTGCCGGTGGGAGGAGGTGGGGGAAAGGGGGTGTGGGGGGGGGGGGGTGCGAGGGGGAGGGGTGTGGAGAGAAGGGGGTGCGAGGGGGAGCTGGGAAGGGGGCTGCAGGGGGTAGGGGAGGGGGTGCAGGGGAAGGAGGTGCGAGGGGGAGATGGTGAGAGGGGTGGGTGAACTGAGGGGGGAGGGGGTGGGGGAAGGGGGTGCAGGTAATAAAACATTTCATCAGCTCCCACCATTGGAAGTACTGCTCACAGTACTTGATGCTATTTGATCCACTAACCGATTTTTGATTTCTCCCAGAGAGAGATGGTCAAATCCAACGGACAGCATCCTAATAACTTTCAAACTTGGCCCTGCAGCTTGTAAAACTGGGATTAGTACTGTATATTTTGGATTAATCTTCCACTCTGCCAGTAGCATTGAGATGAAATCTCTCTCCAGTATCTAACATCTGTGAGAATTGGAAGATTTTTGCAGTAAATGCAACAGTTTTACCTGAAGCAAAACGCAGTGAAGAGTATGGGAGAAAGGCAGATGGGAAGAAAGGCAGACAATCATGTAGATAAGGAAGAAACCTGAGGAAGGTAATAGTGTGCCCAAGGGATAAGGAAGATGAGAATCCATTTGGTTGTTTAGTGAGCAGAAGGAAATGGATGTTCTATTAATGTTCAAAAAATAGCCTCTGCAGTGGCAATGAGATTTGTAAACCACACTTATAGAATTCATTGGTAAACAGTTATATCTATTCTCAAGGTCTCTCAAGTCGAATTGATGTCAGATTCTCAATTGCTAAGAAACTTAGTACAATAATATCCCCAGATTTTATATTACTCATTAAATTCTAGAGCTCTGGAAGGAAACAGTCATTGAAGTTAGTATATCTTGTGTGCCTACTAGTTGTTTAATCAATTCTTTCAACTTCACTTCATTCAACTCTACTGGTTCATCAGTATCCTGAGACCAGGTTCATAATACACAACTCTGGTTGCCCAGCTAATCCTAATCTCTAACGGTCAAAATGATATGATAGCAACACTGAAAATGAAACTTCAATCCTCATGAGAAAGACAGTAGAAATTCCAGAAAAGGTTCTTTCTTTTACTGCTTCCTGTCTTCTCTCTCTCTGATTGATTTTATGCCCTAATGCAGGGCTTCATACAACATAGATACATTAAAATCAATGGATTCAGAATTGTGTGGGACATACCAAATGCCACAGGATTCCTGATAGGTGCTCCTGTGGCTTGAAGCTCTCTTCCAGGTGTCCTAAATTCATTGCATTTACCTGATTGTGTCTTGCATTTCCTCTGGAACAATTTTACAACTGGTAAGATCATTTCACCAGTGTGATTTAGGTTATGGGGTCGGGGTGCAAAATTGCACAATGTTTCATTTGACAAGCTCCTTATTGCATTTGCACAGTGTAGAACATCAGGACTCAAGGTCCTGGCACACATATTTGAACACATTACCAATTCCGTGCCCCAACAATTTCCCTCCATTAAATTAAGTATTTGAGATGCTCACTTGACTGACACATATGTGTCCATATGCACCATACAGTTCACCATTCCCAACAATATCCTCTGCACAACCTCAACTAGTGCAGAAACCCATTTCGTTATTTTCTGCTAACTTGTTCAGCAATAGCCTCTCTGGGCGAAGTTAGATGGAATGCCAACAATTTATTTCCCTATAAATGATCTTTGGATGTGGGTTTAGTGTTTTGACTTTAGTGTTTCCCCTTGGTGACTGCCTATAGTGAATGCATTCCATATACACTTTCTAGATGCTTCCCTCTTGAATGAGAAAGCCAGATTCTGTTGGGTGTCCATGGGAGTTACTTGGGATTCAGATGACCCTGTAAAAACTTTGAAAAGTAAAAAGATTTGTGGCACCAAAGGAAGTCATTTGGCCCATCGTGCCCATGTCGGCCGAAAATAGTGATCCAGCCTAATCCCTCCTTTCAGCTCCTGATCCTTGGTCCGGTAGGTTACGGAACCTCAAGTGCATATCCATATGTTTTGTAAATGCAATGAGGTTCCAGAGCATCCCCACAACACCCTCCATGTGAAAAAAATTCTCATCAACTCCTCTCTAATCCTTTCATCAATTACTTTATTGATTATTGATCTCTCTTCTAACAGAAATATGTCTTCCTATTTAATCTATTTAGGCCCCTCATTATTTTATAAGCCTCCTCTGTTCCAAAGAAAAGAAACCCATGCTATCCAGGCAATAAAGGAAAGTACCCCGTCTGTAAGTGGATTTCTCTGATGTACCGAAAACACACCTCTTACTGCAAGTTCTGGACGATAGGGATTATGTGAACAGATCAGACTCAGAGCCACCTTTTACGGGCTCAACCATATTGTGTTTAATAAAGTTAACAATAACACTCATAAACAGTACAACCCTGGCTTGTCCAACAAGCCCTACCGTGCTAAGTTACCACGGCCTAATAAAAGAACCCTCATGTGAAATAAACTAATACAGGACCCCCAGCACTGAACCCCTCTTAGGTTTAGTTGGGATTTACAATCACCCCCTCACACAGCGAAGTGGTCCTGTGGATGTGTAGGCACAGGCAATATGCTCACCCCGATTGCCCGTTGTCTTGCTTGCAGCTTCTTCCTGTACGCCTCGCTCCTGGTTCCGTACTGCCGATGCAGTATTCAAGTTCCAGTTTGAGTCAAGGTTCGTTGATGAGGGATGAAGAGCAGCGCTCAGCTTCTGGCGGTGTTCCATTGAATCAAGCCGAGTCCCACTCGGGAGACTCACTGTAGATTAATGCCGAGGAGAAGAGAGAAGAGCCAGCACCGGCTACATATATATCTAAAGCCCATTAACTTTTCTCCTGCCAATACTGATTGATGGATTGACTCAGGTGATCTGTCTGGACACCACCCACCACCCACCACCCCCACCACACCACCCGTGACGAGGAGTTACTCATAACCATTGAAATCTTTGTGAAAAATTATATTTTGTTTTCCCGCTCCCAGGCCTGGCACCTGGAGAGACAATGAGTGCTGATTACTGAATGTCTGTCATTTCCTGAAGGGACAGCCTCCATTAGCAGGTTTCAATCTCAAAGTGATCTTGCTTAACTGGCTTATCTCCTGGAAGACAATGGCCCGGCCATCTCCTACCTTCCACCAGTTTCGGTTGGGACTGGATTGTAATTGTGCTTTATTGAGCTGCCTCTCGGGGTATTGTTCCCAGTAATCATGCTAGATGGTGATGACGTCGATCGGTCTGGGTTCCCTTCCATCCAGCCTGTCAGCGTGAAATGTCCGTTTGCATATGAATGCGCCTTAATCAGGTTAGCCTGGCTCGATACTCCTGCCAGTCAATCCTATTCCCGAAACCACTCCCACAAGCTTGCCAAACAGTACAGTTCTTTATTGGGGTTTTGGATTTAAAATATGATTCATGAAAATGGCCAGAAAGTTGGTGCTACACATCTGCCTTGTTGATCACCTTAACTACGTGTCCTGCTGTTTTCAGGGATCTTGAGACATACACTCCAAGGTCCCTTTGTTCCTCCACACTTTTCAGAAGCCTCCCATTTATTGTATATTCCCTTCCCTTGTTTGTCCTCCCCAAATGCATTAACTCACACTTCTCTGAATTGAATTCCATTTGCCACTTTCTCGCCCACCTGTCCGGTCCATTTAATAACTTCCTGCAGTCTACAGATTTCTTCTTCACGATCAAACACAGGACCAATTTTTGCATCATCTGTAAACTTCTTTATCATGTTCCCTATATTTAAGTCTAAATCATTGATATACATATACAAAGTGATTGATGACAACGCTACGTCATCAGGATGCGCCGCGGTGCGCACATGCGCACACGGTCTCGGGCCCTCTGCGCATGCGCTGCGGTCCGGATTGTCAGGACCAGTTTGCGCATGCGCAGATGACGTCATCGCGTAACGTCATCTTCCTCGGGGAACACGCCCAGTTGGCCTCTGCGCATGCGCAAACCGGTCCTGGCAATCCGGACCGCAGCGCATGCGCAGATGACCGGAGCCCCTGTGCGCATGTGAGTCAATTTTCCGAAAGCTTCGGCGCGAGTTTTTGAAAATGGAAGGAGGAGAGGTTTCGTCAGGCATTTTATCTCAATTATTTAGTCATTTTGGACATTTGCTTCATTTTTATTAGACAGAGGAGATTGTTCCAAGGTAAGTTGCTCTGAAAATATTTACATTGTCTGGGGCACCGCATATGCTCCAGTCCCTGTTGTTAAGTTGGTCTGAAAACATTTCAAGGGAGGGAAGGGAGGGGGGAAAGGAGGGAAGGTGGGGGGAAGGGAGAGGGGAATGTGGGGGGAAGGGAGGGGGGAAAGGAGGGAAGGGAGGGAGGGAAGGAGGAAGGAAGGGAGGGAGGGACGGGGGGGGAAGGGAGGGGGGAAGGGAGGGAGGTCGGGAGGGAGGAGGGAAGGGAGGTCGGGAGGGAGGGGGGAAGGGGGAAAGGAGGGAAGGGAGGGGGGAAGGGAGGGGGGAAAGGAGGGAAGGGAGGGGGGAAAGGAGGGAAGGGAGGGGGAAGGGAGGGAGGGAGGGAGGAAGGAAGGGAGGGAGGGACGGGGGGAAGGGAGGTCGGGGGGGAGGGGGGAAAGGAGGGAAGGGAGGGGGGGAAAGGAGGGGGGAAAGGAGGGAAGGGAGGGGGGAAAGGAGGGAAGGGAGGGGGAAGGGAGGGAGGGAAGAAGGGATGGGAGGGAGGGAAGGAGGAAGGAAGGGAGGGAGGGACGGGGGGGGGGAAAGGGAGGGACGGGGAGGGAAGGGAGGTCGGGAGGGAGGGGGGAAGGGAGGTCGGGGGGGGGGAGGGGGGGAGCAGCGGAGCGGAAGGGGAGTGCCTTTTCCTGTGCATGCACCATAAACACAAGGACTGGCTGATGAGATGGAGCCAATTAATTTGCCCAACAATTGCCCAGAAGCACCTTCGGATGGAGGTGGCCACGCGCTGGACATCAGTCGCGTGCCACAATCCATGGATCCTGAGCGTTTCACCCCCTGGCCTAATGATCTGATGGACCATACATACGCCTGCCTGTTCAAAGCTCCACTTCCCCCACCTGCGGTACCCTCTCCTTGCTGTTCAGTTACACAGTCACCTGTTCCTGCACCCATCCAAGCAGTGCACATGGACACACAGTCACCTGTTCCTGCACCCATCCAAGCAGTGCACGTGGACACACAGCCACATGTTTCCCCATCCGCCCTTGAAACAACCATGCAGAGCCTTGTGAGACTCTGCAATTGCCAGCTGATGCCTGTCAAGCAGAGAAGGCGTCCAAGGGGGTCAAGCACTTGGGGAACATTCAGCAAGAAGAGACTGAGCACTAAAAGAAACAAGCATGCCGTGTCCAGTGGTAGCACAAATGTGAATGCTCTTGCTGCGTACACAACTGGTGAGGTGGGAGTGCAGCCACACCATTCTCCATCCTCAGTGTTGCTTTAAGGGAAAGGTAGGTAAGAAAGAAATGGAAGATGATGCTGATAGTAGTAGGCAGGATTAAATGGGAATGGATGGGAAGACGCACGAGTAGCATAACCACTAGCAGGGAACAGCTGGGCTAAATGGCCTGTTTTATGTTCATAGTCCAAAAGAAATGTGCTTCTTTTTCCAGCACCCTCACATCATTCATGTTTTCCCTGAGAGCAGCATTGAACCATCACGAGATAGGGGCAGTTACATCATCCTGACTCCTACAGCTGTAGGGTACTAAGTGATTCATTGGCCTATACTGCAGAGCATAAAGCATGCGCAACAGTAATTTCATTGGAGGAGGGAAGCTCTGACACTGATGTTCTTTCATTATTTCCTTTCATGTAAAACGTGCCCTTGAGGAAACAATCCTTGACACTTAAGGACGGCATTCCAGCAAAGGAGGCAGTGCAGGAGAGGACGCAAGGATGTGATGATTCCTGCATCTGAGGTGGGTAATAAGTGCTTCATTGGCGACGTTATCAATTGGTGCCTTCACTGCAGAACTTAAAAAGGTGTGCGCAACAGTAATTTCAGTGGATGGAGGGAGGCAAGCTCTGACTCTGATTTGCTTTTCTTCTTTTCATGTAAAACATGCCGTCGAGAAAACAATCCTCGAGACTTACGGTCAGCATTCAAGCAACGAAGGCAACTGGATCATGCTGCGGAGCTCATCACGATGTGGAAAGGAACATTGCATTTATGGATGAATTGGGAATGCACATTGGGATGCGCTTGGGGAACATTCAACAAGAATAGACTGAGCTCAGACTCTTGTGACTTTGCCTTCTTCACATGGACAATACAGTAGTGGAATAGAGAGCCAAGCGTTCATTCACCACAAGGCTCTCCAGGAACAATCTCTTTAGCTGTGCATAGCAGAGACTCGGCCTGTCTGTCTAACAGGAATGCTGGACACAACACTGATGTATCCATGCACAGCAGTTCCTCGGATGCTTAATGAACTAAATAAAACTTTTCAATAATTAAACCCAGAATTGTTGAGGTTTTGTTTTGCATGCTATTTCCCCGACTTTGCAACTGCACTTCAGATATTCAACTATGGTGGAGGGGTGGAGGTAGGGGGGTAGAGGAAGGGGTGGGGAGAGCAGGGAGGAGTGGGGAGAGGGAGCATGCAAAATGCAGGGACCAGACAGTTGCAATGCCTGAAGTACTGTGGAGAAGGGGAGAAGCAACTGGATTGGGCATCCGCAGCTGGAGGGTACGGCTGAATGGAGAGGGCCAGAAGCGAGAGGCCGTAGAGAGCTGCGGGGAGCGAGTTTGCGAAGACCTCGGTGTCACCGGGTCCAGGGACTGGCCGGTAAGTCTTTTGCTGTTGTGTTTATGGCGCATGCACAGAAAAAGGCACTCCTCTTCCGCTCCGCTGCTCCCCCCCCCACTCTCTCCCCTTCCTCCCTCTCCCTCCCCTCCTCCCTCTCCCCCTCCCCCCCACTTCCCCCAGCTCTCCCCCTCCCCCCTTCTTTACCCCTCCCTCCTTCCCCCTCCCTCTTTCTCCCCCACTCCCTCTCCCCCCTCCCTCTCCCTCTTTCTCCCCCCTCCCTCTTTCTCCCCCCTCCCCTCTCCCTCTTTCTCCCCCCTCCCTCTTTCTCCCCCCTCCCTCTTTCTCCCCCCATCCCTCTCCCTCTTTCTCCCCCCTCCCTCTTTCTCCCCCCCTCCCCTCTCCCTCTTTCTCCCCCCCCTCCCTCTCCCTCTTTCTCCCCCCCTCTTTCTCTCCCCCCCCCACCCCCGGCAGCGCTACAACTGGTCTCCCCGCGCTGCTCTCCCTGCCCCCTCGCGCTGCTCTCCCCGCTCCCCGCGCTGCTCTCCCCGGCCCGCTCCACTCTCTCACTCCGGCCATTGTATTCTGCCACGTGTTTGTTAGGTTTCATCTCTGTGATTCTTTGAGCAGCGCCATCTTTAGTCCTGGCAGCTGCTACAGTCGCAGACTGTGACGTTTTCGTGGCACATGCTGTATCTGCGCATGTGCCAAAACAGCGCCACCTACCGATCGCGTTGTCAACAATTGCGGTCATATATATATATACATATATATCACAAATGGCAAGGGATTGAGTATTGAGCCCTGTGGAACCTCACGGGAAACAACATTCCAGTCATATAAACACCCATCAATCAAAACACTTTACTTCTTGCCCCTGCCAGTTTTGGATCCAACTTGTCACTTTCCCTTAGAGCCTATGAGCTTTTAACTTACTGATCAGTTTGCCGAAAACCTTGATAAAATTCATGTAGACTACATCAAGGTGTTACCCTCATCAAAACTCCTTGTTACCCCTTCAAAAAGTTCAGTCAAGTTAGTCAGACACAACCTTCCCTTAACAAATCCACACTGCTTCCTCTTGATTAATCTGTGCCTTGCTAAGTGACAATTTATGCCATCTCTGAGAATTTTTCCAATCATTTGCCCACCACCAAGGTTCGACTGGCTGGCCTAAACAACGGTTCAACCTTAGAAGTCCTTCAGTCCTCCGGCACCATGTCTGTTGCCAGAGATGATTGGTCAGAGCCTCCATTATTTCCTCTCTTGCCTCCCTTAGCAGCCTATAACTCCTATGCTGGTTCCTGAAATGCTGCTGCAAATGTTTTTACCGATCTGATGCATGGTGGCTGGCTGGTCTTGCTTTCTTTCTGTTCTTTGAGTGGTTCAACTAAATGGCCCAAAATTGCTGATGGCCTGAGAGACAACACCTCATCTGTCCTTACTCCAACCCTGTGACAATTACTGAGCAAGCCCTCAGCATGTCCAGTCACCTGTGTGGGAACATACCTCAGAGCAGCAATGAGGTTTGTGAAGCCCCCTGTAATAGCTCCCTCAGTTTGATCCCTCCTGAAGGCAGACAAGGAAACCTGCTGTACTTTAGAGTGCTGGGCCAGCTGTGATGGTATTCTTGAGAGACACTTCCACTATGCAAAGGAATCTGTTGTAGAAACCCATGGAGGCATCACATACTCTCTGAGATTCTGATGATCTGATGTGTGCATCTGGAGAAGTGCTGGCAGTCATTGCTGGACCTTGCTGAGAGTTTTGAGCAGTCTCAGATTACTCCATAAGTTGATCATGTTCCATCTTTTAAGCTCCCAGTATGCCAAGACTTTCAGACCATACAACGTCGGAACTCCTTGGTTCTGCAGCTGATGAAAGATTCACTTTGCCTTCAGGCCAGTCAGCTTCCTGCTCTTCAACTGTCATCTGCACTTGCTCTCCCTGACTTATGTTCAGCCCGTCACCCAGTTCTCCAACCTCAAGCTAATTATTTGAATTTTCTAGAGTTGATGCACCTGTGCTGATGCCTGTAACAGGCAGAAGTACTATTGCAAGGTCCAGTGAGGTGCTAACTTTTTTTGTGGCATTGGGAGAGGAGAACATGTTTTAGACTGCTGGCTGCATAACATATATTACCTAATTGGCAAGATATTATATGCCATAGTTTTGCTTGAGAGTATGCCTGGGTAGTATGCCTGGGTGATAATGAGTGAGTGAAAAGAGCAGAAAGGACAGAACGAGGAGTCCTGACCTTGGTATAGGATTTTGAGCTCATCTTGTCCCACTCCCCGTACACTCTCAATCCCAAGCGGATCCTAGTTTGCTTCTTTGAACACACGTATAAGTGAAAGATCCAACTCCAGTTTGGGTCTGATGCAGGGTCACTGACCTGAAACGTTAACTCTTCTTCTCTCTCCACAGATGCTGCCAGACCTGCTGAGTATTTCCAGCATTTCTTGTTTTTATTCCTGTTTGGGTCTGTTCGTTCTGTGATATTCTGATTTGTCTTCTGGGCAGAAAAATGGAATTGACATATTAGAAGGGTCAGGGCCACAGAAATTGTCATCATGTAGCTAGGTTTTGATTAAAAAGATGTCAATGTACCAGAAGTTTCAATGGCAAGTTGCAGCTGGAATTTGTGCCCTGCTGCTGTGGGCAGTGGCTATGAAGGTGACCATGGCAATGACCTTTTATGGATTTGGCACCTACCAGGCTGGCGCTGGAGATATATGCAACATCTGGCAGTTTGCTGTCCACTGTTGTGTGAGACAGGTCACTGATGCTCTCTATTCAAAGAGAGCTAATTAAATGTAATTGTTTTGACAGACACGTGCAGGTGAACTGAGCACATGACTACACGAGAATTGGAGTGTTTGCCATGTTGTTGGGTGTCATTTAATGCACACACATCACTTTATGGGTGCTGTATGTCAACTCTGCCCTAACTTGGAACTGAAAGGGATTCCACTCCCTTAATGTCCTGCTGATGTGTGAACATAGGTAGGTAAACACGCAAGTCAGTGCCTGGTCTTCTGGCAGCCGTCACAATGCCTTCATTGTGCATGAATCCACTGTGCCATATGCATTTGAGCCACCGTGACAAATAAAGGGGTGGCTGCTAGGTGACAAGGGCTGATGGCATGGCTGGTGACGCCGGTGCACAACCCATGCACACGCATGTAGCATGCATATAAGGAAAGCCATCCTGCCACATGAAACGTGATAGAGCAGACCATTGGGGTGCTGAAACAATGCTTCTGATACTTGGACTGCTCTGGAGGAACTGTGCAGAACATGGCACGGTAGGTGTCAAGATTCATAATAATTTGCTGCATGCTGCACAACCTCACCATCATGCACGACCCTGGTCACCAGGTCGTGTTCAAGCAGTGAACAGCTGAGGGGAAGGAGCATGAGGAGGAAGAGGAGAAGCAAGAAGGCAAAATAGATAGACTCTTTACACCTGGGCTGTCTGTGAAGAACTCATCCAAGTGCAATACTGGTAGCTGTAACCCCATTTTCCCATTCAACAACAGTCCTACACCTTACTCTCCACTTGCCTGGATAAGTTCAGCTCCAAGAACACTCAAGAAGCTCAACATTATCCAGGATAAAGCGGTCCACTTATTGGCACCCCATCGACCACTGATGCACAGTGGCAGCAGTGTGCATCTTATTGGTTGGAGTCATACCTAACACAAAGGAAAATGGTTGTGGTTGTTGGAAGCCAATCATCGCAGCCCCAGAGTATCCCTGCGGGTGTTCCTCAGGTCCTAGGGCAATCATCTTCAGCTGCTTCATCTTATACAAGATGCACCGCAGTAACTCACCAAGCCTGCTTCGACAGCGCCTTCAAACCCACGACCTCTACCACCTAGAAGAACAAGGGCAGCCGATGCCTGGGAACACCCCACCTGGCAAGTTTCCCTCAAAATCACACACCATCCTGACTTGGAGATATATCACCATTCCTTCACTGTTGCTGGTTCAAAATCCTGGACCTCCCTTCCTACCAGCACTGTGGGTGTACCTACCCCAAGGACTGCAGTGCTTCAAGAAGGCAGCTCATCTCCACCTTTGCAAGGCAATTAGGAATGGACAATAAATATTAGCCTTGCCGGCAGTGCTCACATCCCATGAACAAATGAAAAGAAAAAATCCACATCCATGATGGAACAATCTGAGTGTGCATGAGAGCAGTTGGAGTTTCCACTGCAGCACTCAGATATTGAGTGTCTGCTGCTTGTGCGGCAATGGAAACTGTGACATCAGCCATTTGACACGCTTGGGTCTGCACGTATGCAAATGGTGTTGGCCATGACTTACATGCTGGAGAGGATGGCTCCAATCTCTGTACTGAGCTCTGTATCAAATTAGAATTGGATTTCTCCATGCTTTTGACATTGAGCACATACTTTCTGGCAGGCTTCCCAATGCACCAAGCATTTTGTTGTACAGTCTTCTGCTGTGGAACCCATATGTAACCACTCCCTCTGGTGAGTTGGTACCTGCATTCCTGTCCAAGCCAAAATTTGGTATCTCATCCTGTGTAGATCCTGCCTCTATAAATGCTCTAAATTACACGCAGTATTAGTATCTAAACTGGTGGCTGCAAGTGTGAAATGTGAGATAACGTGTCTTCATTGTCACTATGTTCTGCTGTTCCTCCAGTGCCTGGCTAGATTGTACTTCTTGGTTATCTGAAAGGAGAAAGGCACAAGGGTAAGGCTGTGATGCAGGGAGGGGGAAAAGTAAGAGCTGCATGCGTATACCATCTGCAGCTTCTAAATCAGTAGTGGGTGTGCAATGAGGGGGAGGTGAGATGTCAGACGGAGCCTCCATGAGGTTTAGGACATACAGGATCGCCTGCCTCAGTGCACCACCTTGTCCTGTAAAAGAAAAGTAAGTGTGTAATTGAGTATTGTGCAATCTTTTTGGGTGATGTGGCTGTCAGAGTTGAATAACTGGCAGTGTGTGCAAGCTGTGAGATGTGGGTGTGAGGCTTGCAACAATAAGGGTGTGGTGGACCTTATGAATGTTGGGTAGGATTTCTGAATGATAGAGATTGGTGGTAGGTGAGTGATGTGGATCTGGTGCTTTGAGCTGTGTCTGAGGTGAATTGTGCAGTTAGCGGCATATGGCATTAAAGATGTATTCACTAAGCTTGAGGTCATTAAATTACTTATGGCAGTCATTCCAGGTCCTTGAGGCTTGACTCCTGGCATTGACCTCCACAGCTATCTGCTTCCACTGCCTTTTAAGCATATTTCTGGATTGCCTCTGAGGATACAGGACATCGCTCCTCCTTTCCAACTCCTCCAACGAGGCCTCCAGTGCAGCATCTGTCAACCTTGGAACTCAATCTCACCCATGTTGTGCCATTCTTCAATGTTTCCCACATCAGATTCACTTCCTGCACAACTGCCAACATTTGCTCCAGCCAGATTTCACCTCTCTTTTAAGAGGTGCAAGTTTAACTTTAAACAGTGTATGCTATTTTTAAGTGGTGCTAGCCATAATACTGACCTCCTGCTGATGCGTCCAGCCAACCAACAGGATGGTTAGTGCTGGCTGGACGCTGAAATCATTCAAATCAGCAGCCAGTACGAACTTGTCGAGCTGCCTGAATTGCAATGAATTGGTGCAGAATAATTATGCATCACGATCCCTGTGCCTGTTCTCGTGGACTATCCAATTTAGCAACTCCCATCCCCAATTTGACAAGCTCGCAGTGACTGAGGGAATTGTAGGCTTGGAGATCACAAAGAATATGTTTTTTATTTCTAGCAAAATTATAAATGGCTAGTAAAAATGTGTGAGCAGTGGAAATCTCCACACTTTGTGCTTTACTCGAACTATAAAAGAAATGGGAGGTCTGATTGGCCAAATCAGGTGCTCTTAGAAATGAGCTCGGTTCACAGGAAGCATTGGGTGGAAAATCGTCAAACTCTGATTTTCTGACCGTTAAACTAAATGAAAGGAAAATGAGGTATTGTTCGCCCATGATTTCCCAACCAGCACTCTGAGCATCCTGCTTCACCAGGAGCACTTGATCAGCAGCTTCAATTGTTTCAATTCCTGTTTATTTTGTTTTATTTCATTTCACATCTCAAGCTAAGTCTAGCCACATTGTTCAGTGCCACTGCTTAAAACTTGTGCACCTGATTGGGTGGTTCTACCCCAGGAGATGTCTGGAATGTGTTACAAGTGGATGCAGTGCAATGACTACAAGGTTGTAATCTCATCCAAGCCTTCAAATAATGTGTAAACCATTAGAGAGAAGCTTGAGTGGTTGATAAATGTTATCCAAACCGGAAATGAGATTGTAGCCTTGACATAACTCCAGGTTTGTGTAATTTTCAATGCCATGTAGTATTAGATTTATATGCGGGATAACACACATGCTCAAATGTGTTACAAGGTCGTAAAACACCGAATGGTTTCAATAACATCATAACTTGTAAGAGCATAACTCAAAGTTGTTTATCAATCTCATCTAAATGCAGAGACGTCTTAACATTCTTTAATCGCGGGAGAGATCTGGAGTGACTTAAAACAGTGTGGGGAACCAAGCAGAAGCACAGTATGGAGAGGGATACATGGAGCAACTTAAAATAGTATGAGGAATGGAGCAACAGCAAAACATTGGGAGAGAGACCCCAGAGCAGCTTAAAATGTTGTGGGATATCGAGCAAGAGCAGAGTATTGGTGTAGAAACTTGGAGCAACTTAATACAGTGCAGGGAACTAGAGCTAAACAAAGAGAGGAAAAGCATTTTTAAAATGGTATCATAGTCAACACAGGTGGAGGGATGGTGGAGAGTGAGAAATTTGAGTTAATTGTTCATGATCCACTTTCAAGTTTTCACTACATATTGATTATGAAGCACCTTAACTTAAAAATAATACTTAAAAGGCAAGGGTAAAAACGAAACTATCAACTTTAAAAAACGTAATTTAAGAATCCTGGGAAATCCCTACATGGGTTTTCTTGCTAATTTACAAAAACCATCTTGAATACTATGACTGACTGGATACTTTTTAATTTCATTGTTATGCCAAACTATATTCTAAATCCTGTTTGTCCAACACTCTGTGTAAAAGCAGCTGAGAGGTGATATAATTGGAAGCTGTGGTTAGGGCCTTCATTGACCAATTATTTTATTGGCCCAAAAGGTGTGAAAGGGGTTCAAAAGTCAATAAGCAAACATCAACAGGAATCTAGTTAAGTGTGAAAACAGACAGCTTGCTGTGTTGGAACTAACAGACAAGCACCTCTTAGAAGCACAGATGCATCTAAGGCTGAGACAAAATAACTTGGGAGCCTAAGTCACCATTTGGCCAGGCACTAGCATTGGAATAATTACAAGCTGATAGGTGTTGGAGTGTGGAAAGTTTAAGTCTTGAGAGTTTGACTGGGCACAGATGGTTCACTTATAGAGTCATAGAGAAAAACAGCACCGAAACAGGCCCTTCGGCCCACCGAGTCTGTGCCAACCATCAACCTTCCATTTATACTAATCCTACATTAATCCCATTTTCCCTCTCACATCCCCACCTTCCCTCAATTCTCCTACCACCTACCTACACTAGGGGGAATTTTTTTACAACGGTCAATTTATCTATCAACCCGCAAGTCTTTGGCATGTGGGAGGAAACTGGAGCACCGGGAGGAAACCCACATGGTCACAGAGAGAACTTACAAACTCCGCACAGGCAGTACCCAGAACCAAACCTGAGCAGCTGGAGCTGTGAGGCTGTGGTGCTAACCGCTGTGCCGCCCCACAAATCATATCGTTTGTAATTGGACTGTTCAAATATAGTGAGGTAATGATTGGATTAAATCGGTCTCCATAGACTTTGCTGAGAAAAGAAAGTATAAAAAGGGTTCTCAGGGCAAGGAGAGAGAGACATTTTGCCAGGGGAGTTTTGAGACCATCCCTCTAACAGACCCTTACAGGAGAACAGGGAAGGGAACACATGTGTATTTGCTGCATTGCCTGTTGCAACATGTGAGTGATTACATGGAGATTACACTTCTCCCCAAAACATAACAGTTAATGCTGCTTTGCTTTGATATTGCTGTTCAGGTATCAGCACATGTCAAGTCTTACTTATGTTGAATAAAATAGAATCACTGTCACCAATATCACTTCAAATCATTTCAGAATTCAGGAAAAGGAGATAAAGGGTTAATTGACTCCTGTAGCCCGAATTCCAACAGTAAGTAAATTAGAAAATGTTGAATATCCTTTCAGGAAGAAAATAGACCAAATATGATCAATTTGCTAAGCAGAGCAGTAGATGAAAGTAATTTAACATTAAAAATGATTCAGTTACCACTTGAGATTGATAAGTAACTGCTATACAAACAATAAATAAATAAATAACAGAAAATGGCATCACAGACATTATATTGGACAGCAGAAGATGGGGATTTGTGGACAGGGAGATTTCCTGGGATGATCACACTGACAGGAAACGTCTCTGCCTTGTATCACTCAATCAGAGTCATTGAGCTGAAGCATGAGCTGGACACATTCCACCAGATAAGAGAGGGGGAGAAATACCTCGATTAGCAGCACTTCCATATCTCACCCGTCATTGCATCCCAAGTGTTAACTCACCCTTTCACTTGTCTTATGATGAATGTTAATGCAATACATGACCAATTGGGTGTGTGTTCAATGGGTGACTGAGTCGTTGAAGGACTGTTTAGTGCAAAGGGTTTGCGGTGGGGCAGTGGGGGGGGTGAGGTGCGGGATTGGGGACGACGGTCCTGGTGGTGGGAGTGAATTGCAGGATTCAATTTCTTATGGTTTACACTAGTTGAACCATTGCAATTTGAGGATATCCTGGGCAACAAATCCCTGGTATCTCGGGCAGCAATTTAAGCAGCTGGTATGGTGATGGGTCCCCCATCTTCATCCTCCTCCTTTCTGTTTTCCTCAATCGAAGATAAAAAATGAGTGCCATCATCCTCCCCCACCTGTAACCCTCTCCGCTGTGCACTGCAGTGCAGACCGCAGCACACCACTATCATTCCGAACACCCACGCTGGTGAGAACTGAAGGGCGCCTCCAGACATATCTAGGCACCTGAAGTGCATCTTCAACATTCCAACTGCCTGCTCAATGTCACACCTGGCGGTCATGTAACACTTGTTGTAGCACTCCCTGCAGCTCATTGGTGAGATTCCTTACAGGTGTCATGAGCCAAAGTTGAAGGGAATATCACTTGTCTCCCATGAACGAGCTTGCTTCCTGGAGCAAAAAGGTCTGGAATGTTGAACTGTCTGAGTATGAAGGCATCATGACAGCTCCTAAGAAATCTGATGCAGACCTACATGAACCTCTTCTTGTGGTTGCACACCAACTGCGCTTTGATGGACGCCTATTCCTTGTGGATTATAAACACTCCTGGCTGCTGTTACAGCTCTTGGATTGCAACATTGTGCAGTCAATGTCACCCTGTGCCTGTGTGAATTCAGGAAAAGGTGAATCTGAGTGCCTGTTCATTTTGGCTAGTGTCATCAGAGGGAAAATATCCACAATTGTTGGCCATCGGTATCATCGGTGACTTGCCTTATGCATTGAGATGCAGCTGACTGAGAGATCCTGGGTATGTCTTCAGAGAATCTTGGAAGGATCCAGAGGTGAAAAAGTTGAGGGCAGTAGTCACTTCCACAGCCACTGGTAATGCATGGCTATCATGTCCAGCAGGAACCAGGTCTTCCGCTAGGAGGCTGCAGCAGTCTGCCAAACTCAACCTGTGGAAGCACTACACTTCTGAGAGGCCAAGGAAACTACGGCGGAGGTGATGCTTTCTGAGACCTCAGCAACTCTCCTGTGAACATCTCCTCTGTGCAACGCTCTCCCAGGCTCTTCCTTCCTGTGTAATTAAGGCTCACCTTCACCACCCCCCCACCACCAACCCCACCTTCACCCCCCCCCCCCCACCCCTGGTGACCTCCCCACTGTGCAGCTCTCTCTTGTGCACCTTTCTACTGTCCATATACCGATTTTACCACTGTGCATCATGGTGCCATGGCTGGTGATGGTCATCCTCTTCTGATGTGTTGTCAAACACATCCCATCTTGATGTTACCAATTTGAAAGTCTGTCAAGTTGAAAAAAGCTGTATCCACACTAGCACTTTCTGCTAACATTTGACTCCCTTTTAAGACTGAGATTGAGAGATTTTTGTTAGGAAGGGATATCAAGGGATATGCATCATTGCCAGGTAAATAGGTTGAGGTACAGATCAGCCATGATCTAATAGAATGGTAGAACAGACTCTTCTTCATACCTTACCTCCTTTAAGGACTCCATTCCATTCTCCCAGTTTCTCCGTCTACAACGCATCTGCTCTGATGATGCTACCTTCCATGAGGGTGCTTCTGATATGACCTTTTTCCTCAACCGAGGATTCCCTCCCCACTGTTGTTGACAGGGCCCTCAACCGTGTCTGGCCATTTCACGCACCTCTACCCTCACCCCTCCCTCCCAGAACCATGACAGGGTTCCCCTTGTCCTCACTTTCCACCCCATCAGCATCCATATCCAAAGGATCATCCTCCGCCATTTCTGCCACCTCCAGCGTGATGCCACTATCAAAGGCATCTTCCCCTCCCTTCCCCTGTCAGCATTCTGAAGGGATCATTCCCTCCGCGACACCCTGGTCCACTCCTCCATTACCCCCACCACCTCGTCCCCGTCCCGTGGCACCTTCCCCTTCAATCGCAGGAGGTGTAATACCTGTCCATTTACCTCCTCTCTCCTCACTATCCCAGGCACCAAACACTCCTTTCAGGTGAAGCAGTGATTTACTTGTACTTCTTTCAATGTAGTATACTGTATTGGCTGCTCACAATGTGGTCTCCTCTACATTGGAGAGACCAAACGCAGACTGTGTGACCGCGTTGTGGAACACCTCCACTCAGTCCGCAAGCAGGACCCCGAGCTTCCGGTTGCTTGCCATTTCAACACTCCCCCCTGCTCTCATGCTCACATCTCTATCCTGGGCTTGCTGCAGTGTTCCAGTGAACATCAACGCAAGCTCGAGGAACAGCATCTCATTTACCGATTAGGCACACTACAGCCTGCCAGACTGAACATTGAGTTCAATAATTTCAGAGCATGACGGGCCCCCCATTTTACTTTTATTTTTAGTTTTTTTTTCTTTTTTGTTCTTTTTTTCTTTTTTACATTTTTTTTTGTTTATTTCATTTCATCTTAGTTTGTTCAGTTTGCTTACTCACAGTTTTTTTTCATGTTTGTACTTGCTGCCATTCAATCTTCAGTCCGTTAACACCTTATCTGTACTAATGCTTTGTCTTTCAACACACCATTAACATATTGTTTGCCTTTGCTCCATGACCTTTTGGTCAGCTATGTGGCCTTGTCCAATCTACACCTTCTCCTTTGTTACCTCTTGCCCCACCCCCGCCTCTCTTGCTTATAACCTTTGACATTTCTAATATTTGTCAGTTCCGAAGAAGGGTCACTGACCCGAAACGTGAACTCTGCTTCTCTTTCCATAGATGCTGCCAGACCTGCTGAGCCGTTCCAGCATTTCTTGTTTTTATTTCAGATTTCCAGCACCTGCAGCATTTTGCTTTTATTATTTATGGTAGAACAGGCTCATTGGGCGTAATGGCCTATTCTACTCCTACATTCCTACATTTCCTAAAAATGCACTTCAGCCTGTACTTTTCTATGGACTGGATGTACAGTTTACAAGGCTTCTTTATTGCACTTATTTTCATCATGATGGTGAACATAAAAGTGGTCAGTGGCACCACATTGTGATTATGAATATAGGAAAATAGCAACAGGAGTGGTCCAGTTAGCTCCTCTAGCCTGTTATTCCATTCACTCAGGGTTTTCACCATTTGGAAAATACCCTGTTCTATCCTTTTATAAGTCCAAAGTGGATAACCTCACATTTATCTACATTGAAATCCATTTGCCACAGTTTTGCCCATTCAGTTAACCTTTCTTTGTAATTTTACACTTCTACCTACAATGCTTACAATACCACTTATCTTGTGTGTTCGGCACATTTGGATATGTGGCTTTCTCAATCCACTTCTAAGTTATTAATGAGCACAGTAAATAGTTGAGACCCCCGCACAGATCCTTGTGTAACTCCACTAGTCACATCCTGCCAATTGGAGTACCTGTCCATTATCCCTACTCTTTGCCTCCCTCCGCTCAGCCAACTTCCTAACCAGGTCAATAATTTTCCTTCAATTCCATGAGTTTCAACATTAGCTAGTATTTCTTATGAAGGACTTTATCAAATTCCTTCTGGAAGTCAATATAAATAAATTCCATAGATATTCTCCTGTCTACTGCTACTACTACTATGAGGGGAGGCGGTGGCGTAGTGGTAATGGATTAGTGTTTGAATCACAACACGGCAGATGGTGAAATTGGAATTCATTAATAAGTCTGGAATTAAAAGCTAGTCTAATGGTGACCATGAAACCATTGTCGATTATTGTAAAACCCATCTGGTTCACTAATGTCCTTTAGGGAAGGAAACCTGTTGTCCTTGCTTGTTCTGGCCTACATGACCCACAGCAAGGTGACTCTGTAATGCCCACTGAAAGGGTCTAGCAAGCCATTCAGTTCAAGGGCAAGTAGGGATGGGCAATAAATGCTGGCCTAGCCAGTGATGCCCACAAATGAATACAAAAAAGTCACCTCTCCAAAAATGCAATCAGCTTTATCGGTCATGCTGGCTATTTCTGATCAGTTGAACATTTTCAAGCTGTTCTGTCTCCCTATCCTTAATTATAGACCCTAACAATATCCTGACACAGATGTTAGGCTGACTAGTCTATAATTCCCTGGTTTCCACCTCCCATCTTTCTTCATTAACAGAGTGAAATGTGTAATTTTCCAATCTAATGGAAAAGTTCCCAAATCAAGAGAACTTTGAAAGATTATCATTAGGACATTGCAATGTTCTAACCTCCCTCTTTTAAAACTTTGGGGAAACTGTCTGGTCCTGGGGATTTATCACTCTTTCGTGCCATTATTTTTTGCATTACTGTTATCTCACTTAAATTAATTTTGTTGAGTTCCTGATTCAATAATAGTTTCCTTGGAATATTTGGCATGCTGACCACTTCCTTTATTGTAAATACTGATGCGAAGTAATTAGTCAACATGTCCACCATTTCCTTATTTTCATTGATCGAATTACATGATTTGAACAAAGGCAGTACTGAAACATGGGTTTGACTTCCATTGATATTGGGATACATTGCCAGTTGGACAAGAGTATTGTAGGGCTGCTTTTCCTGCGATACAAATAACTAGTGCCACACTTGGCAAATGGAATAACATTGCATCCAATGTCACTTATCTTCGCACTGTGTTCACCTTTGGACTAATTTATGTCGTGGGCATTATGGAGGCAGATGCCAGAATGTCCTATTGGGCACAGTCTTAAGGGCAGAGGAAATTGAAGCACTGCTGTAAGCCTTAAAAAGGACATGGCTGCTTAAAAAGGCTGGAGCATTTTTGAGACTTTTGGATAATTTGTACAAACCTGAATTTAGGTTAGCATAGTGTAGTCCCATGACTTCGAAAAATTAATTTTGACAGAAGATAATCCGAAAGTGGCAGTGCAAAGGAGTAATATTTTCTGGCAGCAGTAAACAAAACAATTTGCAATCTATCAACAAGGCAGTAAAGTTGGTTGATCGCATAAAAGGCACCCTGGTGACAAGGCTATTGAACAGCTCCAGGAAATAGAACATCACGGAAAGGCATGGCCCAGGTGGCTGAAGCCATCAAGCAGCACTATGCTAAGGGCAAGGATGCAATGCCAGAGCAAGTTTAATGATTTCACTGTGTGCAATGGAACCTTTACACAGATTTTAAAATGACTGTGAGCTATGTGACAACTACATTTCTGTCACGCTGTAACGAGGCAGTTAAAATAGCATCATGTAATGATGGGACAGTTTCATGTACAATAACGGTTGACTCACACGTTACTAGTCACAGTCACCACTCAAGTATCTGGAAGGATCTAATGCACGAAAGATCAGTAAAACAGCATCATATGCACAGTAATTGCAGCTACTTCTGAATACTAAACAAAAAGGGACTGCTAATGTTGCAGGAGGTCATAGTTCAACAACATGCCATGCATATCTAATATGTCTCTGCAGAAAACGGAAACATTTAGCAGAAGGAAGGCAGCGACTACTGAAGGAGGCCCTTCCTCATTTGAGGAGCGCCAAAATACAACTTAAAAAAGTTGATGACCTGGGGTGGGCATGTCATGACTGAGTATTCTTGTTTCTTTTTCTTTCTTCTCTTTCCAATTCGGGAACTTCCCATGCAGATGACAGAAATGATGAAGCCCATGAGCTTACTAGTAACTTGGCTTTATATCTTCACAGGAATGGCAGGGCAAAAAGCGGTTGGACTCTCCATGGAACCTGTAAAAAACAACTCATCCCCACCATAATTCCAAGACTTGGTATGGCTGTCTGCTTTATAGGTAGATACATTAATGAGTATGACAGATGCACTGAGGTGGAATCACTCAGAATAGGAGATTAGGAACAGAAAAAGCAGAAGGAAAAAAAAGGAGACATGTTCTGAGGTTGATTGTGGGTTAATTTCTCTTCAGCATATCCTGAGATCAATAGAGGGTAGATGATTTTCTGCAGCCTGGCAACTGGTTGTAAGTTCCTTGTTTGTCCACAAGGTCGGAACAAAAAAAGCAAGACATGACTGTCTTCCTTTCTGTTTCTTTAAATTGCTTTTCATCTGTTACACAAAGAGTGATATCTGAAGTTTCATAGACTCAGAATGTTTATATATACTCATCTGATATTGCATATAATGTATGATGTATTGTTATGCTGGAAAAAAGGAATTCTGAGTGATATGACCGTTATCTTCATGACCACAAGGTCTAATTGTTGCAAATAGATGCATCCTGACATGAATTAATTAGATTTGTTCTGAAGTAGATTCCCAGCTGCTCCTGAAGGGTGACATCTGAAGTGTGATGTGCTACACGCAGAATTTTGCATCAATATACTATTGGACCTCCCATGGCATTGCTCAAACAGCATTGGAAGATATGCTATTATGCTGTTCAATACAATTTCAAGGACATTGATTTATTAGCTTGATTTTAACTCTGAGTAAGTGGGTGACTTTTGGATGAGCTAAAATCGCACCCATTTATGTGTTTTTGTAGGGCAAATTTAGGGCGGCACAGTGGCGCAGTGGTTAGCACCGCAGCCTCACAGCTCCAGCAACCCAGGTTCAATTCTGGGTACTGCCTGTGTGGAGTTTGCAAGTTCTCCCTGTGTCTGCGTGGGTTTCCTCCGGGTGCTCCGGTTTCCTCCCACATGCCAAAGACTTGCAGGTTGGTAGGTAAATTGGCCATTATAAATTGCTCCTAGTATAGGTAGGTGGTAGGGGAATATCGGGACAGGTGAGGATGTGGTAGGAATATGGGATTAGTGTAGGATTAGTATAAATGGGTGGTTGATGGTCAGCACAGACTCGGTGGGCTGAAGGGCCAGTTTCAGTGCTGTATCTCTAAACTAAACTTGCTTCAGGTGATTGGCTGGAGCAGGCAGAGCTTTTGACATTGCAATTTTGTTCTGCCTTTGAAAAGAACAGCAAATATCTGAAAATTTCTATTTAAAAAATACAACAGGGAGATTGCCTCTGGCTCTTCTCTTGAGCAATTGGGATGCTGTTTAAAGGTTGTTGGATAGTTTTGAAAATATTAATGTTGGGCCCATTTCAGGCAGAAGTCACAAATCACCCTCATTGATCAGTGATAAAGGTGTGTTTAATTATAGTCAAATTTAGCTCTTTTCTTTTTTTAAAGCCAAGGATACTGAGGAAATGGTAGGGAAGATGTTCCAGGTTGTGTAATTTGTCGGAACTGTTTCTAGCACTAATGAGGAGATGGGGGAATCTGTGCAAGTTGGTGGAGTTTAGTAGGTTGTCTGAGTTAGGGAATAGTGTGAGAGAACATTGGAGGGTTTGAGAATCTAAGAGAACTGGAAGGGAATTCTGGGATGTAAAAGTATTGAGGTAGGTTTTTATATTTGGCAACGCTGGGAGGGAGCAAAATAGACTTACAGGAGGAGGAAAAGGGGTGTTA
Source organism: Heterodontus francisci (assembly GCF_036365525.1). Lineage (NCBI taxonomy): Eukaryota > Metazoa > Chordata > Chondrichthyes > Heterodontiformes > Heterodontidae > Heterodontus > Heterodontus francisci. The sequence continues at coordinate 196,967,248 of NC_090374.1, forward strand.
GGATATGACAACACTGGAGTGGGTGCTGGGATGCAGGAGGCTGCTCCTGGCTTGTGGGATCAGTGGAAAGGGGCTACTGGGCATGACAGAAATGAAAGGCTGGACTTGGGGGTGGCAGTACTAGAATGGCAGTTGTGGGAAATAGGAGCATTGAAAGGGAGTTGCAGGGTTTGGGAGTATGGAGATGGTGTTGTAGTGTGCTAATGACAAAGCTATTTTATCAGGAACTTTAATCATTTACAATAAACAGATTAATGTCTGTTTTAAAACAGCAGTCAAAAGAATATTAAGTCTTCATCTGTTAATATTACCAACCATAATTTCTAATTCACTGACTGGATTGCAATATTCCTGTAAAACTGCACAAATTATTCATTCCAAGTTACTTCTGTTCCCTCCTGTTTTCCTCTCTTTTAACATGTGTACTTTCAAACTATGAATCAATCAAATATGTTGTGTCTTTACTCCTAGTAGAAACTGAATATGCTTTTCCATTATGAATTGAAGATTTTGACAGCATAACCACTCAACATTCAACCACTTCCTATTGACTCTTCTCTCTATGAACTTATTGTTTAACATATTGAGCCATGGTACTCATTCATAAAGATTTTGCAGTTCCATAGAGAAGGTTTCCCCCACAAACCACCAAATACAGAATCTTGAGGATTTGTGCTTCTTGCAAGCTCACAGCTCCATTTATCTTCACTGCTCAAACTCGAATCTCAAAAGAACACCATTTGCTGGAACAACAAGCTGTTTGCATTTCTTACAAGAAACATCCTTCTGGCTTCTTTCAGTGAATTAGAGCCAATTTAGTGCTGTAGACTTGGATTCACTCAAAACACTGAGTTGAGACTCCCCAGGCTCATTTAATTCAGAACCCTTAGCAGTCATCAATGAGAACAGTTCTTATCCCAGCTGTCAGGATTAGAATTCAAATTCATAAATGAACGAATAGAACTTTTAAGTGCTGTCAAGGTTCCAAAAGGAACATTTAGAAGACAGAAACACCTAATGGACGTCCTTCAGAAGACTGTTCATTAATTGATAGATTATTCTTAAAATGCATAAATCTGATTGGTTACTGAGCAGAGATTAATCTTTGTTAAAATTCATATTCACAGAATGTGCTTTGAATTTTAAATGTAGTACTGCATGGGTCCTGTCAACTAATAGCTATAATAAATGATCCAGTAATAATATTATTACTTGGTCTTCAGCCAATTAAAGCATGAACCAATTAACTTCCTGTACTCTGTTTCACAATATAGGCTGTTGTATCATTCATTAAGCCTTATTAAAAGCTTCAAAATTCATTTCCTTATAATTACATTCAACAACAAAAAATATTTTTAATTGCCATTATGGCAACAAATCACAGAATATAATAAAGAGATTAAATTTAATTTTGTCAAGTGCCGTTGCAGTCAATAGTTTTCTATTTCCCCTTTTAGATCCCCAATTGCTGTATTCGCTGTTTCTCTTTTTCCCTTCAGCTGTAAGGGGCTGTGGGCTTCTCTACAACTACCAGCAGTTCTGTGATTGGCCATTTGGAGATAGCTTTGATGGTACAGCTCTGGTCCTACCTGTTTTCCCACCTATCTCTGCCTGTGCATCTAACGGAATGAAGATATTGGCCGTGAATTTGCTGGAGCAAAACATCTCACGGCATACCCTGCTATTTAGACTTGTTTCTGTACCCTTTAGCATGAAACATTTTTGCCTGCAAAGTTGCTGTAAATGTGAGCTGATAACAAGGGAAATGGGTCATCTGGGACCTAGGCCAACAATGGGGCAAACAGTGTATCTTCTTAATCAATGAGATTTAAGGATTGAGAAATCAACAAAGGAAGGACTAAGAAGGAGGGTAGAATTAGAGTGATTGAATTCTATATCAAATCGGGAATAGAAAGAGAAATAAAGAGCGGGAAAAGAAGATTGGATTAAGGGAGAGAAAATAAACAAAGGAAAGGAAGAACTTTTTTTTAAATTTTAGAATTTGAATTTTATAAAATCTCCAACAAAAATTCACTATCTGAAGGAATGAGACTCCACAATTTTAATGGTTCACTTTCTGGGTCAAAGAGGTTGAATGGCAGTCATTAGCAATTATCACATTAATAATATCAATTAATATCAATTACTGGACTTAATTGTCTTTGGTGATTTTAATGGGAAATTAATGAGCAAATGCAGCAAATTCATGAAAATCACGGAACGGTTAAAGGTGAGATGCCGTTTTCACGAAGCTAACAGTAATGCTGTGCAAAACAGTCAACAACTTGTGATGATTCACATTTCATGGGCTATCTCATCCTCATCACTAATTGGTAGTCATTTTGCACAATAATAGTGATGTGTGTCATTCACAGAGTATTATTTTTTCAGAAAATTCTGGGTCATTATGCTTGTTAAGGTTACATGTTTTATAGGAAGAGAAAAATGGATGAAAACTGACACATCAAGACGCCCTTGGCATAAATATATTTATGTCAGTAGGAACCACAGTGTGAAAGAGTACAAAATATGGATAAAAGAAAAAAATGCACAAACCTGTACAGTTACACCTTGGAGAGTGATCAAACCATGCTGAAAAAATTCATTTATGTATGAAATTGGATTGAAGGATTGCAATGGAGGGCCAGAAAAAGACACTGGAGATATAATTATGAAGATTTTTTTAAACTATAAAACCAATGTATGATTAATTTTAGTTATTTCCAGTATTAGCTGATGTAGTAAGAAAGACATTGCATGACATACACTATGTTAGAATTATGTGCAAGGAATAACCAATGATGTCAACATGGTGGTAATTTTTTTTTAGAGATACAGCACTGAAACAGGCCCTTCGGCCCACCGAGTCTGTGCCGACCATCTACCACCCATTTTCTACTAATCCTACATCCCTACTACATCCCCACCTGTTCCTATATTCCCTACCACCTACCTATACTAGGGACAATTTATAATGGCCAATTTACCTATCAACCTGCAAGTCTTTGGTTGTGGGAGGAAACCGGAGCACCAGGAGGAAACCCACACAGACACAGGGAGAAGTTGCAAACTCCACACAGGCAGTACCCAGAATCAAACCCGGGTTGCTGGAGCTGTGAGGCTGCGGTGCTAACCACTGTGATAATGTATCATGAATGTTTAGAATAAATATGCATGATCACAATGATAACATTTGGTCGTTTTGTTCTATTTACATGCTTAAGGAAAATTGGCTGCTGAGCTTTAGGAGAACCTATCCATTGAAGGATGGTCCAAAGCCTGGCTGGCTGAGAGGTGGAAACACCTAAGTACAGGTGAATTGGATGCAGATCTGCAGAACCCCACAGACAGAACATAAGATGACTCAGGGAACCTTTGAAGAACTACATTCTGGAGCTGTGAGGAGGAGGTTTGTTGATGGTATGCTGATTGAGTTGACCATTTTCTTTACCAGTCCTTTCCAATCCAATTATATAATAGAGTTCAGTATTATCATGTTGTCACACTCACGCAAGGAGGATTATGAACTATAAAATTAACTCATTAAACAAACTCAAAGCGGACACTTTTCCTGAAAAATAAGATGGAGTCGAGAGGTGACCTTATCCTGTACTGCCAATGCATATGGAAACTACAAAGACTCTGAGTCAATCTTCATGTCTCGACCAGCCGTGGAGAAGGCATTAAAATGTAAACGGCACATTCTGTGTTAATTTTCTTTTTATAATAAAAACAGAACGTGCTGGAAATACTCAGCAGGCCAGGCAGCATCTGTGGAGAGAGAAGCAGAGTTAACGTTTCAGGTCTGTGACCTTTCACCAGAACTGATGCATGGTGGTAGTGCCACACAACACAATGGAGGCAACCGTCACTGTGAAGACGGGACTTCGTCTCCACAAGGACTGTGCGGTGGTCACTCCTACCCATACTGTCATGGACAGATGCATCTGTGAGAGGTAGATTGGTGAGGATGAGGTCAAGTAGCTTTTTCCCTCTTGTTGGTCCCCTGACCACCTGACGCAGACCAAGTCTAGCAGCTATGTCCTTTAGGACTCAGCCAGTAGTGGTGCTATCAAACCACTCGTGGTGATGGACATAGAAGTCCACCACCCAGAATGCATTTTGTTCCCTTGCTAACCTCAGTGCTTCTTCCAGTTGGTGTTCAACATGGAGAAGCATTGATTCATCAGCTGAGGGAGGGCAGTAGATGGTAATCAGCAGGAGGTTTCCTTGCCCATGTTTGGCCTGATGCCATGAGACTTCATGGGACACACAATCAATATTGAGGACTCCCAGGGCAACTCTCTCCCCAAAGTATACCACTGTGCTGCCACCTCTGGTGGGTCTGTCCTGCCGGTCGGATGAGGACATGCCTAGGGATGGTGATGGTGGTGTCAGGAACATTGTCTGTAAGGTATGATTCCATGAGTATGACTGTATCAGGCTGTTGTTCCACTAGTATGTGGGACAGCTCTCCCAATTTTGGCACAAGCCCGTAGATGTTAGGACGGAGGACTTTGCAGGGTCAACAGGCCTGGGTTTACCGTTGTCGTATCCGGTGCCTTGGTCGATATCAGGTGGTCCGTCTGGTTTCATTGCTTTTCTTAGACTTTGTAGCAGTTTGATACAACTGAGTGGCTTGCTAGGCCATTTCAGAGGGCATTTAAAAGTCAACCGCATTGCTCTGGGTCTGGATTTACATGCAGACCAGACCAGGTAAGGATGGTTGATTTCCTTCCCTGAAGGATATTAGTGAACCAGATGGGTTTTAACAACAATCGGCAATTTTTTCATGGTCACTACGAGACTAGCTTTTCAAGATTTATTAATTGAATTCAAATTCCACCATCTGCCATGGTGGGATTTGAACCCACCTCCCGAGAGCATTAGCCTGGAGCTCTGGGTTACTAGTCTACCATTATGCCACTGCTACTTTTCTTCAATAAATTGGGTTAACAATGGCATCTCCAAATTCAAACTCAAATGAATGGGTGTGAGAAAACTCAACTTGATCAAAATGAAAATGGAATGAAGATGGGTGACACCCAGACCCCACCATCAGATGCCATCTATGAGGGCAATGATAAACAGAAGCCATAGTCACATGACAGAAACCTGGGGTCCGATAAGGAGCTTAATAAAAGTATACGCTGGGTAGACAGAGAGAGAGCTCGCTAAAGATTCCATCTGCTCCAGGGGAAGAAGAAGGACCTTGCCTCGAACACCATCTTTAAACTCTCTGTAGGCAGAGACGGGAAGTGGCATTGAGACTCCCTACCTGAGAAATGGTACCGGGGCTTTCTACATTGAACTGTGACTGAGATACAACAAAACAAAGTGTGCAGCAACACATTCACCCTCCTGAAACTTTCCAAGTTTTGTCTTCAGTGAACCAAGAAAAAGAAAAACAAGCCTGCACCATTTTTTTAAATCAACACCCCCGGGGAAGAATGGAAGGTTTACAGTGAACTCTTTTAAAAACCATCAGACCTAAATGCATGTTATCTTCCAATTTCTATGTCTTCTTGTGTGTGTGTGTGTGTCTATATGCGTGTGAGAGTGGGTGAAGTTGCGAATATTGTTGGGTATTATAAATAAGCATTTATCTTTCGATAAACCTACAAGAAAACTTGTCATTTGTTTGTTTGTTGACCGTTAATATGTTTAGGGGTTAAAACACATTTCTAATAAAAATGCTGTCTTTGGTTAGTTGAGAGGCAAAAAAAGGAAACCATAAAGTACTTAGTTAGCTGCATAGCACTTTGGGATGCTCTGAGGTTGTGAAAGGTGCTAAATAATGCAAGATTTATTTTTCTTTCTAATCTGGGTGTTTCCAAACCATGCACTGACAGGGAACTTACCAATGACCCATTTCAGCATGTACATACCCACTTCAGCAAGATTTGTGGATGGAGGATAGTACTGAAGTGTGACCATCTGATTCATGGCTGCTGATGAGTCAGATCCCCATTACAGATCATGCACAATTCTTGTAGTACCTCATATAAGTGTCTGGTAACTGGTTATGGGTCATTCTTCCTCTTGGAAGCTTCTGTCCCTGGGTGACAATTATTTGGTGGTCCCACATCAGAGGATCTGTTACCTTCTTATGTATTGTAGCTAACTGCAGCAGAGCTGGATGAAGATGAATCCCCTGTGGAGACAGGAAGAACATTGTGCAATTTAGGACACAAGATTATCCATGGACTGGGAATAATAAAACATTGTTTGGCATTCTGTGATGCAGACCATGATATAAGCAGGTCAGGTACCACTGTGGAATATTTATAACACACTTTCTCTTTGTGTATTTTGGACTTTACAAAGAGCTATGGGTGTGAAACAAAATGATTCTCCAACTATTTTATTGCACTGTTTGCTGTTTAGCTGAATGTACTCGAGGGACAGAATTCCATCCTCAAGCCAATTTTGAATAGTTCTGTGTGGGAGTCCATGTTCACACAAAGTTTTATGGGTCCGAGGGTCTCCTTAGTCTGCTTTGGACCTTTGAGCACATGCTAGGTATTGAATCCTTCATTGTATTGATCTAATTAGTCTTCACTGTGCAACTCTTTCAATTGCTAGAATTTTCAGCCATGTGGAGCACTGTTTCATTCTGCACATCCTGTTGTCATCGGCCTGAATCTTTAACTCTGGGCTGGATTTTATGTGGCCGCTGTTGAATGCGGTGGCGGCTGTAAAAGATGGCGGCCCGCACGCGTGGCTTTAACTCTGCAGATCTGCCGTGATCTTAAATGTGGCAGCTCATTAACATGCCCGGGGCATACTGCATGCGCCCCCCTCCCGCCCGATGATGCCACTGCGCAGGCGCCAGCGCCATTTAAAAAGGGCTTAGGGCCCTAAATGACAATTGAAACTTTTAAAGAGACTGTGAATTTAAAGCTAATAAAAATAATTTTAAAAATCTTTCCAGGCCCTCTCCCACCCCCCCACCAATAGCATTACATCATTCCTGCTCTTCCCCCCCACCCCCGAAATACTTCCCTTGAATATATGACCTTCCCCCCCCATCCCACAAAGTTCAGAACCTTTTACCTTTACCCCTTCCCATCACCCCCAGACCAATCGATTAACTTTGACCCTGCTGCCCCTTCCGCTGATAAACCTACCTCCTCCATGTTCCCCACAGGTGTCGTGCCTCGTTTTCCCAGACGGAGATTCGAAGGCACGGCAGTTCGGCCACCGGGATGAAGATCCCGGCGACACTACAGGAGGCGACAGGAACTTCATTAACTAAGATATGTAAATTAACTTGAATATTTAAATGACAGGCCCGTCGCAGAGTGGCAGGGGGGCCGACCCAAGGCCTCACCCCCGCAGTCAAGATCGGGACAGACCCTGCTGGCGTTGAGTCGGTGGCGGACCTCATTCGAGACAATCTTCATGCCCTCCCATCATGGATCCCGATGTCGAGGCCCCTATAGAATTCAGCCCAGTCTCTCCATAGATGCTGCCAGACCAGCACTTCTGTTTTTATTTCTGCTGCCACAAATATAGATTTACACAGAAATTACCATGCAGAAATAGGCAGTTTGCCCCAATCAGTCAGTTTTGGTGTTTACTCTCATGTGAGTTGTAACCTGAATCCCTTGAGCCTATCTTGTTCCCATATCCTTTTATTCCCCTTTAGTTGGATTTACTGAAATTTACTTCAATCACTAAGTCCAGTAATGCATTCCACAGCCTCAAAATTCTCTTTATAAAAAAAGATTTTCTTTGTCTCTGTCCTAAATCTCTAACATTTAGTCATAATCTACCGCATTCTAAACCGCTCATTCATGATACAGACTGTTTCTATCTACACTGTCTCGATTCTTCATATTTTAAACAGCTCAGTCAAATCACCCCATCATCTCCTTGTTATATTCAGGTACCAATGACCTATAAAAAATAAACTGACTGGCTTTAATTTATACTCAGGAGCCCTTGAAAGGGATCCGAGCAACTGATTAGATACTGAATTGATAATGTTTTTCTTCTTTAATTGCATAATATAGAGGAGAGCTGTGCTATTTTCCAGTAATTGCAGCAATTCTGCCCTTGCTCTACTTGCTAATGATTATCTGAACCCCTGTATGAAAGCTTTCTCCGCTAACTGCTAATTCCCACCCATTATTCTCTGTAGACTTTTATTTGGCGTATATTGTTCATGGTTAAATTACAATATTACAATATTAGCAATTCTAATATTGATAATGGTACATTATTCCAAATGGTTTGCTCATTTTACAACAATGAGAAAATTGCAAATGTTGATGTCTTTGGAAGCAGATGGAGGAATGCAAAAAAATGACTGAACCAACGTCAGCAAGAATATGAATATTCCAGCAAATCTTGCACACCTTGAAATGGGGGCTTGCATGATAATACGAGCTGCTTTAGTGAGTACATAACAAATGTCATTGGAAAAACAAAGACCAATGGAAATAGCATGTATTTCAAAGCGTGCTTCTTCAGCATCACTATTTTGAAGACGGAGTCCAGCATTTCAGTCAGAAAGTTACTCATTGGACACGTTGCAGTTCACTTTGCAGCACCTAATACTCTCTCAGGAAAAGAAACTATTTTGATAATGTGGTACATTTTTCATCATTGGTGCACAGCAGGGAATCTAACCAACATACCACACATGGATGTTCCTGCCTGAACCTCTTTGGGACAGGATTTACTCCCATTTGGAAACAAATGAACTTATTAGTGAGAGGCAGCATGGTTTTGTGAAGGGGAGGTCGTGTCTCACTAACTTGATTGAGTTTTTTTTTGAGGAAGTGACAAAGATGATTGATGAAGGAAGGGCAGTGAATGTTGTCTATATCGACTTCAGTAAAGCCTTTGACAAGGTCCCTCATGGCAGACTGGTACAAAAGGTGAAGTCACACGGGATCAGAGGTGAACTGGCAAGATGGATACAGAAATGGCTCGGTCATAGAAGACAGAGAGTAGCAGTGAAAGGGTGCTTTTCTGAATGGAGGGATGTGACTAGTGGTGTTCCGCAGGGATCAGTGCTGGGACCTTTGCTGTTTGTAGTATATATATATGATTTGGAGGAAAATGTAGCTGGCCTGATTAGTAAGTTTGCGAACGACACAAAGGTTGGTGGAGTTGTGGATAGTGATGAGGATTGTCAGAGGATACAGCAGGATATAGATTGGTTGGAGACTTGGGTGGAGAAATGGCAGATGGAGTTTAATCCGGACAAATGTGAGGTAATGCATTTTGGAAGATCTAATACAGGTGGGAAGTATACAGTAAATGGCAGAACCCTGAGGAGTATTGACAGGCAGAGAGATCTGGGCGTACAGGTCAACAGGTCACTGAAAGTGGCAACGCAGGTGGATAAGGTAGTCAAGAAGGTAGCCTTCACATTGAGGATACCGTCCATTGTGTTGTGTGGCACTATCACCGTGCTAAATGGTAGAGATTCGAACATATCTAGCAATGAAAAACTGCACATGCATGAGGCGCTGTGGGCCATCAGCAGCAGCAGAATTGTACTCAACCACAATCTGTAAGCATATGGCCCGGCATATCCCCCCCTCTACCATTACCATCAAGCCAGGAGACCAACCCTGGTTCAACAAAGAGTGCAGGAGGGCATGCCAGGAGCAGCACCAGGCATACCTCAAAATGAGGTGTGAACCTGGTGAAGCTACAACACAGGACTATCTGCGTGCCAAACTGTGAAAGCAGCATGCGATAGACAGAGCTAAGCGATCCCATAACTAACAGATCAGATCTAAGCTCAACAGTCCTGCCACATCCAGCCGTGAATGGTGGTGGACAATCAAACAACTAACTGGAGGAGGTGGCTCCACAAATATCCCCATCCTCAATGATGGGGGAGCCCAGCACATCAGTGCGAAAGATAAGGCTGAAGCATTTGCAACAATCTTCATCCAGAAGTGCCGAGTTGATGATCCATCTCGGCCTCCTCCTGAAGTCCCCAGCATCACAGATGCCAGACTTCAGCCAATTCGATTCACTCCACGTGATATCAAGAAACGACTGAAGGCACTGGATACTGCAAAAGCTATGGGCCCTGACAATATTCTGGCAATAGTACTGAAGATCTGTGCTCCAGAACTTGCTGCGCTCCTAGCCAAGCTGTTCCAGTACAGCTACAACACTGGCATCTACCCTGCAATGTGGAAAATTGCCCAGGTATGTCCTGTACACAAAAAGCAGGACAAATCCAACCCGGCCAGTTACCGCCCCATCAGCCTACTCCCTATCATCAGTAAAGTGATGGAAGGTGTCATCAACAGTGCCATCAAGCAGCACTTGCTTAGCAATAACCTGCTCAGTGACGCTCAGTTTGGGTTCTGCCAGGGCCACTCAGCTCCTGACCTCATTACAACCTTGGTTCAAACATGGACAAAAGAGCTGAACTCAAGAGGTGAGGTGAGAGTGGCTGTACTTGACATCAAGGCAGTATTTGACCGAGTATGGCATCAAGGAGCCCGAGCAAAACTGAGGTCAACGGGAATCAGGGGGAAAACCCTCCACTGGCTGGAGTCACACCTAGCGCAAAGGAAGATGGTTGTGATTGTTGGAGGTCAATCATCTGAGCTCCAGGACATCACTGCAGGAGTTCCTCAGGGTAGTGTCCTAGGCCCAACCATCTTCAGCTGCTTCATCAATGACCTTCCTTCAATCATAAGGTCAGAAGTGGGGATGTTCGCGGATGATTGCACAATGTTCAGCACCATTCGTGACTTCTCAGATACTGAAGCAGTCCGTGTAGAAATGCAGCAAGACCTGGACAATATCCAGGCTTGGGCTGATAAGTGGCAAGTAACATTCGTGCCACACAAGTGCCAGGCAATGACCATCTCCAACAAGAGAGAATCTAACCATCTCCCCTTGACATTCAACAGCATTACCATCGCTGAATCCCCCACTAGCAACATCCTAGGTGCTACCATTGACCAGAAACTGAACTGGAGTAGCCATTATAAATACCGTGGCTACAAGAGCAGGTCAGAGACTAGGAATCCTGAAGCGAGTAACTCAGCTCCTGACTCCCCAAAGCCTGTCCACCATCTACAAGGCACAAGTTAGGAGTGTGATGGAATACTCTTCACTTACCTGGATGGGTGCAGCTCCAACAACAGTCAAGAAGCTCGACACCATCCAGGATAAAGCAGCCCGCTTAATTGGCACCCCATCTACAAACATTCACTCCACCACCGACGCACATTGGCAGCAGTGTGTACCGTCTACAAGATGCACTGCAGCAATGCACCAAGGCTCCTTCGACAGCACCTTTCAAACCCGCGACCTCTACCACCTTGAAGGACAAGAGCAGCAGATGCATGGGAACACCACCACCTGCAAGTTCCCCTCCAAGTCACACACCATCCTGATTTGGAACTATATCGCCGTTCCTTCACTGTTGCTGGGTCAAAATCCTGGAACTCCCTTCCTAACAGCACTGTGGGTATACCTACCCCAAATGAACTGCAGCGGTTCAAGAAGACAGCTCACCACCACCTTCTCAAGGGCAATTAGGGATGGGCAATAAATGCTGGCCTGGCCAGCGTCGCCCACATCCCATGAATGAATAAAAAAAAAGAAGGCATACGGCATGCTTGCCTTCATCGTTCGGGGCAGAGAGTATAAAAACTGGCAAGTCATGCTGCACCTGTACAGAACTTTAGTTAGGCCACACTTAGAATATTGCGTGCAATTCTGGTCGCCACACTACCAGAAGGACGTGGAGGCTTTGGAGAGGGTACAGAAGAGGTTTACCAGGATGTTTCCTGGTCTGGAGGGTATTAGCTATGAGGAGAGGTTGGAAAAACTCGGATTGTTTTCACTGGAACGACGGAGGTGGAGGGGCGACATGATAGAGGTTTACAAAGTTATGAGTGGCATGGACAGAGTGGATAGTCAGAAGCTTTTTCCCAGGGTGGAAGAGTCAGTTATGAGGGGACATAGGTTTAAGGTGCGAGGGGCAAAGTTTAGAGGGGATGTGCGAGGCAAGTTCTTTGCACAGAGGGTGGTGAGTGCCTGGAACTTGCTGCCAGGCAAGGCGGTGGAAGCAGATACGATAGCGACGTTTAAGAGGCATCTTGACAAATACATGAATAAGATGGGAATAGAGGGATACGGTCCCCGGAAGTGCAGAAGGTTTTAGTTTAGGCAGGCATCAAGATCGGCGCAGGCTTGGAGGGCCGAATGGCCTGTTCCTGTGCTGTACTGTTCTTTGTTCGTTCCTAATTAACTATACATTGCAAGTTCTCACCCACTCAATGGAGATTATTAGAAAGTCTGGGAAAGACAAACCCAAAGATCTCCCCCAAGATGAGGGTTACTACCGTCCTTCTCTTGTTACACTTTCTTCCCCTACTCAGTCACTCATTCACTCACTGTCACACAGATATACATTCAAGCAAAAATATAATGGCTTAAAAAACTACTGTTCAGATAATGGTGAGGCTAATAGCACTCGCTGTTATTTATGCACAAATGCCACAGCAACTTCAGACAAGGGCATATGCGTGAATAAGCACAGAAATCGAGAAGTTGCTATCAGAGATGTGATGCTCCACCATTAGCTTTGTGAAGACTGCATCTCGATCTCTGATTCCCCATTCAAATGCACAAAGAGCAGCATGGAAATTCCTATACTTATCTGGTAGATGCACAGTAAACTCACCACAGAATATTAAGTCAAGTCATTTCAAGCCTAAGTACCCTTCTAATGACATGATCAATGTTAATTACTGCCAGTCAAACTTTCTGGTACTGAAAATTAAATATTACAGGTTTGGAGTCTCATTCTTTCAAGTTTTAATTGTTGGTGATATTTTAAAAAGTAAATTTAAAATTATTTACAGTTTCTTTCTCTTTTTTTAATCTTTCTCTTAATCTAATCTTTCTTTTCCTCTTTATTTCTTTTTCTGTACCTGATTTGGCATTCAGTTCACTATTCTAATTTACATTTCCTGTGCTCTTCATTTTACAATCCTTCAATCTGATTGGTTAAGGAGATTCACAATTGCTTCCCTTGTTCACTTAGATCCTCGATGCCCTATCGAGGGTGCTGTGCTATTTCCTTCTCACACTTCCAGCAACTTGGAGCAACAAATTTCAAGGAGATTAAACGGGCAATGGTAAGTCTAACCAACGACGATTTGGTATTTTTGAGTCACTGACACACAATATGCAAACACATGTTTCAGGGCACTTTTGCAGCTAGCATTGTGACATATGTTCCTTTGAATTCCTTTGTCGATTTGCAGAGACTGGCACTTTTATCTCATTAGTTATTTCTTAAGAGCTACTAAAGAGGCTGCTTCATTTGTTGATTTTTGCCACTGTCAGTGGCAACACGGGGAGCAGGTTCAACAGTCATCAAAGAGCACCGATCAGAACAGAATATTGTCAGTTGTGCTAATTTTCACAATTATCAGCACAATGAATTGTCACAAAACCAAAAGGTGAGAACTTACCCAAGGTTCTGGTTAATTCCTTATGATAGAAGATGTAAGGAATTATTGCAAAATAGAGGAGATCGCACTTCTGCTATCAGCCTTCCCTTCCCTTCTAGAACCACGATAACGTTCCACTTGTTCTCATCTTCCACTCCACCAGCCTTCGTATTCAATGAATCATCCTCTGCAATTTCCGCCACCTCCAGCGTGATGCCACCACCAAACACATCTTCCCTTTCCTTCTGATTTCAGCATTCTGAAGGGAGCGTCCCCTCCGTGACACCCTGATCCACTCCTCAGTTACCCCAACACCTCCCCCATTTCCGATGCCACCTTTCCATGCAAGCGCAGGAGATGCAACACCTACCCTGTTACCTCATCCCTTCTCAACTTCCAGGGCCCTGAACACTCCTTTCAACTGAAATAGTGATCTGCTTGTACTTCTTTCTATTTAGCATACTGTATTTACTGCTCACAATGTGGTCTCCTGTACACTGGGGAGAGTGAACACAGACTAGGTGATCGCTTTGCAGGACACCTCCATTCAGTCCGCAAGCGCAACTCTGAGCTTCCTGTTACTTGTCATTTCAATTCTCCACTTTGCCCCCACTCTGATCTTTCTGTCCTTGGCCTGCTACAGTGTTCCAATGAAGCTCAATGCAAGCTCGAGGAACAGCACCTCATCTTTCGACTGGACATTTTACAGCCTTCCGGACTCAAAAATGTAATTCAATAATTTTAAATCATAACCTGTGCCTCCCTTTATTTTTCCCTTTTTAGTGTTTTTCTCACTGGGTCTTTTTTTCCTCATCCTTGTTTCTTTTTTAATCCCCGCGCTTTGTGTTTGGACGGCTGCTGTCCTGTCATTTACACCTCATCCCAATACACCTTTTGTTTCTTAACTTGTCCCATTACTACCTGCTTTGGCTTTGTACCGTAAAACCTTTTATCATTTAATCTCTCCTGCCCTCCACCCTATCACACACTTCCCTATTGTTCTTCTTCCCAAACCCCCTTTAATTTGCTCAAAACCTACCAAATTTCTAACTTTTGCCAGTTCTGATGAAAGGTCACACAAACCCCAAATGTTAACTCAGGTTTTCTCTCCACAGATGCTGCCTGATCTTCTAAGTATTTCTACCATTTTCTGATTTTGTTGCTTTTGTAGTCATTTGAGAGATGGGTCTGCAGGATTTACTCCCAAAGCACTTTTCTGATGTATTCAGTTCAACTTAACGCTGAGGCTGAAACTCCACAGGTTTCTGTCAGTCTCCTGTCATATCTTCAACAGCCTTGCAAAGAAAATGAAGGACTGGTGAGGGACTGCCTAAGTTGGATGTCCTGACTCCTGCTGCACGTACAGGTCCTAGTGCTTGTGTGGCAGCCAAAATGTCAAACGAGTGGAGGTATATCAACCTCCAAAAAGACATTTGTCGGCAAGACAATTAAAATAATTTTTTTCAACGCAGCCATATCGGTCCTTTCCTCAGGGATCTGACAGGATGATTACTGGGATCAGAGCAAGGCCAGAATTTTCATTGGTAGGTGCCAGAGATATGATACAGGAATCCTTCTACTTGATCCTAATGAGGTCCCCTCCCACTGACCTTATAAATTCCAGTGGGGCCAGTGCTAAAGGGCACTGTCAGGTGCAGCCACAATGTAACAGCTGTAACCATGTCCTGAGGATGTTCTCAGACAGCATTTATTTGAATGAAATGGGAATTGATTTCTTGATGATTAACCTTTACCACCATCCAGGATACTGAAATCCCTTTTGTAACCCGTCTCTGAATGAAAGTGTGATTCCCCACTGAGTCGTACATCATAGCAAATTACAAAATAATCCATTTGGAAATGAAATACTGGCAAGTACTGCTGCTCTAATGAGAACCATTTAAAACAATCGAACCTCTTCCTCAATAAATATTGGCACCACATAAAAAGGATTTTTTCATAATCATCATGTTGAGTCTTGAAGGATTAAGGACAACAGGAGGCAAACAAAGAACATTGTCAAAATACTGCAGGAAAAAAAAGCACTAATCATGAAGAAGTCTCAATAGAATGAGTTAAAGACTCACTCTAATAGTTCAACATAATGAGAAATGTTTCTATTCTAAAAGCTGGGCTGGAGGACTAAATTGGACCTCCAAAGAGCTGGCACAGGGACGATGGACTGAATGGCCTACTTCTGTCCTATAAAATTCTGTGATTCTTTGATTCTATTCGAGATGCGAAGTCTGACCTTGGAACAGTTTTTCTGTCTACTTTAGAGGGGTTTATTTCTGAATACATGCTCCGATGATCCTCAAATATGCACTCTCTGATGCCAGACCTTACTTGTGAAGTGATCACTTACATAAAATTATATACTTTTTTAATATGGTGACAGCTATATTACTAGTGACGGTAGCTATTTTACAGAATTGGTCAAGGTTTCTTTTGATAATTCGCTGTGAGACTTCAGTATTATTTGAAGAATTTGCACAGTACTTCTCATTTCTCTAGTGGATGCTAAGGTTGATTTAGTAAGACTGCCACCAGAAAATGTTTTTGGAAGTTGAGATAAGTTTACCATAATCCAAAAGTAGACATTTTTAATTTATGCTGAGCATCATAGAAGTGGTGAGGGGCGGCGTTAGACTATCTGCTTTGGGGGATTAGGGGAGTCCATGATAGAATACTCATACTGAATGAAGTAAGCTATAATGGACTGGATGGCCTTTTCATGCCCCAGGCTCCAATGTTAAGATCGGACAACTCAAACTTCAGCCATAAATTTCGGATTAGTTGTTACATTTCCTTTCTCGGCACAAACACACCAGTCACACAGCCATGATTGGTGCATCTAAAAGGTGAGTTCTTTGATTGAAGATGTTAAATTATATACAGCAATACTGGGAAGGTAGGGTAACATGTCTTGTCTCTGTAGCTGCTTCCAACAACACGGGCTTGTAAATCACATCCTGTCTGGTAATGGACACCCATTTTAGATACAGCCCTTAAAGTAATATCATAACATCCCCCTTTTTTCTCTAAATTAAAGATGTGAATTAAAATAATCGGAACTATTTACGGTACAGTGAGTAAAAAAGGTATTAAATGTTTAAAATATACAGCAACAAATTCACAAGTCTCTACAGCGTATTGGAGGGCGAATGATACACACCGACCTGGTCACTGTAGGTTCAGTTTGTGGTCTCTGTACAATCTCACAGTTTTGACTGTCGGAGGGAATGTTGGGTTTGGGTCATGGTTGTGTCTTTGAACGTGCTCTGCTGGCAATGGAATAGCTCAACACTTCTTGGTCTGCAACTTCTTGAATTTGACAGTAGTTCCTGCAGTATAACATGCTTATATCTTTTTGTCCGATGTTTTCTTGTAATTGAAGGAATTCCTTCTTCAATGTGCTGAGTTGCTCTATTTATGTTCTCAGTATTGAGATGGTGTGCCTCTCCCTCTGAAGGTCATTCTATATGGCACAATGTCCGATCCTTCTCGATCTTCAGAACAGTCTCCAGTTGGATCTTGCAATGCCTTGTTGGCTTCTTTGATTGTCTGGATTCTGAGTTTTGACTCCTTGTGGTTGTATCCCAGCAGCTGCAGTGCGTGCTCATGCTCAACACACATTGTCTGCAATTGTCCTTGTTGTCTGTAGGCCGAGCATTCGTGCCAGTGCCGTGGATTAGCACCAATGTGGAGTCTTTACATGCCGGTAGGCCTACAGTTGATAGATCTGTGGTATCCACGATGTTAAAAATTTGTGGTGACCAGGGTGAATTGTTAGATCTGCACTCGAGTGGTATGGATGCCAAAGACAGAATTGCGAAGCCATTGTACATTGTGAGCTTGGCAGTGGCCGGTTGAGCGATAGTGTGCCATTTCTGTGGAGATTGAGAGGTAGAATATTGGCGCTTGCACCTGTGTCATTCTTGCTCCAGAGTGTGTGTTTACCAGGCTTTTGTAGGCAAATAATCTGGATGGTATCAAAGGGCTGAATTTTAATCGCATGCTGAGCTCCTCGATGGCGCGCTTTTAACTCGGCAGCCTTCCAGCACAGAAGTGCCGCCGAGGAGCTCCCGCGATATTACATGCAGGGGTTCATTTAAATAGAGGGGCCGGAGCGGCAGCCCCTGTTGACATGTAGGGGGCGACCACTGCATCCCCGGCAACGGCGTCTGACACCACAGTGCCGACGCCATTTTTAAAGGGCTTTAAGCCCTTACAATCACTTTTAATTTTTAAAGGTGCAGCATTGTTAAATTTTTATTAAAAAATAATGGAAATGTGGATGGCCCTTCCCCAACACCACCCCCTCCCCCCACCCCCAATGGCCATTTAACTGGCACTTAAGATCAGAAAAAACTTCATTCCCTTCCCGAACTTTACCCCCCAATAACATTTGGCCTATAACCCCTTAACCCCTTCCCACCATCCCCACATCCAATAAAAATTGAGTTCCCCGCTCCCCCACCCCTCCCGCCCAGAAAATTTTATTCCTCCCCCCTCCCCACCAGGTTCTGTCCTCAGAACACCGTGTGAAATTCCGAAGGCGCACAGAGCACAAATGGTGGTTGTAAAATCGGCGTGGGACAGCCGCCGCCTCCAGGTAAGTACATTTGCATATAATTATTCTCCATTTGCATATTTAGATGAGGGCCCACCACCATGTGGTGGTGGGAGTGCATCGAGGTCCCACTGCCACCGGAAATGTGCGGCGGGCCCTTCCCGATGTCATGGGTCAAGGTGGGCCTCTCCCCGCAGAATTTTACTGGTCCCCACGCCACGACCTGTGCATTGAGGGGCCAGTAAAATTCAGCCCAGAGGCTTCTGAAAGTTCCACAGTGTCAATACACTCTGTGAGGTTGACAGTATGAGGCGTCGGCTCACTTTGTGTGTCAGTGCCTTGGTTGTGCTCACCTTCCAAACCTTTCAGTCTGGCTAGTCATGTCGTGCATTTTTGTCTTTAAATTTAGACTATTCCCTCTGTCTTTTGGGATGCCATACTTGTAGTATAAGCGTCTGAAATGGTTAATCTTGAGAGTGTGTAATGAATACCCTCTACCAGGGTGATGTAAGAAATCACATGTGAGAGAGATTTGAAGATCGATGCAGTGTGGCTTTGAAGGAGTCACACAGACTGGTGTGAAGCTGTATATAACTATAATGTAATAAAAGCTAATGTTCTAATTACTCCAGTCTAAGAAACTCTCTAAGCTAGATTAATTAAGGTGGCAGCATACCAAACAAACATTCAATATGGTGATCAGAGGTGAGATCGAGAACAACAGTACTTCTTACTATGCTGCACCCAGAAGAAGAATTTGAAGCAATTATTTGAAAAGGGCTGACCCGAAAAAAACACCAAAACTGCAGAACTTGAGAAGAGGCTGTAAAAGAACTTCAGACACAGAGAGTCAGGGAATTAGCAGTAGAAATCTGGTCCAGTGATCGCAGGCTTCAAGTTGGAGAACGAAGCAACATTCCAGGATCTGGTGAGCAACCCCGAAAGAGAGTAAATTTCATCCTTAAATGGCACTAGTTGGCAGCACCGGGAAGGTTCTTAGTGAGGGCTGATCCAGGGTTGCGCCATTACACGTGGCAACCGGAGTGGGAAAACAAAGCAAGCAACGAGGCTGCCACTACTCAGTTGTCTGCGAGAAGTGAGTTAAAGGAGTGTAGCAATAATGCTATAAAATGTCGTTAAATACAGGGAGGAAATTAATCATTAGTCCATTGGCGTGATTTTAAAGGCAGAAATGGTGGCCATAGCAGGAATCAGAGGGGGGTTGAAAAAGTGTGCGAAACTTACAAAACTGGAAGGAAAAACTCAAAAGTGAAAGTAAAGAAAAATGAAGCAATGGAGTTTAAATTCTCAATTCCAGAGAGGTTTGGACACATGGAAGGACCAAATCAAACCCTAAGATTGGTCACCCTGGTAAAAAAGGTTTCTCAGATACAGAATTGCTTCCAAATAAGACAGCCAGTCTGAACCCGAGCAAGTTAGCACATTGTTGTATTCTATTGGGTCTGTAGTAGATGATGCTATTGCAGGACAAGATATTCATGAGACATCTGCAAAATTCAATGAAGTTTTAAAAGCTTTTGATTCTTCTTTCAACTTGCAGAGCAATAAGATTTTAGAAAGAGCTAGATTCAACAAAAGGATCCAGAAACCAAGAAAAACAATTAATGCTTTTATCCTTTACAGGCTTAAAGCAGAATTATAAGAGACCATATTGTAGTATGTATTGCAGATGAATCACTATCAGATTTATTGCAGTCTGAAGAAAACCTCACCCTGGACAAAGCTATTCAGCTGGTAAGTCAGGCTGAGGTCCGGAAGAACAACAAAGCAATATTGAGAGGTGAAGAAAGGCCTTGGTTCAGGAAACCTCCAGCAACCGTACAGTTCCTTAACCAGAGGGCTGAACAAAATGCACCAGAAAAAAAGGTACACTTGTGGGGGTGGAGGAGGGTGGTGGGGGAGGTGCAGGAAAGCAAAAAACGCCATTAAACCCTGCCAGCGATGTGGCCGCAAAAGTACCCACAGACACTAACAGTGTCCTGCAAATAAAGCAGAATGTTCCCAATGTAAAAAAATTGGGCATTTTGGTAAAATGTACCAAAGTAAAATCTCTACTCCCATGAGTTTAAAAGGAAACGCATTCAAGAATAGAGTGTTTAACGAAGTTAAACAACTTCTTTCATCACTTTCTTGGTGAGATCAATGATCCTAATCAGGCATTTTGGTCTGCCGATACTTATGTCAACGGACATATCACTAATTTTAAACTCAACACCGGAGCAAATGTAATGGTCTTATCAAAGAGCCATGGTTATCAACACACTTTCTACAACCAACAGAAACTCAGTTACATTGCCCAGGAAGGGTTGAACTTGAAGTAAAGGAAAAGCTACAGGCAACACTCCAGTACAAGGGAAAGCAGATATTAGAAAGACTGTATGTTCTGAGGAATCAGGAATTCTTTCTCTTAAGAAGAAGAGCTTGTATTGACCTTCATCTTATACAGAAAGTAAAAGAAATTAAGCAACGAGAATCCAGGAGTCACTTCCAAGAGGAATTCCCAGAATTATTTTCAGGTCTAGGGAGACTGAAGACTGAATATAGTATTACTTTGCAGGAAGTTGCTAACTCTTTGTGTCTTTTCATGCCCAGGAAGATCCCACACCCACTAATGAAGCAAATCCAACATCAACGAGAAGACATAACCAGGATGGGAGTCATTTCTCCTGTTACTGAACCTACTGAGTGGTGTTCAGGAATAGTTCCAGTTCCTAAACCTAACGGTAATCTTCACTGTTCACATTTGTGCAGACTTAACTTGATAAGGCTGTGGCACGTGACGTTCATCTGATGTCATAAGTGGATGAAAGCTGGCAAAGTTATTCAAAAGTATTGTCTTTACGAAGCTTGATGCGAATAGTGGCTTTTGGCAAGTACCATTGTATGAGAAGTCAAGGTTATCGACAACCTTCATTACTCCATTTGGAAGATTTTGTTTTAAATATCTACCATTCGGTATCACGTCAATACCGAAATATTCCAGAGAGCTATGTTAAATATTCTACAGGGTCTTGAAGGTGTAATATGCCACATGAACAACATCTTAGTTCATGGTTAGTCCACTGAAGGACATAACCTAAGGCTTAGAGCGGTTTTGAATCATTTACAGGACGAAAATGAGAAACGCGAAAGTTCAAAAACATCAATTTGTTTTTAAGGACACATTGTCAGCAGTAGTTTGCTTTTTGTGACATGGTTACTATGCTGATACTGTTGGCTGTATCTAGGGGCAAATTTTACCTACCCCCCCCCCCCCCCCCCACCTTGACGTCGGGAGTTGTGGTGGGGGGGCCCCGAAAATGCCTCCAGGAGAGGCCTGCAACGGGCCGCGACACTGGGAAGGCCGCGCCGCATATTAGTGGTGGCAGCAAGGCCTCGTGGTGACCCCCCGCCGCTCGGCGACAGGAGCAGGATTTAAATATTTAAATGAATGAATTAATTACCTATCTGCTCCCATCGGCCATCCTGCTGCAATATTCTGGCCGGTTGCCGGGACTACCATGACCGGAGATCCAATGCGGGACACTGGTGGGGAGGGGGGAGTGGGGTGAAACCTTTTTGATTGATCTGGGGATGGTGAGAAAAGGTAATATTCAAAGGTTGTATACTTTGGGGGGGAAGGTCAGAACTGCGAGGTACGTTTTTTTGGGGATCGGGAAGAAACATAGAATCATAGAAAACAGGAGCAGGAGTAGGCCATTTGACCCTTCCAGCCTGCTGCACCATTCATTATGATCATGGCTGATCATCCAACTCAGTAACCTGTTCCTGCTTTTGCCCCATATCCTTTGATCTCTTTAAACCCAAGAGCTATATCTAACTCCTTCTTGAAAACATACAATGTTTTGGCCTCAACTGCTTTCTGTGGTAGCGAATTCCACAGGCTCACCATTCTCTGGGTGAAGAAATTTCTCCTCATCTCAGACCTGAAAGGTTTACCCCGTATCTTTAGACTATGACCCCTGGTTCTGGACTCCCCCACCAATGGGAACATCCTCCCTGCATCTACCCTGACAAGTCTTGTTAGAATTTTATAGGTTTCTATCAGATCCCCCTCAGTCTTCTGAACTCCAGCGAATATAATCCTAACCGACTCAATCTCTCCTCATACGTCAGTCCCGCCATCCCAGGAATCAGTCTGGTAAACCTTTGCTGCACTCCCTGTATAGCAAGAACATCCTTCCTCAGATAAGGAGACGAAAACTGCACACAATATTCCAGGTGTTGCCTCACCAAGACGCTGTATAACTGCAGCAAGACATCCCTGCTCCTGTATTCGAATCCTCTCACTATGAAAGCCAACATATCATTTGCCCTTTTTTACTGCCTGGTGCACCTGCATGTTTACCCTCAGCGACTGGTGTACAAGAACACCCAGATCTTGCTGCATATTCCCCTCTCTCAGTTTATAGCCATTCAGATAATAATCTGCCTTCCTGTTTTTGCTACCAAAGTGGATAACCTCACATTTATCCACATTATACTGCATCTGCCATGCATTTGCCCACTCACTTAACTTGTCCAAATCACCCTGAAGCCTCTCTGCATCCTCCTCACAACTCACCCTCCCATCAAGTTTTGTGTCATCTGCAAATTTGGAAATATTACATTTAGTTCCCTCATCTAAATCATTAATATATATTGTGAATAGCTGGGGTCCTGGCACCGATCCCTGTGGTACCCCACAAGTGCACTGCCTGCCATTCGGAAAAAGACCCATTTATTCCTACTCTTTGTTTCCTGTCTGCCAACCAATTTTCTATCCATCACAATACACTAACTCCAATCCCATGCGCTTTAATTTTACATGCTGATCTCTTATGTGGGACTTTGTCGAAAGCCTTCTGAAAGTCCAAATAAACCACATCCCTCATCAACTCTACTGGTTAATCCTCGAAGAATTCTAGTAGATTTCTCTTTTGTAAATCCATGCTGACTCTGTCCGATTCTACCACTGTTCTCCAAGTGCTCTGCTATAAAATCTTTGATAATGGACTGTAGAATTTTCCCCACAGCTGGCGTCAGGCTGACTGGTCTATAATTCCCTGCTTTCTCTCTACCTCCCTTTTTAAATAGTGGGGTTACATTAGCTACCCTCCAATCTGTAGGAACTGTTCCAGAGTCTATAGAATCTTGGAAGATGACCACCAATGCATCCACTATTTCTCGGGCCACTTCCTTAAGTACTCTGGGATGTCGATTATCAGGCCCTGGGGATTTATCGGCCTTCAATCCCATCAATTACCCCAACACCATTTCTCTACGAATACTGATTTCCTTCAGTTCCTCCCTCTCTCTAAACCTTGTGTTCCCCAACATTTCTGGTATGATATTTATGTCCTCCTTTTGTGAAGACAGAACCAAAGTATGCATTTAGTTGTTCAGCCATTTCTTTGTCCCCCATAATAAATTCCCCTGTTTCTGACTGTAAGGGACCTACATTTGTCTTCACCAATCTTTTTCTCTTCACTTACCTATAGAAACTTTTACAGTCAATTTTTATGTTCCCCGCAAGCTTAATCTTGTACTCTATTTCCCCCTTCTTAAACAATCCCTTGGTTCCCCTTTGCTGAATTCTAAACTGCTCCCAATCCTCAGGTCTGTTGCTTTTCTGGCGAATTTGTACGCCTCTTCCTTGGATCTAATGCTATCTCTAATTTCCCTTGTAAGCCATGGTTTGGCTACCTTTCCCGTTTTACTTTTGTGCTAGACAGGAATAAACAATTGCTGCAGTTCATCCATGCGCTCTTTGAATGTTTGCCATTGCCTATCCACCATCATCCCTTTAAGTAATGTTTCCCAGTCCATCATAACCAACTTGTGCCTCAGACCTTCATAGTTTCCTTCATTAAGATTCAGGACCCTAGTCTCAGAATCAACTATGTCACTTTCCATCTTGATGAAGAATTCTATCATATTATGGTCGCTCATCCCCAAGGGGTCTCGCACAACTAGATTGTCAGTTATTCCTCTCTCATTACACAATACCCAGTCTAGGATGACCTGTTCTCTAGTTGGTTCCTCAACATATTGTATGAGAAAACCGTCCCATATACACTCCATGAATTCCTCCTCTATGGTATTGTGACTAATTTGATTTGCCCAATCTATATGCAGATTAAAGTCACCCATAATTCCTTTCTCGCATGCATCTCTAATTTCCTGTTTAATGCCATTCCCAACATCACCACTACAGTTTGGGGGTCTATATACAACCCCCACTAATGTTTTTTGCCCCTTAGTGTTTCTCAGCTCTACCCATACAGATTCCACATCGTCAGAGCTAATATCCTTCCTCACTATTGCGTTAATTTCCTCTTTAACCAGCAATGCAACTCCACCACCTTTCACTTTTTGTCTGTCCTTCCGAAATACTGAATGCCCCTGGATGTTCATTTCCCATCCCTGGTCACCCTGCAGCTATGTCTCCGTAATCCCAACTATATTATACCTGTTCATATCTATTTGCACGATTTATTCATCCACTTTATTGTGATGCTCTGCCCGTTAAGGCACAAAGCCTTAAGGCTTGTCTTTTTAACATTATTTGTTCCCTTCCCACTATTTTTCACTGTGGCCCTGTTTGATTCTGGCCCTTGATTTCTCTGCCTATCAGTTTTCTTATTCCCCTTACTGTCTTTTGTTCTTGTCTTTGATCCCCCCCCCTCCTCTAACTCCTTGCAAAGATTCCCATCCCCCTGCCATTTTAGTTTAAACCGTCCACAACCACTCTAGCAATTACTCCCCCTAGGACATCAGTCCCGGTCCTGCCCAGGTGTAACCCGTCCAGTTTGTACTGGTTCCACTTCCCCCAGAACCAGTCCCATTGCCCCAGGAATCTAAACCCCCCCCCCCCTCACACCATCTCTTCAGCCACGTATTCATCCGATATATCCTGCTATTTCTACTCTGACTAGCACGTGACACTGGTAGTAATCCTGAGATCACTACCTTCGAGGTACTACTTTTCAACTTACTTCCTAACTCCCTAGGACTTCATCCTTTTTTAACCTACATCGTTTGTACCAATGTGTACCACGACCACTGGCTGTTCACCCTCCACCTCCAGCATGTCCTGTAACCGCTCTGAGACATCCTTGGCCCGAGCACCAGGGAGGCAACATACCATCCTGGAGTCTCATTCACGGCCACAGAAACATCTATCTATTGCCCTTACAATTGAATCCCCTATAACTATTGCAGTCCAATACTTTTTCTCCTCCCCTGTGCAGCAGAGCCAACTGTGGTGCAACGAATTGGGCTGTTGCTGCTTTCCCCTGAGAGGCTACTCCCCCCAACAGTATCCAAAGCAGTATACCTGTTTTGCAGGGGAATAGCCACAGGAGCTTCCTGAACTGCCTGCCTAGTCCTCTTGCTGCCTGGTGGTCACCCATTCCCTTCCTGCCTGTGGAGTCTGAGCCTGCGGTGTGACCTCTCTATACATGCTATCCATGATACTCTCTGCTTTGTGGATGCTCCACAGTGTCCCCAACTGCCGCTCCAGCTCTGAAACCTGGGCTTCCAGGATGAGGTGGCAAGATCGGGTTGGCAAAGACAGAGTAAAGGAGATTGCAGATCCGTTCAGCTTGATGTGGATTTTCAAAGTATAGCAATAATGATGTACTCAATTGTTATTTCTTCAAGTATTCATGTATGAGTATACACAGTTGATGACTTGGAGGAAGAGGCAAACTGATCACATGAACATCATCAAGGTCCACAATTCTTGCGTCATTCTTACTAACTCCATCTTATCAGCCTTAGCGTCAGGCCCAGAAACACTCACTCAGGAGGAAATAGTTCATGACTTTGGAGGGGTTTCGCTGGGTGAAGCTCTGAACATAAGTGAGAGTGAGGAGGTGGGAGTGGAAGAGCGGTGGAGTGCCATTTCTCTACAGATAATGGAGAATCAACCATCTCTGGTTGAGGAATGCATGGACCTAGATCGCAGGGACCCAGTCTTCAAAAGGGCATTGATCACATGTGCGGGAAATGGAGATGGTATCCAAGCAGATGGTTGAGATGATGCAGAGGTGGTGTTGTCCTCTACATGCGTCTGTAACATACTGAAGCAATTTCAGGGTGTGACAATGGAATACAAACTTTCCAGGAAGCAAGGTTTACTGAGCCTGTAAATGCTGTCCTAGATTGCTGACAGGGTGCACCAGCACCAGTTGATAATGTGGCTGCGAAGAGTTTAGATGGACAGTGAATGTCATGTTCCTATTAGAAAGATAATTCAGGAGGGCAAAAACAAATTCAGTGAATCAAGAAAATCACCAAGGACAAAATTCAAAAAAAGTAAAGAAGGAACTTGCATTTCTACAATGCTTTTCAAGACTTCAGAATGTCCAGTTATTAAAGTGCTTTTCAAGTGTGGACACTGTTGTCGTGTAGGAACATGCAGCTTTTAATTTGCACAGAGCAAGGGATAAATGTTGAACAGATTACCAGAAGAACTCTCCTGCTCTTCTTTGAATCAAGTCATGGAATCTTTTACATTCACCTGCGAGGGCATCCTTGCTTTAATATCTCATCTGAAAGACTCAACAGTGTAGCACGTGCTCAGCACTGCACTTGGTGTCAGTCTAGATTAGATGCTCAGATCTAGAATGGGGCTTGAACCAATGAATGTCTGACTCAGAGGCAAGAGTGCTCCCACTGATCCAAGGATGACATGAAATAAAAGCTAATGGTGAGGGACCTCTTCTTCAGTCACCAAGTTGAATTATCATGCTGCTATAACCAGAGTTACCAATATAATATGCCTTAGGAAAAGAAGCAAATTAGTGAAGATATCAATCACAAAGCACAGTGAGGTAAAATTTCTGGGGCGTTTTCCTGATCTGTTGTAGTTTCAGCGGAAGATCAACAGACACCCTGTAGAAATAGTGTAAACAATTTTGGAGAAGTGTTTCCGCATGTGTTTCCAGGCAACACCTGGAATTCTGGGCAGCATACCACCAGCAGTTGCATTGGGCAGAGAGCAGACATAGGTCCGGTATTCAGGCCCCAGAAATCTTTGCTGTCAAATGTGATTAATCCCAGAGAGGATTCATTATTTACTCTTGCCCAAACTTTTCTTACCTGCAATGGGGAAATAATCTTTATTATTTTTATCTAAAGTGTGTTAAGGGCCACTACTTGCCCCATTAGAATGGATGGGTGCTGCATTGCCTTTCTGACCAATAGTTAGGACAGGCACCCTTGTTGCACTTGGATAGGTGTGGCCATTCTCCTTGAATTTTTAAATGAGCCAGTTCCCAGAGTTTACCATGTGCTTCGCAATTGTTGGCCAGAGGTGCTGCTCTACCATGCTTCCAGCAGTGGAGTAGGGACTCCCGAATTTTGGGGCTAATTTGTATGTGTTGTAATCATGCTTAAAAAGAAGAGAATTATTCTACCCAGTTTCCAAATCTGTGCAGGCTCTCTTAAACCTCATCCCATCTGCCAGTGAAAGCCTCAATTATGCATTTGTCACCTCTAGACTCAACAATTCTAATGCTCTCCTGCATAGTCTCACCTCCTTCCACCTTCATAAACGTCAGCTCATCCAAAGTTCTGCTAGATTTCCTCTCCTGGACCAACCCTTGCTCAGCTATCACTCCTGTATTGGCACCCAGTTGCACAAAATCTTCAATTTAAAATTCTTAGCCTTGTTTTAAAGCTTTTCGTGGTCTCACCCCTTCCTATTTCTGAAACTTCCTCCAGCCCAACAAATTCCCCTCCTAAATCTCCAATTCTGTTTCTCTGGGACCAAATCTCCCTTTGCCCCTTCAGCTGACTAAGCTCCATGCTCTGGAATTCCTTCCCTAAACCTTTCCCTTTTTCTTTAAGGTCCTGCTTAAAAGCCACTTCCTCGATTAAGATTTTGGTCAACTCTTTGTTCATATTTCTTACTTTGGCTCAGCCTCCAATTTCTTGATTATAATTGTGTGGAGTGCTTTGGGGCTTTCTTCTACCTTAAATACAAATCACTGTTCATTCCTCCTTCATCTTTATTTTTACCTGTCTGGATTTATTAATAGTTTTTTTTGAACATATTGCCTTCTTTTATTTTAATAGCTTTCCTCTGCTGCTGATCTAAGCCTCTCTTAATTATTATTCCAACTGCCTTTTAACTTATTTTCTAACCTCACTACTCATCCTGATTTTGCATCCCATTTGGTCTGACCCTACATTCAATACAGTCTTACTCATAGTGCTCCAATAGCTCTCTTGTTTTACCACTGCCTGCTTTGACCTCCTAGCACAACCAGACACAACTTCACATCTTACTTATCTTTATCACCCCCAGACTAATTGTCTTCTTCTTCTTAGGCAGTCCCTTGGCACAGAGGAAGACTTGCAGTCGCTCTGGTTCAGTGCATTCTAACATGTGAGCTCAAGGCAACTTTCAGTGCATTTTGCACTGTATCCCAACAGTGAAATTTAACTTGTTATGTTTTTGAAGAACACTGATACACAAATGATGGCCTTCCTAGATATAAATACAGCTCTTAATGACATTGTACTTTGAACATTGCATGTAATGGAATAAAATATGAAATATACAAATAAAATAAAACATACTCATTATGCAAATGCATGGTGTCACATCAACTTGCTTTGTTGAATAATAATTTTCTTTAATCCGTGACTGGAGATCTGAATTTATATTTTTTAAAAGGATGACTTTGCTATCAGCTTAGCATGGTCACCTAATTTACAACACTGTATCCTGCGTTGCAAGGCTTGTGAAGTGGAGGCAAAATGTCTGCTTGTTTCCCAGCAAGAACCAAGACCCAGGAAGTTTAAAGGAACTACCTGTTCTTTTTAGCAAGAGAGAAATACTGCTAACTGCTATCTTTGAATCACTGAGTGACTGTCATGTGACAAGTCCCTCCCAATCTGTATTTTTAAGCTTGCATCTTTCTGCGGCAGAGAGGAGAGAAGCTTCTGGACTCTGATATGTACAGACCCAAGTGGAGTTCTCTCTCTCGCTCTCTCTCCATTCCAGCTTGAAAGCTTTCAAATCCTACTTGTTGACTGACCACCTTTTCGTACCCTGGCTACAATCAGAAACCCCATTGGAGGATATCACCTGCATCACTGTTTCCAAGAGGCCCAGCGAATCAATCATCTAACTCTTTAAACCAAAAGCCTCAAGAAGACAGCCGAATCACCAAATGTCACAGACTGTATATCTATTTTATTCTATGGACTCTAATTCAACCAATCTACCTTATCCTGAAACCTATTTGTGTGTGTGTAAACCTCTAGTGTGTGTGTGTGTGTGAGTGAAAGTTGGCATGTTGTTTATGATTTTCATTAGTTCGGTTTAGGTACAATAAAGTTAACCTCTTTCTCTATTAAACCCAAGAAAACCTGTCCGATTGATTCTTGTTATGATCATGGCAAGTAAGTAATCGAACACCTACTGAATTGGCCAGTACATAAACCTATTGCGGTCAAACAGTAGACGGAAAAAAAGGGAAGCCCCTGACCGTAATAATGGCAACTTGCCAAGTTGACATTTAACAATATCTCCAAGTGTCATGACCTCTACCACCAAGGAAGAAAAGGGGAACAATTTTATGCGAATGCATTGGAGGCTAAATTGGGCAATGCTGCATCACTTTTTGTGGGCAGTACAC
This sequence comes from Heterodontus francisci, assembly GCF_036365525.1. NCBI lineage: Eukaryota > Metazoa > Chordata > Chondrichthyes > Heterodontiformes > Heterodontidae > Heterodontus > Heterodontus francisci. The sequence goes on from NC_090374.1 coordinate 196,996,935, forward strand.
GGCCACATAAGAATTAAACATTGGGACTGAGATGTGCAGGCAGGAAGTGCACGGAACTCCATTTTGGTAGAGGGTTTTTCACGTGCACCTAACGACTGCCAGCAACATGCAGCACCAGCGAGATGACAATGCAAATGAGTGTGTAATGCTGATTTGATGACAGCTCTGCCATTTTGGAACTCCACATTCCAGCTTATGCCCTCTCTTAACCCTGCACAACTGAACACAATATTAAACAGAATAAAGGAGGCCCTTCCACACCACCCACTGCCCCCCCCCCCCACCCCAAAAAACAACCAGCACTAGAAAGGAATCTTGAACTACTTACACGTAAATTGCTAGATTATTTCTTCTGGCTGCTTGTGCAAATGTACATCTTTTTGGAACTTCCCTACATTTGGCTAAAGTTTGAGTTGCTTGGCTAGTGCAGTACTTTTCTTGGTCATTTAAAATCTTGTGCTGAAACAAGTAGTTTCCAGACATAGATAGCAATCAGGGCTTCCTCTTGGAATTAAGGATGACTAGGAGAATGAAGAGAGACTACAGAAAACTGGACAACCTGCTGGAAGAGAGAGGAGATGGAGAAGGACAGTCAGCAGGAGGCCGTTTTCACCCAGAGTCTTTATGGAGCAATTCTCTTACCTCAACTTCAATAGGATTAATGCTTGAGATGTTTCACTTCACAAAAAAGATTGTGACTAAATTCTGTCAAATGCTGCATGTGTATAGCAAGCCTATAATTAGAGCCACCTTGCCATGGTATCAAGCAATGCTTCTAAAGCCTGGGGCGCTCTGGAGGAGCTGAGCATGTATCAAGGTTTGTGGTAGCATGCTGCATGCTGTGCAACATGACAATTATGAGGGAACAGCCTTTGCTGCCATCTATCAGGTGAGAAGCTGAGGAGCAGGAGTGTGGAGAAGAGGAGGAGGAGGAAGTGCAACAGGACGTGGAGGAACAGGACGAGGAAGGGAGGCTACAACAATGACAGCCCCTCTCTGCCTAGGCTCTTTGTGATTAAATAATTAATAAGCAATACCAATGACCTCAACCTTACTCCCCCAGTCACACTCCCTACTTCTCCTCTATCATTGGCCATCCATAGTTCTCTTTCTGACACACAAAAAATAATAACCACCAGAACATAGGAGCAGGAGTAGGCCACCCCGCCCTTCGAGTCTGCTCCACCATTCAACAAGATCATGGCTGATTGGATAGTAACCTCGACTCCACATTCCTGCCTAGCCCTGATAACCTTTCACCCCCTTGCTTATCAAAAATCTATCTACCTCTGCCTTAAAAATATTTAAAGACTCTGCTGTCACCGCCTTTTGAGGAAGAGAGTTCCAAAGACTCACGACCCTCTGAGGAAAACATTTCATCTCATCTCTGCCTTAACTGGGTAACCCCTTATTTTTAAACAGTGACCCCTAGTTCTAGATTCTCCCACAAGGGGAAACATTCTTTCCACATCCAAATGAAAATGCACATACCAATCCAAATTCAATCATGACATAATGCATATAAAAATAAATGAATCGCCCTTGTGTATTCCCTTAGTGCTTGTCTTCTTTGTATCTTTTCCTATTTTAGTGTTGCTACCAGATGCTGCAGCATGGGTGGTCGAAGGCTACTGAGTTGAGATTGTAGATGACCTTGGAGGACGACCTTAAGCAGCTCTAGCCTAGAGGGCTCAGCTTCAGACTGCATCATCCCGGCCTTGGCTGCAGCAGTTGGAGCTGTCTGACAGGCAGCAGCAAAGGCAATGGCCAAGTGGCAGGTGTGGGTGCAGGAATACTGCCATCCTGCAAGAGGACAGAAGGTTCGTGTACCATGGAGCCAGTGCCACTCTCCATGGGTGGCACCTCAGCAATCATAGTAATCTGTTGGAGAACAGATTAATAGAGTACCCTGATGCATGGGAAGACACTTTCAATAACCCACAATGGCAGCAGTCCTACCTTCCACTGCAGCACTCAAGCCTTTGATGGAAGTTATTGGTGCTGAAATGGAAGCTGTTTATGCTACACTGGAAGCTGTGGCATTGGCCATCAGGCGCTACACATTGGAACTTCCACAGATGTGCTGATGGAGATGACTACCTGTTCCATGCTGGAAAGGATGGACTTCCAGCTCTGTACAAAGCCCCAGGCTAAATTGGTGCTGAACCCCTCCATACTGCTTGACATTGAGGGCAGACTGTCTAGCAGGCCTTCCAGTGCACCAAGGATTTGGTTGTGTACACCTATCAGCCTTCTTCTGGAGAATGGCCCAAGAAGTCGTCATCTGAATCCTCTGCAACAGAACTAGTGTGTGACCTTGCCCTCAAGCAAGCTAGCACCTGTGCTGTACCCTTCTGCACACTTGTGCCTGATGTCTCACCACATGCAGATCACTCCCCTATCCTTGTCTCTCAAATACTTGCAGTGTCAGTCTCTGAGCTGGTTCCTGCAAGTGTGAGATTATGTGATAGTGTCTCTTCATCTTCACTGTCTTCTTCTTCTTCCACTGACTGGGATGGTTACAGTTATTGGGTATTTGGAATAAAAAAAATGGATAAGGGTTTGGCTGTGGTGAGGAAAGAGGACAAAGTACGAAGTGTGTTCTTACAACCTCTGCAGGTCATGAGTCAGAAGTAATTGTGGGATGAGGGAGAATTGGGAAGAGAGTAGAAGGATTGGGTTTGCTGATACCATCATCATTAATCCCTCCAGCCCCACCAGTGTCCACGACCTCAGTGATGCCCCTTCCCTTGATGGTCATCACTGTCTCCTCCATGGGCTTGAAAACATTTGTCCCCTCCAGCTCTGTCCTGCTCCCGCCTGTTATGTGCTATTTCCTGCAGGAAAGAGGGAAGTGTGTGAGTGTTACGACCAGGCGAGAAAGGGGTCTAGGGGTTCCCCCTCAGCCTTTTCCTGGTTTGACCATAACAGGGTTTAATTTTTAAACACCAAGTTTTTAGCTTCCCCTCAGTGAATCCTTGTTCACTACTCTCCAATTGTAAGGCAAAGAAATCAATCAGACAGGTTTTCTTCGATTTAAACAAGAAAGGTGTAAGTTTATTAACCTTAAAACTCTAATTCAGTTAAAACTACTATGAATACGCGACGCAACCATGCGAGCATGCATACGTGATAAACACACACACAGGTAGAGACAGAAGAGGAGAAAGAATAAAAAAAGTTTGAAGCAAAAGCTAGAGTTCATTTACTATCTTTTGAGTTTGATGTAGAGTCTTTGATTGCAGTTAAACCTTGCCATTTCGTTGGGGCCCAGTGCACGCTTTCAAACTTGTTTCGATGTGGGAGTCAACTATCTTGAGGTTTAAGTGGCTTCAGTGGATCTGGAAATTCGTGAGAGAGAGAGAGAGCCAGGGAGAGACCTTCCTTCTCTGTTGTCTTCAAATTGCAGTCTCTGTCTTCAAACTGTTCTGTGAACACAATTCAAAACCCTGGGACAGCAGGTTAGTCATGTGCCTAGTTGTTTTTTTTTATCAAACTCTCCTGCATTTTTGTGGATTCCTTTCATCTTAGCAGACAACTGCAGTGAGGTGGGGGGGGGAAGGGGTGAAATAGAATGTTGGCTTGTTACCCATTCAATGATTAGTGATCAAAATCCCTTTGGGTTAATTGGATCAGGGAACAGTTCCATTGTCTCTCCAGGCAACTGTTTCTTAGCATGCAAATATTTCCAGCCACTGCTGTTATCTTTTTAAACAAGTCATCTTTTCAGTCCGGCAGCAGTTTAAAATTAATGTTCATATGACTAAATTAATATGCCTCATTCTTGGCAGGTGGGGTCTTCATGACAGTGAGTAAGTGTTGTACAATATATTTGGGTGATGTGACTGTCATGGTGAAATAGATGCAAATGTGTGCGAGCTGTGAGATGTGGGTGTGAGGCTTGCAATGGTGCTAAATTTGTGAGGGTGAGGTAAAGCATTTAAATTGATGAGTTGCATCCTGATTGATACAGATTGTGGGAGGTGAGTGTGGTGGGTGTAGTAAATTGAGCAGTGGATGAGTCTAGTGATGCATTTTGTAGGATGTGTTATTTGTAGATTGAACCTTGACAACTCATGTGAGCTCATTAATCTTCTTCCTGCACAACATTCATGTTCTTGGAGATACACTCCTGGCATTGAACTTTGCCACGATTTCTTTCCACTTCCTTCTGAGCATATGTCTGGTGCACCTCCTGCTTCTCCATGAATACAGGTTGTCTCTCCCTCTCTCCATGTCATGCACCAAGGCCTCCAGTACATTGTCAGAAAACCTTGGTGTCTGGTCTCTCTCTTTTCAGCCATTCGTAAAGTATCACAGCTCAGATTCATTTTTCAAAGGATTCTCACCACTTTTAGCAAGCACAATGCACCTCCCCTTTAACCAGTGTGGTTTGCTTTTAAGTAATGCTAGCCACTTGCAATATTGGGCTGATGTATGTAGCCAATGAACAGCGTGGTTAGCATTGACTAGACACAGCAATCATTTCAATCATTTCTGCCTGGAATGCACTGAAAGGGCACAGGTTATTTGTATACTATGACACCAGAATCCATTTCCGGGTGTTATCTAATTTAATCATCCCCCACCATCAGCCCTGCCATCATTTTCAAGTTCACCTGCAAGATAAACACTATGCTGGCTTAGATCTATAATACAATTATTTCGTCGACACTGGATAAACGTTTTGGAATTCCCTACCTAAAGTTTTGAGAGAGAAACATTTTCACAAAGACTTTAAGTGGTTTGAGGAGAAACTCCAGTGCTAGTTTATTAGCACAACTAGGGATGGGTTATAAAATTGTCCTTTGCTTGGGTTGACCACATCCCAAGAACAAATATAAAAGAAACAGACTATATCACTTGAAAGTCAGTAAGCTCACAAGTCTCCACAATCGAATCGGAGCTCCTGACGTACTTATATTTATGGGTTTCACTTCATTAACAAGGATAAACCCCATGCATGCTATGTAGCCTAGAAACCCTTCATTGTCAACATTGATGGAATACATTGTACTTCAACACTTATTTCAACCAGCTTGGTTTATAGATTTTAGATTAAAAACCTTGTAAACATGGATTCAGTGTTATGGTGGCCAGTGAGATGAATGATGGTATACTTAGACTTTAAATGTATTAAACTTGTCATGGTCTATGCTTCCTTGGTCCTTCAGTAAAAAATCTAGAACCATCATTTAGATATTTTCCCATTAATTGTGTATGCATTTGCCTTGTTTGACCTCCCCAAATGCATCACCTCACACTTCTCCAAGTTGAATTTCATTTGCCACTTTTCTGCCCATCTGACCAGACCTTCAATATCTTCCTGCATCTGACAGTTATCCTCCTCACTATCTACCACATGATCAATCTTTGTGTCATCTGCAAATGTCTTGATCATGCCCCCTACATTTATGTCCCAATCGTTAATATATAGCACAAAAAGCAGGGGACCCAGTACTGAGCCCTGCCGAACACCACTGGAAACAGCCCTCCAGCCGCAAAAACACCCGTCAACAATTACCCTTTGTTTCCTGCCACTGAGCCAATTTTGCATCCACCTTGCTGCATTTCCCTGGATCCCATGAGATTTTATTTTTTTAACAAGTCTGCTATGTGGGACTATAATGCAGGCCCTCACCTGCCAAGAATGAGGCACATTGGTTTTTGTCATATGAACATTGATTTTTAACTGTTTCTGGAGCGAGGAAATTACTTGTTGAACAGATCAACCGTGGCTGGAAAAAATATTTGCATACGAACAGATGGTGCTTGTGTAGACAAAGGACCATTCCCTCACACATTCAACCCACAGTGGATGTTGATCACTGGACAGTGAGGGGGTGGGGAAGCACTTTCCAGGGCCTGCAGGGGTAATACAATCCACAGGGGCCAGGACCGGTTAGATCAGCTGGTCACTTGACTAACTCATTGTTCCAGGGGTCTTTTGAACTGACCACAGAGAGTTTGAACTGAGAAAGACTGTTTGCTCCTGGACTGAGAAGATCTCTCCTGTCTGCTCCCATCTCTTTCTCAGAAGCCTCTGAATCCACTGAAGACACATGATCCCCAAGAGAGAAAAGTCTCCTATAGCAAAGATTACTGGGCCCCAATGAAAAGCAAGATCCACCTACAATCAAATACTCTTCAGTCAGCTTGAAGAACTGTAACAAAAACTCTTCAGATACTGCCTCAAACTTTTCCACTTTATTTTTTCTTCTGCTCTTTTCTGTCTCTATTTGCATGTGTGTATCGCGTATGCGTGCTAATGTGGGCCTGTCGTGTGTCCGTAGGCATTAACCACATAAGACCTTAAGTGCAAGTTTAATAAATTACGACTTTTCTTCTTTAAACCTAAGAAAACCTGTTTGTGCTTTTTTTTGCCTTATAATTGGCAAGCAGTGAACAAGGATTCACCAAAGGGAAGCTAAAAACATAGTTTGTTTAAAATTAAATCCTGTTGCAGTAAGACCAGGTGAAGGCTGAGAGGGAACCCTGGACCCCTTTCTCACCTGGTCGTAAGAGGGACCTTGTCAAAAGCCTTGTTAAAATCCATGTAGACCATATCAACTGCACTACTCTCATCTATCTTCCTTGTTATTTCCTCAAAAAATCGATCAAGTTGGTCAAAAATGATTTTTATTTTTTAAAAATTTTATTTTATCGATACAGCACTGAAACAGGCCCTTCGGCCCACCAAGACTGTGCCAACCAAGAACCACCCATTTATACTAACCCTACAGTAATCCCATATCCCCTACCACCTACCTACACTAGGGGCAATTTACAATGGCCAATTTACCTATCACTGATCTTCCCTTAACAAATCCATGCTGACTATCTTTGTTTAACCTGTGCCTTTTTGAGTAACAGGTTTAGTTTTTTTTTTAGAGATACAGCACTGAAACAGGCCCTTCGGCCCACCGAGTCTGTGCCGACCATCAACCACCCACTTATACTAATCCTACCCTAATTCCATATTCCTACCACATCCCCACCTGTTCCTATATTTCCCTACCACCTACCTATACTAGGGGCAATTTATAATGGCCAATTAACCTATCACCCTGCAAGTCTTTAGCATGTGGGAGGAAACCGGAGCACCCGGAGGAAACCCACGCAGACACAGGGAGAACTTGCAAACTCCACACAGGCAGTACCCAGATTTGAACCCGGGTCGCTGGAGCTGTGAGGCTACGGTGCTAACCACTGCGCCACTGTGCCGCCCCTGGTTATGTCCTGGCTCTCAGAATAGATTACAATAAGTAAGACTGACTGGCCTGTAATTACTTGGTCTTTCCCTCGCTCCCTTTTCAAACAGAGGTACAACATTAGCAGTTGTCTAATCCTCCAGCAGCACACCTGTGGGAGGACTGGAAAATGATGGTCAAACCTTTTGCTATTTACTCTCTTGCTTCTTTTAACACCCTAGAGTACTTTTCATCTGGCCCTGGTGATTTATCAACTTTCAAGGATGCTAATCCCATTAATACTTCCTCTCTCCTATGTTTATCACATCCAATACTTCACACTCCTCTTCCTTAACTACAATATCTGCATCGTCCCCCAATTTTGTGAAGGCAGACGCAAAGTATTCATTAAGAGCCATAACAATATCTTCCGTTCCTACACATAGGTTACCTTTTTGGTCTTTTATAGGCCCCACTCTCTCCTTAGTTATCCTCTTACTCTGAATGTATTGATAAAACATCTTTGGGTTCACCTTGAGTATGTTGCCAATATTCTTTCATGCACTCGCTTTGCTTTCCTAGTTTCCTTTTTGATTTCACCCCTCCACTTTCTATACTCCTCTTAGCTTTCTGTAGTATCGAGTTCTCGGTGTCGGACATAAGCTTTCCTTTTCTGCCTTATCTTACCCTGTAGGCTCCCTGATATCCATGGGGCTCTAGATTTGGCCGCCTCACCCTTTTTCTTTGTGGGAACATGTTTACTGCAAACGCTTTGAATCTCCCCTTTGACACTGATTTACCTTCAAGTAGCTGTTTCCTGTCCACTTTCACTTAATCGCTCCTTAGTTTAGTAAAATTGGCCTTGCCCCAATTGAGAACTCTAACTCCTGTTCCATCTCTGTCCTTTTCCACAATTATGTTAAAACTGACTGAATTTTGATCACTACCACCAAAATGCTCTCCCACTGCCACTCCTTCCACCTGCCCATCTTCATTTCCTAAAACTAAGTCAAAAACTGTACCCTCTCTTGTTGGACTTGCTACATACCGGCGAAAAAAAATTACCTGAATGCACCTCAAGAATTCTGCTCCCTCAATTCCTTTCACACTAAAACTACCCTAGTTAATATTGGGGTAGTTAGAATCCCCTCCTATTACTGCCCTGTTCTTGCACTTCTCAGAGATTTGCTACATATCTGCTCTTCCGTCTCCCTCTGTCTGTTTGGGGGTCTACAGTACACTCCCAGCAGTGTGATTGCCCCTTTTTTGTTCTTTAGCTCAATCCATTTGGCCTTATTTGATGAACCTTCTAACATATCATCCCTCCTCACAGCTGTATAGTTTCCTTGACCAAAATTGCCACACCCCCTCCTTTCTTGTTCCCCTCACTATCGCGTCTGAAGACCCTGTAACCAGGAACGTTGAGCTGCCATTCCTGTCCCTCCTTAAGCCACATTTCTGTAATAGCTATGATATCATACTGCCACGTGTCTATCTGTGCCCTCAGCTCATCTGCTTTATTTGCTATACTCCTTACATTGAAATAGATACCCTTGAGCAATGCCAAACTCGACTTTTTTATTTTCTAACTTTTATTTCCTCTGTATTCCAGACTCATCCATTAATTTTCTGCCTTCTATTTTTATTTCTGATTTTGTCACAACTGATTCAATCCTAAGGTCCCCATCCCCCTCCCAAACTAATTTAAACCGCCCCAACAGCACGAGCAAAACGTCCTGCAAGGAACTCAGTCCCAGCTCTGTTCAGGTGCAAACCACCCAGCCTGTACAGGTCCCATCTCCCCACAGAGCCGATCCCAATGTCCCAGGAATCTAAAGCCCTCCGTCCTGCCATCTTTCCAGCCACGCATTCATCTGTCTTATCCTTCTATTTCGATACTCACTTGCACGTGGCACTGGGAGCAATCTGAAGACGACTACTTTTGAGGTCCTGTTTGCTAATTTCGTACCTAGCTCCCTAAATTCTGACTGCAGGGCCACATCCCTCTTTCTACCTATGTCGTGTTCTGTGTTCTGGATTTAAAGGAATATTGTATTTAATATTGGGACGGCTGGTATGCTTCTATCCATTAAACTACTCTTCTATAATTATGCTCCAATTAATATTGAATAGTTACGCTATAATTGGCAGTTTTCTAAAGTAAAGCTCTAGAACTGAACTTTGTCTCTAAGAGTTACTAAGAATAAAGAGCAAGTCAGGTCCAACAAACATGATTGAATCTTTGAGGAGATAACTAACATGGTAGATATGGATGCTATATATATGGACTTTGATAGCAGTTTCTTATGTGGAATATTAAGGACAGATGTTAAGTGGTATGGGTGGCTTCCACTTTTCATCCGCCAACTGACCACAGATAGTGTTTTCTTACAAATGGTATGTTCGTCCCTGAGTGCTTTTAGGGTCAAATAAGCAGACTCATGGCAGGTTTTCCTGTCAGTTAAAAAAAGGAAGGTTAAATTTTTATTTATACAGCAAAACCCAAATTTTTTGCAACCTTCACCACCTCACACTTTCACACACGCATGCATAGACAAGAATAGATAGATAGAGAGAAAAAGGGTATGGACTCTAACTCGACTGATCTACCCTTCCCTGTAATCTAATTGTGTGTGTGTGTGTGGGTGCGTGGAAAAGTTGGAGTGTAGCTTATTATTTTACTTAGTTTTTACTTTTACTTCAGTTTTTTTTTAATTCATTCATGGGTGTGGGCATCGCTGGCTAGGCCAGCATTTATTGCTCAGCCCTAATTGCCCTTGAGGAGGTGGTGGTGAGCTGCTTTCTTGAACCGCTGCAGTCCATGTGGGGTAGGTATACCCACAGTGCTGTTAGGAAGGGAGTTCCAGGATTTTGACCCAGCGACAGTGAAGGAACGGTGATATAGTTCCAAGTCAGGATGGTGTGTGTCTTGGAGGGGAACTTGCAGGTGGTGGTGTTCCCATGCATTTGCAGCCCTTGTCCTTCTAGTTGGTAGAGGTCGGGGGTTTGGAAGGTGCTGTCGAAGGAACCTTGGTGTGTTGCTGCAGTGCATCTTGCAGATGGTACACACTGCTGCCACTGTGCATTGGTGGTGGAGAGAGTGAATGTTTGTGGATGGGGAGCCAATCAAGCAGGCTGCTTTGTCCTGGATGGTGTCGAGCTTCTTGAATGTTGTTGGAGCTACACCTATCCAGGCAAGTTCCATCACACTCCTGACTTGTGCCTTGTAGATGGTGGACAGGCTTTGGGGAGTCAGGATAACAAAGTTAAGATAATAGAGTTAAGTCAATAAAGTTAACCTTTTTCTTTATTAAACTCAAGAAAACCTGTCCGGTTGGTTCTTGTTATGATCATAGCAAGTAAGTAATCAAACACCTACTGAATTGGCCAATACATTCACTTTAAGAAAGAAGTAAACCTGTTGTGGTCAAACAAGGAGAGGGAGAAGAGGGAAGCCCTTTGACCCCTCCTCACCTGACCGTAACACTTGTTTATTGACAGTACGGGAGGAGTCACCTGACTGCTACTCTTTTTGTCTATTCTATAGGTGTGATTCAGTTTAACAGTTGACTTTTATCGTCCTAATTCTTCCAGTTCATTGTTTATTTCATCATGGCTCCTTCCAAGTATGACAGGAACATTTTCAAAAAGGAGAATGGATGGAATTGGAGGCAAGCCCTTGATATGCTTAGAGAATATGTTAGGAGGTAGGAGACAAATAGTCGGGATAATGGGTATAACTTCAAATTGGCAGAATGTGACTCGTGGGGCCAGATCTTACCGATCACGTGGAGAACCTGACGGCAGGGTTATATCCAGGTCGGATGGCCGCACGGGCAGGTGCCGGGACTTCATCACCGATTTTGCCATGTAGAACCAATTATCAGCTGGCAGACGGGGGAGCTGGACACTCACGGGTGGCGAGTAGAAGCTAGTGCTGGTAGATCACGAGAAGGCTCCAATTTTAAAGAGCAGTCTGCTGCCTTCAGGCAGACGGTAGGCACAGGGTCCAGCAGAAAAGGTGCTGAGCAAGGGATGCTGTGGAGGAATGGCTGCAGTGCAAGGAAGGGTTGCTCCAAGGTTTAGTGACACCTTCCTGGAGGTGGATCCTGCAGGTGGCAAGGGATTGGAGAGAGGTTCTATTTCCAGCTGACGGGAGGAGGAAGCTACTAAGTCTCATGAAAAAGGTATGGCTGGAGGTGGCTGAGCAGGTCAGCAGCCATGGGTGCTCAAAAGGACATGGGTCCAATGCTAGAAGAGATTCAATGACCTGGTGTGGTCTGGAAAGGTGAGTGGCAGTCATAATTACAAACTGGCAGCCTAGATTGAATGAGTAGTTGCCCATGAAATGTGAAGCCATGCATGAGGCATGACCAGGCACCACTGCCTGTGTTGAGCTGCACAGGTTCCACGCACGTGACCCCCATGTCAATCAGAGGTTAGCAGTGCATTAAGATGGCTGAATGTCCACTTGCTGCTGCGTTCCCAGTGCCATGCTGCTGCACATTTACTGTGTCTCAGAGTCTGCAGCACAGCCGGGCCATATGACAGGAATGACACTGCGTATTTATGTGCTTGCAGGAGAAGCGTGCTCACTGTGCTAGGGAACAAAAACAGACAGGAGATGGAGTGCCATTCATCACTGTGGTGACGCCCATGGAAGAGGAGGCAATAGAGATTGGATGGTTTGCTGCAGGGCAGCCTGTCATTGGGGGCGAGATGGGTATGCAGCCCATGGAGAGTGAGTAGGGCGATGGGAGCTTCCATTATTCGTTCAATCATGTGTGAGCTGTGATGCCCTGTGTGGGTTTTTGACACCACTGGACACTCCTGATCAGAGATGAGGGCTTCTGGTACACTGGACACTTCAGAGGGTCCACCACCATCCAGTCCAGCACCCCCTATACCAGCACAAACATCCTCATGCCAGTGGTCATGGAATGGGTGGCACCAGCTGGTGAGCACTGTACAGAGGCATAGGAGGAGTTATTGGAGGCAGTGACAGCTGTGGCCACTTCCCCTCAAAGTGGTGAGGAGAGGCCCAGCGATGCTCAACTTCATGCAGGTAATGAACCTTGGATGGCATCAGCAAAGTGGCAAATGCTGGCGCATCAGTGTGAAATGTGTGAGCATCTATCAGAGTGTCCCGAGGCTGTACACTCCCATTCGCAAATGATGGAGGAGTCCATCCATGTCCTGAGTGGCACTACATCTCTGGCACGTGAGTGCATGGCCTTCTCAATTGAGAGAGTGGTAACCCTCATGGAGAGCCACATGGAGCATAGCATTGAGTGGATGCAGGAGGTGTGCATAGACCTCCATAGTGTGGTCTCATCCACATGTGGTGTGGAGTGTTGGGTGGGCGAGATGGGCCAGCCACACATGGCCCAGTTTCCACAAGCTGAACTACTCCAGGCAACTATGGGAGTGCATGTGGGGCCTGAAAAGGCTGAGGAAGGGCAGGCTGAAGGCAATGGGGCACATCTCCAGGCTCTTCTGTCGCTGAAGGCTGATCCTTGGTCCCTTACATGGTGACATGAACACGACATGCTGGTCTGATGATGGAGGTGGCCCCTGCACAGATGCAGGTGGCCCTGAATGTGCAGGGCCCCAACAGATACCCAGAAGAAGTATGCCAAGGCCATCACATGCACTGGAGCAAGAAAGGCAGCAGACTGCCTCCACATCAACCCCAGGCGTAGGGAGAGAACTCCGTAAGGGCACTGCAAGTGAGCACATAAATGCAACGACTAGCACTTGGGGTTTTCACTGGGTGATACATTTTTGATCAATGCAGCAGTATTGCATAATGAAAGAAAAATACTGCAGATGCTGGAAATCTGAAACAAAACAACAAGTGTTGGAAATACTCAGCAGGTCTGGCAACTTCTGTGGAGAGAGAAGCAAAGTTAACGTTTCCAGTCTGTGACCTTTCATCAGAACACAATGAAAGGTCACAGACCTGAAATGTTACCTCTGCTTCTCTCTACACAGATGCTGCCAGACCTGCTGAATATTTCCAGCAATTTCTGTTTTGCTTGCAGCAATATTACATGTTTGATGAGAGTTAAAGCTGTTCTGATGCACTCATTAACAGTTAATGCATTTATTTCTGTACTAGTGGCCCTGACCAGATACAGATGCAATGAGATAGACTCTGTGTAAAGGTGAGCAGCTCATGAGTGGCACCATTGACAGAAGGCATGTTGTGATGATGGAGCCAGAGAAATGGGAAAGGGATTTGACAAGAGGACAACAAGGTTGCCTCAGGGTGAGGACTTATTGTTTTGGTGGCCCATGGCACTGGAACTCTTGAGAAGCGTGTGCTAATGAGAGAGTCGTGAGTCTATCAGGCACGCATGTCACTGCCCAGTGGCCTGTGCACTGCAGCAGCATCTCTGTAGGCTGGTAACTGGAGAGGCTCAACCTCCTCTTCTGAGAATGCCACTTGCTCAGTGTCTTCCTCTAGCTGCAGCACTACTCCCCTCTGGGGTGCCAGATTGTGCCATGCTCAGCAGATGACAATGATGCAGGATATTCTTGATGGTGCGTATTGCAGGGCTCCCTCAAACCTGTTGAGGCATCTGAACCTCACAGTTCAAAGGCCAATTGCCTTCCTGATGGTGGCCCTTGTGGTGGAATGACAGTGGTTGTGTGTGTCCTCTGCCTCTGTGTTGTTTCGTACAAGTGACCCCTTGTCTCCAGGATCCAGCCATGAAGTCATTTGAGTGGCCTGAAGAGCTGAGGCAAATGGGACTGTCAAAGGATGTAGGAGCCACAGCAGCTTCCCAGAACCATGTGTAGACCTGTAGGATCTACTTATGGTGGTCACAGACTAATTGAACATTCAGAGAGTGGAACCCCTTCCTGTTCACAAAGGCACCTGGCTACTCTTTGAGAGCTTTGATAGCCACAGTTGTGCAGTCAATCACCACCTGCACCTGGAGAAATCCAGCCATCGCCCTCTCGGTCTGACTGTTCTGGTCCTGATATATCGGCCAGTCCGGTGGTACATAGTATTTGTCACTTGCTTTATGCAGCAATGTGCTGCGGACTCAGAGGTGGCACAAATATCTCCAGCTGATCCCTGGAACGACCCACAGGCGAAAAGGTTTAGCACCACCAACAAGTAATAATGTCCACATCTTCCCAGTGGCATCAACTCCTGCTCCATCATTCCGCACAGGTCCATCACCACCTGCCTGTAGAGATGCAGTCTTTGGAGACATTGGTGCTCAGACATCTGCATGAAGCTGATCCTCTGACGATAGACCTTTTCAGTTGGGTAGTGCCTTTTGCGACCATGACACTGCCCTCATGCCCCATGCTCCGTCCTTGTCCATGACCCATCGCTTCTTCAAGTCACTGGAGCTCCCCTGGTTGTCACACAGCCGCTCCATGTGGCTGCATTCCTATATCTCTGCCACTTTCCTCCTCAGGATTCAAACTCTCAATGCAGAGCCCCCATTGAGGAATGAATCCTTCAAAGTGACCAGCCTCTCAAGCATTTAGTCCTGCCTCCATTTGGTGCAGTGGACCTGGGAGGCACCCTTCAATTAGCAGCCCTTCACTTTGGTCTTAACCTCTGCATTGGCTCCAACCCCAGTGGCCCTCATTTCTTTGCCACACAGCCTGCCTGTTCCAGCACAAAGCTGCAAGCAATGGCTGCCACTTCCCTCCACCACTCACCTGCCGCTGTGCTCACGCCTCCTTTGAGGAGGTGAGCCACTGACGCTCTATGCAACACGTACCCCTTTCAAAATCCCAAATCACTTAAAAAATCGATGTCAATTGGCTGAATAACAGCCTTAATTACCTGTCCACAGCCGTTCAGTGTAAGGCTGATCCTTCTGGCCACGCACTTCTGGGAATTTTGGCTGGCTGGTACGTCGGGAAGCCGGCCTGACACATTCCCATAGCATTTTACCATTCCCCCCCCCCCCTCCCCACCCACCTCCGGTCCCACCATCATGGAGCCAGTAAAATTCTACCCGTGGTGTCCCTCAGGAATCTGAACTGGAGACTCAGCTTTTCACGACATTTGTAATGATTTCGATGAAGGAATAGAGAGCCATATACCTAAGCTTACTTGATGACACCAAGTTAGCAGAAAATAGCGAAAATGGGAACAATAAGTTGCAAAGGGATATTGATAGATCGAGTGACAAACTATGACAGATGGAGATCAATGTGGGAAAAGGTGCAGTCATCCACTTTGGACCTAAGAAAGATAGATCAGAGGATTTTCTAAATCGTGAAAAGCTAGAAACTGTGCAGGACCAGAGAGATTTAGGAGTGCAAGTTCAGAAATTATTAAAAGCTAGTGAACAGGTTATAAAAAAAAGACAAATAGAATGTTGGCCTTTATCTCAAGGGCCCTGGAGTACAAAGATTTGGAAGTTATGTCACAGTTATAAAAGCCCTGCTTAGACCCTATTTAGAGTATTGTGTTTAGTTATGGACACTGCACCTCAGGAAGGATATATTGGCCTTTGTGTGGGTGAAGTGCAGAGTGGTACTGAGGCTAAAAGGGTTAAATTATGACATCAGCTTGAATGGATTCTCTTGAGAATAAAATATTAAAGGGTGATCTAATTAAGGTGTTTAAGATGATGTTACGACCAAGTGAGAAAGGTATCTAGGGGTCCCTTACTAAGAAAACAGGGTTTTCTTTTAAACACACTGTTTTTAGCTCCTCCTTGGTGAATCCTTGTTCACAGCTTTCCAATTATAAGGCAAAGAAATGAGCATAAACAGGCTTTCTTAGATTTATAGAATAAAAGTAAAATTTATTAAAACTTAAACATAAACTTTAATTCGGTTAACGCCTACGGATACACGCCATGCCCCACGCTAATGTGCATACGTGATACGCACATGCAAATAGAGACAGAAAAGAGCAGACCTATTATTCTTCTTCAACCTTTTTCACTGTAGCAGACTTCTCTCTCTTGGGATTCATTTGTCTTTAATGGGTCTTCAGTTCTGTGAGAAAGAGATGGAAGCAGACAGGAGAGGCTGCAGCAAGCCAGCCAGGAGAGGTCTTTTCAATCCAGGAACAAAACAGCTCAGTTCCCATTCTCTGTGGCAAGTTGAAATGCAAAAAACTCAGGTTGCCTAGCAGGTTAGTCATGTGACGAGGGGGCATGACCACGTTCATTTGTGTATTCGACCATCTTAGCAGTCAACCTGGAATGCGTGCTCCTCCACCCTCAACGTCTGGTAATCAAAAGTCCATTGTGGATTAAATTGGAGCAGGGACTGGTTCTTTTGTTCCAACATTGTCTGCTAGTATGCAAAAAATGTCTTTCCAGTCAGGGGCTTGGCAACCCCTTGTAATAGACCTTCTTTTCTTCCCAGCAACAATTTTAAAATTTAATGTCCATGTGGCAAAATTAATGTGCCTCATTCTTGGCAGGTGGGGGCCTGCGTGACTCGTCGACTTCCAGGGGAATGAAATGCGATTTGAAAGAAAAGCAACGCATTTCATTAAAAGGTTTGAGAGAAAAAAAGATACAGAAAGAAAAACCCTGCATTTCTCTCATTTATTTCCATTCAATCATAGCTCTTAAAGCTTATTAAAATTGTCATTTCTGGGTGCCAGTGCTGCTTTAATTTCCCCTTTTCCCAGTAAGCATGTGGTTCTTTGGGGAAGCTTTTCTTCAGTTTGCCCATTGCCATGACTGCCTCAGGTCTTGGTTCCTGCTGAATGTTTTTTTCAGAAGAGTTAGTCGTGGGCAAGTCTATCCTGAACTCTCTTTCAGTGCTTTGCTGAGTCATGCAGAGGCTTTTGACTTCAGGGGATGGGTGGTTCCCTTTTTCTCTGACTGTGGGGAGGATTCTTTGTTAATCACCTCTTTGCTCTTTGGAAAATTCTTTCCTGCAGGTATGTGTGCAGTCTTGACTGCATTCTCCTGTGGCACTTCAACTAGGTGAGGCATCACCCACATGGTTTCTGTGCCCCCTAGAGGTCTCTCGTTGTCTCTGCAGATTCCTGTAAATGCTGTTAGCAACTCTGGTGGGGTGCTTCTCGAGTCTGCATTTACATAGGAGGATGTAGGGTCTAACTTTTCACATTTCTCAGGGTTGGCTAACCGGACAGTAGGGGTTTTCACCTGGGATTCCTCCCAGAATTTCTTTAACCTGCCCTTTTGGTCGCTTTTTCCCCTTCTCTTTCTAAACTTTTGCCAGCCATGTGCCTGCCTGTCCCCTTTTGTTCTCGGCGGGGGTCCCTTACAGTTCACCTGCCCTCTGCTGGAGGGTTCTCCTAACACTGGTACAGGACCTAGAGGTGCAGGTTTCACTGTAGGTTGGGGTTTTCCCTCAACCTGGCACATGTCGCAACTCCTGCAGTACTCCACCATATCTTTGTGGAGTTTTGGCCAGTCAAACTGCTGTCTTATGCGGGCTTTGGTCTTTTGTATACCGGCATGTACAGCCACTGTTGTCTCGTGGGCCCTACTTAATACTTCTTCCCGATACCTCCGTGGCACCACTAACTGGTGAATACTGTCCACGCCTTGCCCTCAGTTCAGTGAGGAGAACTCCATTTCCTCATGAGTACCTCATTCTTTAAATAGTAGCAATTAGGGACTCCCTCTGCCTCACTTTTAGAATGGGCAGTCTGTGCTAATTCTCGCAATACTCGATCGACTTGCTGAGTCTCAGCCAGGGAAAATCCATTAGATTTATTCCCTGGTCTCCCAGATTTCCAAAGAAAGTCTCAGACAGGCAAACCTCATGGTCATCTGCCTGCAGTGCTAATTTAGTCTCCTCTGGGGGAGCTGGTTTGATCATAGCTTGATCCACTACACATTCAGGGAAACTGAAGGGGTCGGTCTCCTGCCATGGCCCTGTCTCTCTGACCTCGTGCAGCCTTTCTTTCACTATTGGGGGGGCTACCACCTTCACCCCCACCAGATCAATTACCTAGGCAAGGGTTAACCCCATCCACAGGCAAACTAGGACAATCCCTACGGTCACTAATCCCGAAACTAGGTCGCACTCCAGGTGCACCCAGTGTACAGGTACAGGCATACACTGCCCTCCCATACCATTCACCACCATTCTGGTGTTCACTGCACTCTCTGGGGGAAAGGTCAGGCCTTTTCCCAGTAAAAGGGATCTAGTAGCCCCTATGTCCCTGAGAATTACTATGGATTTGCTTGCCCCACTCGAGGGGTATGGGGTTACTTTCCCTTCAGACACGAAACCCTGATAATCTTCAGGAATCCTATTAATTTTTCCTGCACTGGCCATAGTAAGCTTCCTGGGTTGCACTCTTACTGCAGTTAAAGCCACACCTTGTTCTGTGCTTTCCATCAGTTTCACTTCTTCACTGAACGGGTGTACCCTCATTAACCCTACCAGTTTCCCCTTTAGTTTCCAGCAGTCAGCTTTTAAATGCCCTGCTTCATTACAATGGAAGCACACAGGTCTCCCGGTCTCACTCTTGCTCACAGCACCTTCCTTTTTGGCTGGAGGAGGGCCCCTGTGTCTCCTGCTTTTCTTTCTCTCCCAGGACTGCCTGGGCTCCTATCACCTTCCCAACCTTTGTCCTTTTCCGATTTGTGGGGGTGATTAGGAAAGGCTCTCCCTTGGGAAACCTACTTATAAATTAAAGCAAACGTATCGGCCAGAAAGGCCACTTGCTGGTCTCCCTGAACCCGCTACTCCTCTACATGGGTCTTTATTGAGTGTGGGATAGAGTTTTTTAATTCCTCTAACAGAATTACTTCTCTGAGAATCTTATAGCTGTGCTGTATTTTAAGAGCCCTCAGCCACTGGTCAAAAGCCAGCTGCTTACTTCTTTCAAGCGCCAGATAAGTTTGATTAGCTTGCTTTTGAGGGTTCTAAACTTTTGGCGGTAGGCTTCAGGTACTAATTCATATGCTCCGAAGATAGCATTTTTGGTCAGTTCGTAATTTGATGAACTCTCATCTGGCAACAAGGACTAAACCTCATGGGCTTTTCCAGTTAGCTTGCTTTGTATTAAAAGAGACCAGGTCTCGGCTGGCCATTTTAGCTGGCTTGCCAGTTTCTCAAAAGACACAAAAAACGCTTCCACATCTTCCTCATTGAATTTTGGAATTAGCTGAGTGAGTTTTAGCAATTTTGTACCCAACCCTGAATTATGCTCCTTTATAGCGGCCATGCTTTCATTGGGATCACTCTGTCGCCCCTAGTTAACCCAAGTCACTTCAACTCTCTTTCTTGGCATTCTTTCTGGAATATTCTTTCTCTCTGTCTCTCTCTCCTGCCTTTCATTCTCTTCACGTTACTTTTGGAAGGTTCTCTCTTTCTCCCTCTTCTGCCTCTCTCTTTTTCTCTTTCCTCTAATTCAAGTTTCCTCTGTTCCAATTGTATCTTTGCTAGCATTGCCCTTTCGGAGTCTGCTTCTAACCCTGTTTCTTCTTCTTCAGATTCAAGGGAAAAATGGTTGGCCTCTAGCCTTAGGAGTTCAGACTTCCTAGCATTGCCACGTACAGTGATCCCACACTGCTCAGCCATTGTCCTCAACTCCTCCATAGACAGTGCTTTTAACTTATCCCAAGTTACTTCACCCTGGCTTGGAGAGCTACTCGCTTCAGTTGCAGACATGTTAGTATTCAAGCACACACAACCACAAGAAAACCTGTATTGAAATCTTGCTCTTTTGATTGGAAACAATTTGGCTTCTCACTTCCAATTTCTCTCATTTGTCTGTGGGTAAAATCCTGGACGCTAACACCCAAATTTCTGTTTTGACCAGTTGTATCATGGGGTCCCTTTTAGCCTTCACCTGGCCTTACTGTAACAGGGTTTTGTTTTAACCACACTGTGTTTTGTGCTCCCCCTTGGTGAATCCTTGTTAACTGCTTTCCAATTATAAGGCAAAGAAATGAGCACAAACATGCTTTCTTAGGTTTAAAGAAGAAAGTAAAATTTATTAAAACTTAAACTTAAACTCCAATTCAGTTAATGGCTACGGATACACGCTGTGCCCCACGCTAGCATGCCTACACGATAGGCATCTGGAAATAGAGACAGAACAGAGCAGAAGAAAAATAAAGTAGAGAGGTTTGAGGCAATATCTGAAGAGGGGTTTTTGTTACTGTACTTCGAGCTCGCTGTAGTCCTTGCTTGTAGTTCGATCTTGCTTTTTGTTGGGTCCCAGTATACTTCTTAAACCTTGTTCACTGTAGGAGAGTTTTCTCTCTTGGGGTTCATATGTCTTCAATGGGTCTTCAGTTCTGTGAGAAAGAGATAGAAGCAGACAGGAAAGGCTGCACCGAGCCAGCACGAGAGGTCTTTTCAATCCAGGAGCGAACAGCTTTCTCAGTTCCCGTTCTCTGTGGCAAGTTCAAATGCAAAAAACTCAGGTTTCCCAGCAGGTTAGTCATGTGACTAGGGAGTGTGACCACGTTCGTTTGTGTATTCGGCCAACTTAGCAGTCAACCTGGAATGCAAGCTCCTCCACCCTCAACGTCTGGTCTTCAAAAGTCTATTGTGGATTAAATCTTTTGTTCCAACACTGTCGGCTAGTATGCAAAAAATGTCTTTCCAGCCAGGGGCTTGGCAACCCCTTGTAATAGACCTTCTTTTCTTCCCAACAACAATTTTAAAATTTAATGTCCATGTGGCAAAATTAATGTGCCTCATTCTTGGCAGGTGGGGGCCTGCATGACAATGATGAAAGAAGTAGATAGAGTAGATAGGGGGAAACTACTGCCTTTGGGAAAGTCCAGAACAAAAGGGTACAATCTTACAATTAGAGATAGACCATTCAAGGGTGCCATGAGAAAGCACTTCTTGATACAAAGTGTACTGGAATCTGGCATTCTCTCCCCTAAAAAGCTGTTGTGTTAGATCAATTGAAAACTTCAAAACTGAGATTGATATATTTTTGTTAGGCAAGGGCATTATAGGCTGCAGAGCCAAGGTAGAGTTAAGGTACAAATACAGCTATGATCTAATTGAATGGCAGAACAAACTCAAGGGGCTGAATGGCCTACTCCTTTTCCTATTACTCTTGTTTACAAACTGTATACTGTACAGCACCACAGGTCATGAGTTTAGTCATAAATACAGGCATGATTAAAGCAGCTGTATTTTTAGTACTTAAAATACCTATGGAGCAAGTATTGCTTTGGTCACATGTAGTAATTCTACCATAAACATATTTGAGAAAGCTTTCTGTTTGCTATGTCTTCCACAATAACAGCTGCAAAATTCAGCTCTGCAGAGCCAGTGATTTTGCTGCTATGGGTACAGGTTGAGGTAAAAAGTGCCAGGGGGGGCCGCTCCTGACAATCAGTGTATTGTGGAGGGCAATAATGCAGGGATCCAGCGTGTGCATGCTCTGGAAGTATGTAGAGTGGGCAGATTGTGACTTCAGGTAGCATCTAATACTGATTTGACTCAACCCCGCCACTCTCACTCATGCCCTCTCTTAAACACACGCATCTGAACAGGCATCAGCTGCATGAGGAACCTCATAGCAGCACTACTTAAATACATCACCATCCAACTTACGGATGAGGTGCTTTTGACTACCTACATGCTATTGCAGAGTTAGTAAAGTACAGTGTTTTTGGAGGAGTTGTGAGAGGTTGTTTAAGTCCAAAGGGAGTGTGGGTGCGTGGAAAAGTTGGAGTGTAGCTTATTATTTTACTTAGTTTTTACTTTTACTTCAGTTTTTTTTAATTCATTCATGGGTGTGGGCATCGCTGGCTAGGCCAGCATTTATTGCTCAGCCCTAATTGCCCTTGAGGAGGTGGTGGTGAGCTGCTTTCTTGAACCGCTGCAGTCCATGTGGGGTAGGTATACCCACAGTGCTGTTAGGAAGGGAGTTCCAGGATTTTGACCCAGCGACAGTGAAGGAACGGTGATATAGTTCCAAGTCAGGATGGTGTGTGTCTTGGAGGGGAACTTGCAGGTGGTGGTGTTCCCATGCATTTGCAGCCCTTGTCCTTCTAGTTGGTAGAGGTCGGGGGTTTGGAAGGTGCTGTCGAAGGAACCTTGGTGTGTTGCTGCAGTGCATCTTGCAGATGGTACACACTGCTGCCACCGTGCATTGGTGGTGGAGAGAGTGAATGTTTGTGGATGGGGAGCCAATCAAGCAGGCTGCTTTGTCCTGGATGGTGTCGAGCTTCTTGAATGTTGTTGGAGCTACACCTATCCATGCAAGTGGAGAGTATTCCATCACACTCCTGACTTGTGCCTTGTAGATGGTGGACAGGCTTTGGGGAGTCAGGATAACAAAGTTAAGATAATAGAGTTAAGACAATAAAGTTAACCTTTTTCTTTATTAAATTCAAGAAAACCTGTCCGGTTGGTTCTTGTTATGATCATAGCAAGTAAGTAATCAAACACCTACTGAATTGGCCAGTACATTCACTTTAAGAAAGAAGTAAACCTGTTGTGGTCAAACAAGGAGAGGGAGAAGAGGGAAGCCCTTTGACCCCTCCTCACCTGACCGTAACACTTGTTTATTGACAGTACGGGAGGAGTCACCTGACTGCTACTCCTTTTTGTCTATTCTATAGGTGTGATTCAGTTTAACAGTTGACTTTTATCGTCCTAATTCTTCCAGTTCATTGTTTATTTCATCATGGCTCCTTCCAAGTATGACAGGAACATTTTCAAAAAGGAGAATGGATGGAATTGGAGGCAAGCCCTTGATATGCTTAGAGAATATGTTAGGAGGTAGGAGACAAATAGTCGGGATAATGGGTATAACTTCAAATTGGCAGAATGTGACTCGTGGGGCCAGATCTTACCGATCACGTGGAGAACCTGACGGCAGGGTTATATCCAGGTCGGATGGCCGCACGGGCAGGTGCCGGGACTTCATCACCGATTTTGCCATGTAGAACCAATTAGCAGCTGGCAGACGGGGGAGCTGGACACTCACGGGTGGCGAGTAGAAGCTAGTGTTGGTAGATCACGAGAAGGCGCCAATTTTAAAGAGCAGTCTGCTGCCTTCAGGCAGACGGTAGGCACAGGGTCCAGCAGAAAAGGTGCTGAGCAAGGAATGCTGTGGAGGAATGGCTGCAGTGCAAGGAAGGGTTGCTCCAAGGTTTAGTGACACCTTCCTGGAGGTGGATCCTGCAGGTGGCAAGGGATTGGAGAGAGGTTCTATTTCCAGCTGACGGGAGGAGGAAGCTACTAAGTCTCATGAAAAAGGTATGGCTGGAGGTGGCTGAGCAGGTCAGCAGCCATGGGTGCTCAAAAGGACATGGGTCCAATGCTAGAAGAGATTCAATGACCTGGTGTGGTCTGGAAAGGTGAGTGGCAGTCATAATTACAAACTGGCAGCCTAGATTGAATGAGTAGTTGCCCATGAAATGTGAAGCCATGCATGAGGCATGACCAGGCACCACTGCCTGTGTTGAGCTGCACAGGTTCCACGCACGTGACCCCCATGTCAATCAGAGGTTAGCAGTGCATTAAGATGGCTGAATGTCCACTTGCTGCTGCGTTCCCAGTGCCATGCTGCTGCACATTTACTGTGTCTCAGAGTCTGCAGCACAGCCGGGCCATATGACAGGAATGACACTGCGTATTTATGTGCTTGCAGGAGAAGCGTGCTCACTGTGCTAGGGAACAAAAACAGACAGGAGATGGAGTGCCATTCATCACTGTGGTGACGCCCATGGAAGAGGAGGCAATAGAGATTGGATGGTTTGCTGCAGGGCAGCCTGTCATTGGGGGCGAGATGGGTATGCAGCCCATGGAGAGTGAGTAGGGCGATGGGAGCTTCCATTATTCGTTCAATCATGTGTGAGCTGTGATGCCCTGTGTGGGCTTTTGACACCACTGGACACTCCTGATCAGAGATGAGGGCTCCTGGTACACTGGACACTTCAGAGGGTCCACCACCATCCAGTCCAGCGCCCCCTATACCAGCACAAACATCCTCATGCCAGTGGTCATGGAATGGGTGGCACCAGCTGGTGAGCACTGTACAGAGGCATAGGAGGAGTTATTGGAGGCAGTGACAGCTGTGGCCACTTCCCCTCAAAGTGGTGAGGAGAGGCCCAGCGATGCTCAACTTCATGCAGGTAATGAACCTTGGATGGCATCAGCAAAGTGGCAAATGCTGGCGCATCAGTGTGAAATGTGTGAGCATCTATCAGAGTGTCCCGAGGCTGTACACTCCCATTCGCAAATGATGGAGGAGTCCATCCATGTCCTGAGTGGCACTACATCTCTGGCACGTGAGTGCATGGCCTTCTCAATTGAGAGAGTGGTAACCCTCATGGAGAGCCACATGGAGCATAGCATTGAGTGGATGCAGGAGGTGTGCATAGACCTCCATAGTGTGGTCTCATCCACATGTGGTGTGGAGTGTTGGGTGGGCGAGATGGGCCAGCCACACATGGCCCAGTTTCCACAAGCTGAACTACTCCAGGCAACTATGGGAGTGCATGTCGGGCCTGAAAAGGCTGAGGAAGGGCAGGCTGAAGGCAATGGGGCACATCTCCAGGCTCTTCTGTCGCTGAAGGCTGATCCTTGGTCCCTTCCATGGTGACATGAACACGACATGCTGGTCTGATGATGGAGGTGGCCCCTGCACAGATGCAGGTGGCCCTGAATGTGCAGGGCCCCAACAGATACCCAGAAGAAGTATGCCAAGGCCATCACATGCACTGGAGCAAGAAAGGCAGCAGACTGCCTCCACATCAACCCCAGGCGTAGGGAGAGAACTCCGTAAGGGCACTGCAAGTGAGCACATAAATGCAACGACTAGCACTTGGGGTTTTCACTGGGTGATACATTTTTGATCAATGCAGCAGTATTGCATAATAAAAGAAAAATACTGCAGATGCTGGAAATCTGAAACAAAACAACAAGTGTTGGAAATACTCAGCAGGTCTGGCAACTTCTGTGGAGAGAGAAGCAAAGTTAACGTTTCCAGTCTGTGACCTTTCATCAGAACACAATGAAAGGTCACAGACCTGAAATGTTACCTCTGCTTCTCTCTACACAGATGCTGCCAGACCTGCTGAATATTTCCAGCAATTTCTGTTTTGCTTGCAGCAATATTACATGTTTGATGAGAGTTAAAGCTGTTCTGATGCACTCATTAACAGTTAATGCATTTATTTCTGTACTAGTGGCCCTGACCAGATACAGATGCAATGAGATAGACTCTGTGTAAAGGTGAGCAGCTCATGAGTGGCACCATTGACAGAAGGCATGTTGTGATGATGGAGCCAGAGAAATGGGAAAGGGATTTGACAAGAGGACAACAAGGTTGCCTCAGGGTGAGGACTTATTGTTTTGGTGGCCCATGGCACTGGAACTCTTGAGAAGCGTGTGCTAATGAGAGAGTCGTGAGTCTATCAGGCACGCATGTCACTGCCCAGTGGCCTGTGCACTGCAGCAGCATCTCTGTAGGCTGGTAACTGGAGAGGCTCAACCTCCTCTTCTGAGAATGCCACTTGCTCAGTGTCTTCCTCTAGCTGCAGCACTACTCCCCTCTGGGGTGCCAGATTGTGCCATGCTCAGCAGATGACAATGATGCAGGATATTCTTGATGGTGCGTATTGCAGGGCTCCCTCAAACCTGTTGAGGCATCTGAACCTCACAGTTCAAAGGCCAATTGCCTTCCTGATGGTGGCCCTTGTGGTGGAATGACAGTGGTTGTGTGTGTCCTCTGCCTCTGTGTTGTTTCGTACAAGTGACCCCTTGTCTCCAGGATCCAGCCATGAAGTCATTTGAGTGGCCTGAAGAGCTGAGGCAAATGGGACTGTCAAAGGATGTAGGAGCCACAGCAGCTTCCCAGAACCATGTGTAGACCTGTAGGATCTACTTATGGTGGTCACAGACTAATTGAACATTCAGAGAGTGGAACCCCTTCCTGTTCACAAAGGCACCTGGCTACTCTTTGAGAGCTTTGATAGCCACAGTTGTGCAGTCAATCACCACCTGCACCTGGAGAAATCCAGCCATCGCCCTCTCGGTCTGACTGTTCTGGTCCTGATATATCGGCCAGTCCGGTGGTACATAGTATTTGTCACTTGCTTTATGCAGCAATGTGCTGCGGACTCAGAGGTGGCACAAATATCTCCAGCTGATCCCTGGAACGACCCACAGGTGAAAAGGTTTAGCACCACCAACAAGTAATAATGTCCACATCTTCCCAGTGGCATCAACTCCTGCTCCATCATTCCGCACAGGTCCATCACCACCTGCCTGTAGAGATGCAGTCTTTGGAGACATTGGTGCTCAGACATCTGCATGAAGCTGATCCTCTGACGATAGATCTTTTCAGTTGGGTAGTGCCTTTTGCGACCATGACACTGCCCTCATGCCCTATGCTCCGTCCTTGTCCATGACCCATCGCTTCTTCAAGTCACTGGAGCTCCCCTGGTTGTCACACAGCCGCTCCATGTGGCTGCATTCCTATATCTCTGCCACTTTCCTCCTCAGGATTCAAACTCTCAATGCAGAGCCCCCATTGAGGAATGAATCCTTCAAAGTGACCAGCCTCTCAAGCATTTAGTCCTGCCTCCATTTGGTGCAGTGGACCTGGGAGGCACCCTTCCATTAGTAGCCCTTCACTTTGGTCTTAACCTCTGCATTGGCTCCTACCCCAGTGGCCCTCATTTCTTTGCCACACAGCCTGCCTGTTCCAGCACAAAGCTGCAAGCAATGGCTGCCACTTCCCTCCACCACTCACCTGCCGCTGTGCTCACGCAACCTTTGAGGAGGTGAGCCACTGACGCTCTATGCAACACGTACCCCTTTCAAAATCCCAAATCACTTAAAAAATCGATGTCAATTGGCTGAATAACAGCCTTAATTACCTGTCCACAGCCGTTCAGTGTAAGGCTGATCCTTCTGGCCACGCACTTCTGGGAATTTTGGCTGGCTGGTACGTCGGGAAGCCGGCCTGACACATTCCCATAGCATTTTACCATCCCCCCCCTCCCCACCCACCTCCGGTCCCACCATCATGGAGCCAGTAAAATTCTACCCGTGGTGTCCCTCAGGAATCTGAACTGGAGACTCAGCTTTTCACGACATTTGTAATGATTTCGATGAAGGAATAGAGAGCCATATACCTAAGCTTACTTGATGACACCAAGTTAGCAGAAAATAGCGAAAATGGGAACAATAAGTTGCAAAGGGATATTGATAGATCGAGTGACAAACTATGACAGATGGAGATCAATGTGGGAAAAGGTGCAGTCATCCACTTTGGACCTAAGAAAGATAGATCAGAGGATTTTCTAAATCGTGAAAAGCTAGAAACTGTGCAGGACCAGAGAGATTTAGGAGTGCAAGTTCAGAAATTATTAAAAGCTAGTGAACAGGTTATAAAAAAAAGACAAATAGAATGTTGGCCTTTATCTCAAGGGCCCTGGAGTACAAAGATTTGGAAGTTATGTCACAGTTATAAAAGCCCTGCTTAGACCCTATTTAGAGTATTGTGTTTAGTTATGGACACTGCACCTCAGGAAGGATATATTGGCCTTTGTGTGGGTGAAGTGCAGAGTGGTACTGAGGCTAAAAGGGTTAAATTATGACATCAGCTTGAATGGATTCTCTTGAGAATAAAATATTAAAGGGTGATCTAATTAAGGTGTTTAAGATGATGTTACGACCAAGTGAGAAAGGTATCTAGGGGTCCCTTACTAAGAAAACAGGGTTTTCTTTTAAACACACTGTTTTTAGCTCCTCCTTGGTGAATCCTTGTTCACAGCTTTCCAATTATAAGGCAAAGAAATGAGCATAAACAGGCTTTCTTAGATTTATAGAATAAAAGTAAAATTTATTAAAACTTAAACATAAACTTTAATTCGGTTAACGCCTACGGATACACGCCATGCCCCACGCTAATGTGCATACGTGATACGCACATGCAAATAGAGACAGAAAAGAGCAGACCTATTATTCTTCTTCAACCTTTTTCACTGTAGCAGACTTCTCTCTCTTGGGATTCATTTGTCTTTAATGGGTCTTCAGTTCTGTGAGAAAGAGATGGAAGCAGACAGGAGAGGCTGCAGCAAGCCAGCCAGGAGAGGTCTTTTCAATCCAGGAACAAAACAGCTCAGTTCCCATTCTCTGTGGCAAGTTGAAATGCAAAATGCCTAGCAGGTTAGTCATGTGACGAGGGGGCATGACCACGTTCATTTGTGTATTCGACCATCTTAGCAGTCAACCTGGAATGCGTGCTCCTCCACCCTCAACGTCTGGTAATCAAAAGTCCATTGTGGATTAAATTGGAGCAGGGACTGGTTCTTTTGTTCCAACATTGTCTGCTAGTATGCAAAAAATGTCTTTCCAGTCAGGGGCTTGGCAACCCCTTGTAATAGACCTTCTTTTCTTCCCAGCAACAATTTTAAAATTTAATGTCCATGTGGCAAAATTAATGTGCCTCATTCTTGGCAGGTGGGGGCCTGCGTGACTCGTCGACTTCCAGGGGAATGAAATGCGATTTGAAAGAAAAGCAACGCATTTCATTAAAAGGTTTGAGAGAAAAAAAGATACAGAAAGAAAAACCCTGCATTTCTCTCATTTATTTCCATTCAATCATAGCTCTTAAAGCTTATTAAAATTGTCATTTCTGGGTGCCAGTGCTGCTTTAATTTCCCCTTTTCCCAGTAAGCATGTGGTTCTTTGGGGAAGCTTTTCTTCAGTTTGCCCATTGCCATGACTGCCTCAGGTCTTGGTTCCTGCTGAATGTTTTTTTCAGAAGAGTTAGTCGTGGGCAAGTCTATCCTGAACTCTCTTTCAGTGCTTTGCTGAGTCATGCAGAGGCTTTTGACTTCAGGGGATGGGTGGTTCCCTTTTTCTCTGACTGTGGGGAGGATTCTTTGTTAATCACCTCTTTGCTCTTTGGAAAATTCTTTCCTGCAGGTATGTGTGCAGTCTTGACTGCATTCTCCTGTGGCACTTCAACTAGGTGAGGCATCACCCACATGGTTTCTGTGCCCCCTAGAGGTCTCTCGTTGTCTCTGCAGATTCCTGTAAATGCTGTTAGCAACTCTGGTGGGGTGCTTCTCGAGTCTGCATTTACATAGGAGGATGTAGGGTCTAACTTTTCACATTTCTCAGGGTTGGCTAACCGGACAGTAGGGGTTTTCACCTGGGATTCCTCCCAGAATTTCTTTAACCTGCCCTTTTGGTCGCTTTTTCCCCTTCTCTTTCTAAACTTTTGCCAGCCATGTGCCTGCCTGTCCCCTTTTGTTCTCGGCGGGGGTCCCTTACAGTTCACCAGCCCTCTGCTGGAGGGTTCTCCTAACACTGGTACAGGACCTAGAGGTGCAGGTTTCACTGTAGGTTGGGGTTTTCCCTCAACCTGGCACATGTCGCAACTCCTGCAGTACTCCACCATATCTTTGTGGAGTTTTGGCCAGTCAAACTGCTGTCTTATGCGGGCTTTGGTCTTTTGTATACCGGCATGTACAGCCACTGTTGTCTCGTGGGCCCTACTTAATACTTCTTCCCGATACCTCCGTGGCACCACTAACTGGTGAATACTGTCCACGCCTTGCCCTCAGTTCAGTGAGGAGAACTCCATTTCCTCATGAGTACCTCATTCTTTAAATAGTAGCAATTAGGGACTCCCTCTGCCTCACTTTTAGAATGGGCAGTCTGTGCTAATTCTCGCAATACTCGATCGACTTGCTGAGTCTCAGCCAGGGAAAATCCATTAGATTTATTCCCTGGTCTCCCAGATTTCCAAAGAAAGTCTCAGACAGGCAAACCTCATGGTCATCTGCCTGCAGTGCTAATTTAGTCTCCTCTGGGGGAGCTGGTTTGATCATAGCTTGATCCACTACACATTCAGGGAAACTGAAGGGGTCGGTCTCCTGCCATGGCCCTGTCTCTCTGACCTCGTGCAGCCTTTCTTTCACTATTGGGGGGGCTACCACCTTCACCCCCACCAGATCAATTACCTAGGCAAGGGTTAACCCCATCCACAGGCAAACTAGGACAATCCCTACGGTCACTAATCCCGAAACTAGGTCGCACTCCAGGTGCACCCAGTGTACAGGTACAGGCATACACTGCCCTCCCATACCATTCACCACCATTCTGGTGTTCACTGCACTCTCTGGGGGAAAGGTCAGGCCTTTTCCCAGTAAAAGGGATCTAGTAGCCCCTATGTCCCTGAGAATTACTATGGATTTGCTTGCCCCACTCGAGGGGTATGGGGTTACTTTCCCTTCAGACACGAAACCCTGATAATCTTCAGGAATCCTATTAATTTTTCCTGCACTGGCCATAGTAAGCTTCCTGGGTTGCACTCTTACTGCAGTTAAAGCCACACCTTGTTCTGTGCTTTCCATCAGTTTCACTTCTTCACTGAACGGGTGTACCCTCATTAACCCTACCAGTTTCCCCTTTAGTTTCCAGCAGTCAGCTTTTAAATGCCCTGCTTCATTACAATGGAAGCACACAGGTCTCCCGGTCTCACTCTTGCTCACAGCACCTTCCTTTTTGGCTGGAGGAGGGCCCCTGTGTCTCCTGCTTTTCTTTCTCTCCCAGGACTGCCTGGGCTCCTATCACCTTCCCAACCTTTGTCCTTTTCCGATTTGTGGGGGTGATTAGGAAAGGCTCTCCCTTGGGAAACCTACTTATAAATTAAAGCAAACGTATCGGCCAGAAAGGCCACTTGCTGGTCTCCCTGAACCCGCTACTCCTCTACATGGGTCTTTATTGAGTGTGGGATAGAGTTTTTTAATTCCTCTAACAGAATTACTTCTCTGAGAATCTT
This sequence comes from Heterodontus francisci, assembly GCF_036365525.1. Taxonomy (NCBI): domain Eukaryota; kingdom Metazoa; phylum Chordata; class Chondrichthyes; order Heterodontiformes; family Heterodontidae; genus Heterodontus; species Heterodontus francisci. The sequence goes on from NC_090374.1 coordinate 197,027,841, forward strand.
ATAGCTGTGCTGTATTTTAAGAGCCCTCAGCCACTGGTCAAAAGCCAGCTGCTTACTTCTTTCAAGCGCCAGATAAGTTTGATTAGCTTGCTTTTGAGGGTTCTAAACTTTTGGCGGTAGGCTTCAGGTACTAATTCATATGCTCCGAAGATAGCATTTTTGGTCAGTTCGTAATTTGATGAACTCTCATCTGGCAACAAGGACTAAACCTCATGGGCTTTTCCAGTTAGCTTGCTTTGTATTAAAAGAGACCAGGTCTCGGCTGGCCATTTTAGCTGGCTTGCCAGTTTCTCAAAAGACACAAAAAACGCTTCCACATCTTCCTCATTGAATTTTGGAATTAGCTGAGTGAGTTTTAGCAATTTTGTACCCAACCCTGAATTATGCTCCTTTATAGCGGCCATGCTTTCATTGGGATCACTCTGTCGCCCCTAGTTAACCCAAGTCACTTCAACTCTCTTTCTTGGCATTCTTTCTGGAATATTCTTTCTCTCTGTCTCTCTCTCCTGCCTTTCATTCTCTTCACGTTACTTTTGGAAGGTTCTCTCTTTCTCCCTCTTCTGCCTCTCTCTTTTTCTCTTTCCTCTAATTCAAGTTTCCTCTGTTCCAATTGTATCTTTGCTAGCATTGCCCTTTCGGAGTCTGCTTCTAACCCTGTTTCTTCTTCTTCAGATTCAAGGGAAAAATGGTTGGCCTCTAGCCTTAGGAGTTCAGACTTCCTAGCATTGCCACGTACAGTGATCCCACACTGCTCAGCCATTGTCCTCAACTCCTCCATAGACAGTGCTTTTAACTTATCCCAAGTTACTTCACCCTGGCTTGGAGAGCTACTCGCTTCAGTTGCAGACATGTTAGTATTCAAGCACACACAACCACAAGAAAACCTGTATTGAAATCTTGCTCTTTTGATTGGAAACAATTTGGCTTCTCACTTCCAATTTCTCTCATTTGTCTGTGGGTAAAATCCTGGACGCTAACACCCAAATTTCTGTTTTGACCAGTTGTATCATGGGGTCCCTTTTAGCCTTCACCTGGCCTTACTGTAACAGGGTTTTGTTTTAACCACACTGTGTTTTGTGCTCCCCCTTGGTGAATCCTTGTTAACTGCTTTCCAATTATAAGGCAAAGAAATGAGCACAAACATGCTTTCTTAGGTTTAAAGAAGAAAGTAAAATTTATTAAAACTTAAACTTAAACTCCAATTCAGTTAATGGCTACGGATACACGCTGTGCCCCACGCTAGCATGCCTACACGATAGGCATCTGGAAATAGAGACAGAACAGAGCAGAAGAAAAATAAAGTAGAGAGGTTTGAGGCAATATCTGAAGAGGGGTTTTTGTTACTGTACTTCGAGCTCGCTGTAGTCCTTGCTTGTAGTTCGATCTTGCTTTTTGTTGGGTCCCAGTATACTTCTTAAACCTTGTTCACTGTAGGAGAGTTTTCTCTCTTGGGGTTCATATGTCTTCAATGGGTCTTCAGTTCTGTGAGAAAGAGATAGAAGCAGACAGGAAAGGCTGCACCGAGCCAGCACGAGAGGTCTTTTCAATCCAGGAGCGAACAGCTTTCTCAGTTCCCGTTCTCTGTGGCAAGTTCAAATGCAAAAAACTCAGGTTTCCCAGCAGGTTAGTCATGTGACTAGGGAGTGTGACCACGTTCGTTTGTGTATTCGGCCAACTTAGCAGTCAACCTGGAATGCAAGCTCCTCCACCCTCAACGTCTGGTCTTCAAAAGTCTATTGTGGATTAAATCTTTTGTTCCAACACTGTCGGCTAGTATGCAAAAAATGTCTTTCCAGCCAGGGGCTTGGCAACCCCTTGTAATAGACCTTCTTTTCTTCCCAACAACAATTTTAAAATTTAATGTCCATGTGGCAAAATTAATGTGCCTCATTCTTGGCAGGTGGGGGCCTGCATGACAATGATGAAAGAAGTAGATAGAGTAGATAGGGGGAAACTACTGCCTTTGGGAAAGTCCAGAACAAAAGGGTACAATCTTACAATTAGAGATAGACCATTCAAGGGTGCCATGAGAAAGCACTTCTTGATACAAAGTGTACTGGAATCTGGCATTCTCTCCCCTAAAAAGCTGTTGTGTTAGATCAATTGAAAACTTCAAAACTGAGATTGATATATTTTTGTTAGGCAAGGGCATTATAGGCTGCAGAGCCAAGGTAGAGTTAAGGTACAAATACAGCTATGATCTAATTGAATGGCAGAACAAACTCAAGGGGCTGAATGGCCTACTCCTTTTCCTATTACTCTTGTTTACAAACTGTATACTGTACAGCACCACAGGTCATGAGTTTAGTCATAAATACAGGCATGATTAAAGCAGCTGTATTTTTAGTACTTAAAATACCTATGGAGCAAGTATTGCTTTGGTCACATGTAGTAATTCTACCATAAACATATTTGAGAAAGCTTTCTGTTTGCTATGTCTTCCACAATAACAGCTGCAAAATTCAGCTCTGCAGAGCCAGTGATTTTGCTGCTATGGGTACAGGTTGAGGTAAAAAGTGCCAGGGGGGGCCGCTCCTGACAATCAGTGTATTGTGGAGGGCAATAATGCAGGGATCCAGCGTGTGCATGCTCTGGAAGTATGTAGAGTGGGCAGATTGTGACTTCAGGTAGCATCTAATACTGATTTGACTCAACCCCGCCACTCTCACTCATGCCCTCTCTTAAACACACGCATCTGAACAGGCATCAGCTGCATGAGGAACCTCATAGCAGCACTACTTAAATACATCACCATCCAACTTACGGATGAGGTGCTTTTGACTACCTACATGCTATTGCAGAGTTAGTAAAGTACAGTGTTTTTGGAGGAGTTGTGAGAGGTTGTTTAAGTCCAAAGGGAGTGTGGGTGCGTGGAAAAGTTGGAGTGTAGCTTATTATTTTACTTAGTTTTTACTTTTACTTCAGTTTTTTTTAATTCATTCATGGGTGTGGGCATCGCTGGCTAGGCCAGCATTTATTGCTCAGCCCTAATTGCCCTTGAGGAGGTGGTGGTGAGCTGCTTTCTTGAACCGCTGCAGTCCATGTGGGGTAGGTATACCCACAGTGCTGTTAGGAAGGGAGTTCCAGGATTTTGACCCAGCGACAGTGAAGGAACGGTGATATAGTTCCAAGTCAGGATGGTGTGTGTCTTGGAGGGGAACTTGCAGGTGGTGGTGTTCCCATGCATTTGCAGCCCTTGTCCTTCTAGTTGGTAGAGGTCGGGGGTTTGGAAGGTGCTGTCGAAGGAACCTTGGTGTGTTGCTGCAGTGCATCTTGCAGATGGTACACACTGCTGCCACCGTGCATTGGTGGTGGAGAGAGTGAATGTTTGTGGATGGGGAGCCAATCAAGCAGGCTGCTTTGTCCTGGATGGTGTCGAGCTTCTTGAATGTTGTTGGAGCTACACCTATCCAGGCAAGTGGAGAGTATTCCATCACACTCCTGACTTGTGCCTTGTAGATGGTGGACAGGCTTTGGGGAGTCAGGATAACAAAGTTAAGATAATAGAGTTAAGTCAATAAAGTTAACCTTTTTCTTTATTAAACTCAAGAAAACCTGTCCGGTTGGTTCTTGTTATGATCATAGCAAGTAAGTAATCAAACACCTACTGAATTGGCCAGTACATTCACTTTAAGAAAGAAGTAAACCTGTTGTGGTCAAACAAGGAGAGGGAGAAGAGGGAAGCCCTTTGACCCCTCCTCACCTGACCGTAACACTTGTTTATTGACAGTACGGGAGGAGTCACCTGACTGCTACTCCTTTTTGTCTATTCTATAGGTGTGATTCAGTTTAACAGTTGACTTTTATCGTCCTAATTCTTCCAGTTCATTGTTTATTTCATCATGGCTCCTTCCAAGTATGACAGGAACATTTTCAAAAAGGAGAATGGATGGAATTGGAGGCAAGCCCTTGATATGCTTAGAGAATATGTTAGGAGGTAGGAGACAAATAGTCGGGATAATGGGTATAACTTCAAATTGGCAGAATGTGACTCGTGGGGCCAGATCTTACCGATCACGTGGAGAACCTGACGGCAGGGTTATATCCAGGTCGGATGGCCGCACGGGCAGGTGCCGGGACTTCATCACCGATTTTGCCATGTAGAACCAATTAGCAGCTGGCAGACGGGGGAGCTGGACACTCACGGGTGGCGAGTAGAAGCTAGTGTTGGTAGATCACGAGAAGGCACCAATTTTAAAGAGCAGTCTGCTGCCTTCAGGCAGACGGTAGGCACAGGGTCCAGCAGAAAAGGTGCTGAGCAAGGAATGCTGTGGAGGAATGGCTGCAGTGCAAGGAAGGGTTGCTCCAAGGTTTAGTGACACCTTCCTGGAGGTGGATCCTGCAGGTGGCAAGGGATTGGAGAGAGGTTCTATTTCCAGCTGACGGGAGGAGGAAGCTACTAAGTCTCATGAAAAAGGTATGGCTGGAGGTGGCTGAGCAGGTCAGCAGCCATGGGTGCTCAAAAGGACATGGGTCCAATGCTAGAAGAGATTCAATGACCTGGTGTGGTCTGGAAAGGTGAGTGGCAGTCATAATTACAAACTGGCAGCCTAGATTGAATGAGTAGTTGCCCATGAAATGTGAAGCCATGCATGAGGCATGACCAGGCACCACTGCCTGTGTTGAGCTGCACAGGTTCCACGCACGTGACCCCCATGTCAATCAGAGGTTAGCAGTGCATTAAGATGGCTGAATGTCCACTTGCTGCTGCGTTCCCAGTGCCATGCTGCTGCACATTTACTGTGTCTCAGAGTCTGCAGCACAGCCGGGCCATATGACAGGAATGACACTGCGTATTTATGTGCTTGCAGGAGAAGCGTGCTCACTGTGCTAGGGAACAAAAACAGACAGGAGATGGAGTGCCATTCATCACTGTGGTGACGCCCATGGAAGAGGAGGCAATAGAGATTGGATGGTTTGCTGCAGGGCAGCCTGTCATTGGGGGCGAGATGGGTATGCAGCCCATGGAGAGTGAGTAGGGCGATGGGAGCTTCCATTATTCGTTCAATCATGTGTGAGCTGTGATGCCCTGTGTGGGCTTTTGACACCACTGGACACTCCTGATCAGAGATGAGGGCTCCTGGTACACTGGACACTTCAGAGGGTCCACCACCATCCAGTCCAGCGCCCCCTATACCAGCACAAACATCCTCATGCCAGTGGTCATGGAATGGGTGGCACCAGCTGGTGAGCACTGTACAGAGGCATAGGAGGAGTTATTGGAGGCAGTGACAGCTGTGGCCACTTCCGCTCAAAGTGGTGAGGAGAGGCCCAGGGATGCTCAACTTCATGCAGGTAATGAACCTTGGATGGCATCAGCAAAGTGGCAAATGCTGGCGCATCAGTGTGAAATGTGTGAGCATCTATCAGAGTGTCCCGAGGCTGTACACTCCCATTCGCAAATGATGGAGGAGTCCATCCATGTCCTGAGTGGCACTACATCTCTGGCACGTGAGTGCATGGCCTTCTCAATTGAGAGAGTGGTAACCCTCATGGAGAGCCACATGGAGCATAGCATTGAGTGGATGCAGGAGGTGTGCATAGACCTCCATAGTGTGGTCTCATCCACATGTGGTGTGGAGTGTTGGGTGGGCGAGATGGGCCAGCCACACATGGCCCAGTTTCCACAAGCTGAACTACTCCAGGCAACTATGGGAGTGCATGTCGGGCCTGAAAAGGCTGAGGAAGGGCAGGCTGAAGGCAATGGGGCACATCTCCAGGCTCTTCTGTCGCTGAAGGCTGATCCTTGGTCCCTTCCATGGTGACATGAACACGACATGCTGGTCTGATGATGGAGGTGGCCCCTGCACAGATGCAGGTGGCCCTGAATGTGCAGGGCCCCAACAGATACCCAGAAGAAGTATGCCAAGGCCATCACATGCACTGGAGCAAGAAAGGCAGCAGACTGCCTCCACATCAACCCCAGGCGTAGGGAGAGAACTCCGTAAGGGCACTGCAAGTGAGCACATAAATGCAACGACTAGCACTTGGGGTTTTCACTGGGTGATACATTTTTGATCAATGCAGCAGTATTGCATAATAAAAGAAAAATACTGCAGATGCTGGAAATCTGAAACAAAACAACAAGTGTTGGAAATACTCAGCAGGTCTGGCAATTTCTGTGGAGAGAGAAGCAAAGTTAACGTTTCCAGTCTGTGACCTTTCATCAGAACACAATGAAAGGTCACAGACCTGAAATGTTACCTCTGCTTCTCTCTACACAGATGCTGCCAGACCTGCTGAATATTTCCAGCAATTTCTGTTTTGCTTGCAGCAATATTACATGTTTGATGAGAGTTAAAGCTGTTCTGATGCACTCATTAACAGTTAATGCATTTATTTCTGTACTAGTGGCCCTGACCAGATACAGATGCAATGAGATAGACTCTGTGTAAAGGTGAGCAGCTCATGAGTGGCACCATTGACAGAAGGCATGTTGTGATGATGGAGCCAGAGAAATGGGAAAGGGATTTGACAAGAGGACAACAAGGTTGCCTCAGGGTGAGGACTTATTGTTTTGGTGGCCCATGGCACTGGAACTCTTGAGAAGCGTGTGCTAATGAGAGAGTCGTGAGTCTATCAGGCACGCATGTCACTGCCCAGTGGCCTGTGCACTGCAGCAGCATCTCTGTAGGCTGGTAACTGGAGAGGCTCAACCTCCTCTTCTGAGAATGCCACTTGCTCAGTGTCTTCCTCTAGCTGCAGCACTACTCCCCTCTGGGGTGCCAGATTGTGCCATGCTCAGCAGATGACAATGATGCAGGATATTCTTGATGGTGCGTATTGCAGGGCTCCCTCAAACCTGTTGAGGCATCTGAACCTCACAGTTCAAAGGCCAATTGCCTTCCTGATGGTGGCCCTTGTGGTGGAATGACAGTGGTTGTGTGTGTCCTCTGCCTCTGTGTTGTTTCGTACAAGTGACCCCTTGTCTCCAGGATCCAGCCATGAAGTCATTTGAGTGGCCTGAAGAGCTGAGGCAAATGGGACTGTCAAAGGATGTAGGAGCCACAGCAGCTTCCCAGAACCATGTGTAGACCTGTAGGATCTACTTATGGTGGTCACAGACTAATTGAACATTCAGAGAGTGGAACCCCTTCCTGTTCACAAAGGCACCTGGCTACTCTTTGAGAGCTTTGATAGCCACAGTTGTGCAGTCAATCACCACCTGCACCTGGAGAAATCCAGCCATCGCCCTCTCGGTCTGACTGTTCTGGTCCTGATATATCGGCCAGTCCGGTGGTACATAGTATTTGTCACTTGCTTTATGCAGCAATGTGCTGCGGACTCAGAGGTGGCACAAATATCTCCAGCTGATCCCTGGAACGACCCACAGGTGAAAAGGTTTAGCACCACCAACAAGTAATAATGTCCACATCTTCCCAGTGGCATCAACTCCTGCTCCATCATTCCGCACAGGTCCATCACCACCTGCCTGTAGAGATGCAGTCTTTGGAGACATTGGTGCTCAGACATCTGCATGAAGCTGATCCTCTGACGATAGATCTTTTCAGTTGGGTAGTGCCTTTTGCGACCATGACACTGCCCTCATGCCCTATGCTCCGTCCTTGTCCATGACCCATCGCTTCTTCAAGTCACTGGAGCTCCCCTGGTTGTCACACAGCCGCTCCATGTGGCTGCATTCCTATATCTCTGCCACTTTCCTCCTCAGGATTCAAACTCTCAATGCAGAGCCCCCATTGAGGAATGAATCCTTCAAAGTGACCAGCCTCTCAAGCATTTAGTCCTGCCTCCATTTGGTGCAGTGGACCTGGGAGGCACCCTTCCATTAGTAGCCCTTCACTTTGGTCTTAACCTCTGCATTGGCTCCTACCCCAGTGGCCCTCATTTCTTTGCCACACAGCCTGCCTGTTCCAGCACAAAGCTGCAAGCAATGGCTGCCACTTCCCTCCACCACTCACCTGCCGCTGTGCTCACGCAACCTTTGAGGAGGTGAGCCACTGACGCTCTATGCAACACGTACCCCTTTCAAAATCCCAAATCACTTAAAAAATCGATGTCAATTGGCTGAATAACAGCCTTAATTACCTGTCCACAGCCGTTCAGTGTAAGGCTGATCCTTCTGGCCACGCACTTCTGGGAATTTTGGCTGGCTGGTACGTCGGGAAGCCGGCCTGACACATTCCCATAGCATTTTACCATCCCCCCCCTCCCCACCCACCTCCGGTCCCACCATCATGGAGCCAGTAAAATTCTACCCGTGGTGTCCCTCAGGAATCTGAACTGGAGACTCAGCTTTTCACGACATTTGTAATGATTTCGATGAAGGAATAGAGAGCCATATACCTAAGCTTACTTGATGACACCAAGTTAGCAGAAAATAGCGAAAATGGGAACAATAAGTTGCAAAGGGATATTGATAGATCGAGTGACAAACTATGACAGATGGAGATCAATGTGGGAAAAGGTGCAGTCATCCACTTTGGACCTAAGAAAGATAGATCAGAGGATTTTCTAAATCGTGAAAAGCTAGAAACTGTGCAGGACCAGAGAGATTTAGGAGTGCAAGTTCAGAAATTATTAAAAGCTAGTGAACAGGTTATAAAAAAAAGACAAATAGAATGTTGGCCTTTATCTCAAGGGCCCTGGAGTACAAAGATTTGGAAGTTATGTCACAGTTATAAAAGCCCTGCTTAGACCCTATTTAGAGTATTGTGTTTAGTTATGGACACTGCACCTCAGGAAGGATATATTGGCCTTTGTGTGGGTGAAGTGCAGAGTGGTACTGAGGCTAAAAGGGTTAAATTATGACATCAGCTTGAATGGATTCTCTTGAGAATAAAATATTAAAGGGTGATCTAATTAAGGTGTTTAAGATGATGTTACGACCAAGTGAGAAAGGTATCTAGGGGTCCCTTACTAAGAAAACAGGGTTTTCTTTTAAACACACTGTTTTTAGCTCCTCCTTGGTGAATCCTTGTTCACAGCTTTCCAATTATAAGGCAAAGAAATGAGCATAAACAGGCTTTCTTAGATTTATAGAATAAAAGTAAAATTTATTAAAACTTAAACATAAACTTTAATTCGGTTAACGCCTACGGATACACGCCATGCCCCACGCTAATGTGCATACGTGATACGCACATGCAAATAGAGACAGAAAAGAGCAGACCTATTATTCTTCTTCAACCTTTTTCACTGTAGCAGACTTCTCTCTCTTGGGATTCATTTGTCTTTAATGGGTCTTCAGTTCTGTGAGAAAGAGATGGAAGCAGACAGGAGAGGCTGCAGCAAGCCAGCCAGGAGAGGTCTTTTCAATCCAGGAACAAAACAGCTCAGTTCCCATTCTCTGTGGCAAGTTGAAATGCAAAAAACTCAGGTTGCCTAGCAGGTTAGTCATGTGACGAGGGGGCATGACCACGTTCATTTGTGTATTCGACCATCTTAGCAGTCAACCTGGAATGCGTGCTCCTCCACCCTCAACGTCTGGTAATCAAAAGTCCATTGTGGATTAAATTGGAGCAGGGACTGGTTCTTTTGTTCCAACATTGTCTGCTAGTATGCAAAAAATGTCTTTCCAGTCAGGGGCTTGGCAACCCCTTGTAATAGACCTTCTTTTCTTCCCAGCAACAATTTTAAAATTTAATGTCCATGTGGCAAAATTAATGTGCCTCATTCTTGGCAGGTGGGGGCCTGCGTGACTCGTCGACTTCCAGGGGAATGAAATGCGATTTGAAAGAAAAGCAACGCATTTCATTAAAAGGTTTGAGAGAAAAAAAGATACAGAAAGAAAAACCCTGCATTTCTCTCATTTATTTCCATTCAATCATAGCTCTTAAAGCTTATTAAAATTGTCATTTCTGGGTGCCAGTGCTGCTTTAATTTCCCCTTTTCCCAGTAAGCATGTGGTTCTTTGGGGAAGCTTTTCTTCAGTTTGCCCATTGCCATGACTGCCTCAGGTCTTGGTTCCTGCTGAATGTTTTTTTCAGAAGAGTTAGTCGTGGGCAAGTCTATCCTGAACTCTCTTTCAGTGCTTTGCTGAGTCATGCAGAGGCTTTTGACTTCAGGGGATGGGTGGTTCCCTTTTTCTCTGACTGTGGGGAGGATTCTTTGTTAATCACCTCTTTGCTCTTTGGAAAATTCTTTCCTGCAGGTATGTGTGCAGTCTTGACTGCATTCTCCTGTGGCACTTCAACTAGGTGAGGCATCACCCACATGGTTTCTGTGCCCCCTAGAGGTCTCTCGTTGTCTCTGCAGATTCCTGTAAATGCTGTTAGCAACTCTGGTGGGGTGCTTCTCGAGTCTGCATTTACATAGGAGGATGTAGGGTCTAACTTTTCACATTTCTCAGGGTTGGCTAACCGGACAGTAGGGGTTTTCACCTGGGATTCCTCCCAGAATTTCTTTAACCTGCCCTTTTGGTCGCTTTTTCCCCTTCTCTTTCTAAACTTTTGCCAGCCATGTGCCTGCCTGTCCCCTTTTGTTCTCGGCGGGGGTCCCTTACAGTTCACCTGCCCTCTGCTGGAGGGTTCTCCTAACACTGGTACAGGACCTAGAGGTGCAGGTTTCACTGTAGGTTGGGGTTTTCCCTCAACCTGGCACATGTCGCAACTCCTGCAGTACTCCACCATATCTTTGTGGAGTTTTGGCCAGTCAAACTGCTGTCTTATGCGGGCTTTGGTCTTTTGTATACCGGCATGTACAGCCACTGTTGTCTCGTGGGCCCTACTTAATACTTCTTCCCGATACCTCCGTGGCACCACTAACTGGTGAATACTGTCCACGCCTTGCCCTCAGTTCAGTGAGGAGAACTCCATTTCCTCATGAGTACCTCATTCTTTAAATAGTAGCAATTAGGGACTCCCTCTGCCTCACTTTTAGAATGGGCAGTCTGTGCTAATTCTCGCAATACTCGATCGACTTGCTGAGTCTCAGCCAGGGAAAATCCATTAGATTTATTCCCTGGTCTCCCAGATTTCCAAAGAAAGTCTCAGACAGGCAAACCTCATGGTCATCTGCCTGCAGTGCTAATTTAGTCTCCTCTGGGGGAGCTGGTTTGATCATAGCTTGATCCACTACACATTCAGGGAAACTGAAGGGGTCGGTCTCCTGCCATGGCCCTGTCTCTCTGACCTCGTGCAGCCTTTCTTTCACTATTGGGGGGGCTACCACCTTCACCCCCACCAGATCAATTACCTAGGCAAGGGTTAACCCCATCCACAGGCAAACTAGGACAATCCCTACGGTCACTAATCCCGAAACTAGGTCGCACTCCAGGTGCACCCAGTGTACAGGTACAGGCATACACTGCCCTCCCATACCATTCACCACCATTCTGGTGTTCACTGCACTCTCTGGGGGAAAGGTCAGGCCTTTTCCCAGTAAAAGGGATCTAGTAGCCCCTATGTCCCTGAGAATTACTATGGATTTGCTTGCCCCACTCGAGGGGTATGGGGTTACTTTCCCTTCAGACACGAAACCCTGATAATCTTCAGGAATCCTATTAATTTTTCCTGCACTGGCCATAGTAAGCTTCCTGGGTTGCACTCTTACTGCAGTTAAAGCCACACCTTGTTCTGTGCTTTCCATCAGTTTCACTTCTTCACTGAACGGGTGTACCCTCATTAACCCTACCAGTTTCCCCTTTAGTTTCCAGCAGTCAGCTTTTAAATGCCCTGCTTCATTACAATGGAAGCACACAGGTCTCCCGGTCTCACTCTTGCTCACAGCACCTTCCTTTTTGGCTGGAGGAGGGCCCCTGTGTCTCCTGCTTTTCTTTCTCTCCCAGGACTGCCTGGGCTCCTATCACCTTCCCAACCTTTGTCCTTTTCCGATTTGTGGGGGTGATTAGGAAAGGCTCTCCCTTGGGAAACCTACTTATAAATTAAAGCAAACGTATCGGCCAGAAAGGCCACTTGCTGGTCTCCCTGAACCCGCTACTCCTCTACATGGGTCTTTATTGAGTGTGGGATAGAGTTTTTTAATTCCTCTAACAGAATTACTTCTCTGAGAATCTTATAGCTGTGCTGTATTTTAAGAGCCCTCAGCCACTGGTCAAAAGCCAGCTGCTTACTTCTTTCAAGCGCCAGATAAGTTTGATTAGCTTGCTTTTGAGGGTTCTAAACTTTTGGCGGTAGGCTTCAGGTACTAATTCATATGCTCCGAAGATAGCATTTTTGGTCAGTTCGTAATTTGATGAACTCTCATCTGGCAACAAGGACTAAACCTCATGGGCTTTTCCAGTTAGCTTGCTTTGTATTAAAAGAGACCAGGTCTCGGCTGGCCATTTTAGCTGGCTTGCCAGTTTCTCAAAAGACACAAAAAACGCTTCCACATCTTCCTCATTGAATTTTGGAATTAGCTGAGTGAGTTTTAGCAATTTTGTACCCAACCCTGAATTATGCTCCTTTATAGCGGCCATGCTTTCATTGGGATCACTCTGTCGCCCCTAGTTAACCCAAGTCACTTCAACTCTCTTTCTTGGCATTCTTTCTGGAATATTCTTTCTCTCTGTCTCTCTCTCCTGCCTTTCATTCTCTTCACGTTACTTTTGGAAGGTTCTCTCTTTCTCCCTCTTCTGCCTCTCTCTTTTTCTCTTTCCTCTAATTCAAGTTTCCTCTGTTCCAATTGTATCTTTGCTAGCATTGCCCTTTCGGAGTCTGCTTCTAACCCTGTTTCTTCTTCTTCAGATTCAAGGGAAAAATGGTTGGCCTCTAGCCTTAGGAGTTCAGACTTCCTAGCATTGCCACGTACAGTGATCCCACACTGCTCAGCCATTGTCCTCAACTCCTCCATAGACAGTGCTTTTAACTTATCCCAAGTTACTTCACCCTGGCTTGGAGAGCTACTCGCTTCAGTTGCAGACATGTTAGTATTCAAGCACACACAACCACAAGAAAACCTGTATTGAAATCTTGCTCTTTTGATTGGAAACAATTTGGCTTCTCACTTCCAATTTCTCTCATTTGTCTGTGGGTAAAATCCTGGACGCTAACACCCAAATTTCTGTTTTGACCAGTTGTATCATGGGGTCCCTTTTAGCCTTCACCTGGCCTTACTGTAACAGGGTTTTGTTTTAACCACACTGTGTTTTGTGCTCCCCCTTGGTGAATCCTTGTTAACTGCTTTCCAATTATAAGGCAAAGAAATGAGCACAAACATGCTTTCTTAGGTTTAAAGAAGAAAGTAAAATTTATTAAAACTTAAACTTAAACTCCAATTCAGTTAATGGCTACGGATACACGCTGTGCCCCACGCTAGCATGCCTACACGATAGGCATCTGGAAATAGAGACAGAACAGAGCAGAAGAAAAATAAAGTAGAGAGGTTTGAGGCAATATCTGAAGAGGGGTTTTTGTTACTGTACTTCGAGCTCGCTGTAGTCCTTGCTTGTAGTTCGATCTTGCTTTTTGTTGGGTCCCAGTATACTTCTTAAACCTTGTTCACTGTAGGAGAGTTTTCTCTCTTGGGGTTCATATGTCTTCAATGGGTCTTCAGTTCTGTGAGAAAGAGATAGAAGCAGACAGGAAAGGCTGCACCGAGCCAGCACGAGAGGTCTTTTCAATCCAGGAGCGAACAGCTTTCTCAGTTCCCGTTCTCTGTGGCAAGTTCAAATGCAAAAAACTCAGGTTTCCCAGCAGGTTAGTCATGTGACTAGGGAGTGTGACCACGTTCGTTTGTGTATTCGGCCAACTTAGCAGTCAACCTGGAATGCAAGCTCCTCCACCCTCAACGTCTGGTCTTCAAAAGTCTATTGTGGATTAAATCTTTTGTTCCAACACTGTCGGCTAGTATGCAAAAAATGTCTTTCCAGCCAGGGGCTTGGCAACCCCTTGTAATAGACCTTCTTTTCTTCCCAACAACAATTTTAAAATTTAATGTCCATGTGGCAAAATTAATGTGCCTCATTCTTGGCAGGTGGGGGCCTGCATGACAATGATGAAAGAAGTAGATAGAGTAGATAGGGGGAAACTACTGCCTTTGGGAAAGTCCAGAACAAAAGGGTACAATCTTACAATTAGAGATAGACCATTCAAGGGTGCCATGAGAAAGCACTTCTTGATACAAAGTGTACTGGAATCTGGCATTCTCTCCCCTAAAAAGCTGTTGTGTTAGATCAATTGAAAACTTCAAAACTGAGATTGATATATTTTTGTTAGGCAAGGGCATTATAGGCTGCAGAGCCAAGGTAGAGTTAAGGTACAAATACAGCTATGATCTAATTGAATGGCAGAACAAACTCAAGGGGCTGAATGGCCTACTCCTTTTCCTATTACTCTTGTTTACAAACTGTATACTGTACAGCACCACAGGTCATGAGTTTAGTCATAAATACAGGCATGATTAAAGCAGCTGTATTTTTAGTACTTAAAATACCTATGGAGCAAGTATTGCTTTGGTCACATGTAGTAATTCTACCATAAACATATTTGAGAAAGCTTTCTGTTTGCTATGTCTTCCACAATAACAGCTGCAAAATTCAGCTCTGCAGAGCCAGTGATTTTGCTGCTATGGGTACAGGTTGAGGTAAAAAGTGCCAGGGGGGGCCGCTCCTGACAATCAGTGTATTGTGGAGGGCAATAATGCAGGGATCCAGCGTGTGCATGCTCTGGAAGTATGTAGAGTGGGCAGATTGTGACTTCAGGTAGCATCTAATACTGATTTGACTCAACCCCGCCACTCTCACTCATGCCCTCTCTTAAACACACGCATCTGAACAGGCATCAGCTGCATGAGGAACCTCATAGCAGCACTACTTAAATACATCACCATCCAACTTACGGATGAGGTGCTTTTGACTACCTACATGCTATTGCAGAGTTAGTAAAGTACAGTGTTTTTGGAGGAGTTGTGAGAGGTTGTTTAAGTCCAAAGGGAGTGTGGGTGCGTGGAAAAGTTGGAGTGTAGCTTATTATTTTACTTAGTTTTTACTTTTACTTCAGTTTTTTTTAATTCATTCATGGGTGTGGGCATCGCTGGCTAGGCCAGCATTTATTGCTCAGCCCTAATTGCCCTTGAGGAGGTGGTGGTGAGCTGCTTTCTTGAACCGCTGCAGTCCATGTGGGGTAGGTATACCCACAGTGCTGTTAGGAAGGGAGTTCCAGGATTTTGACCCAGCGACAGTGAAGGAACGGTGATATAGTTCCAAGTCAGGATGGTGTGTGTCTTGGAGGGGAACTTGCAGGTGGTGGTGTTCCCATGCATTTGCAGCCCTTGTCCTTCTAGTTGGTAGAGGTCGGGGGTTTGGAAGGTGCTGTCGAAGGAACCTTGGTGTGTTGCTGCAGTGCATCTTGCAGATGGTACACACTGCTGCCACCGTGCATTGGTGGTGGAGAGAGTGAATGTTTGTGGATGGGGAGCCAATCAAGCAGGCTGCTTTGTCCTGGATGGTGTCGAGCTTCTTGAATGTTGTTGGAGCTACACCTATCCATGCAAGTGGAGAGTATTCCATCACACTCCTGACTTGTGCCTTGTAGATGGTGGACAGGCTTTGGGGAGTCAGGATAACAAAGTTAAGATAATAGAGTTAAGACAATAAAGTTAACCTTTTTCTTTATTAAATTCAAGAAAACCTGTCCGGTTGGTTCTTGTTATGATCATAGCAAGTAAGTAATCAAACACCTACTGAATTGGCCAGTACATTCACTTTAAGAAAGAAGTAAACCTGTTGTGGTCAAACAAGGAGAGGGAGAAGAGGGAAGCCCTTTGACCCCTCCTCACCTGACCGTAACACTTGTTTATTGACAGTACGGGAGGAGTCACCTGACTGCTACTCCTTTTTGTCTATTCTATAGGTGTGATTCAGTTTAACAGTTGACTTTTATCGTCCTAATTCTTCCAGTTCATTGTTTATTTCATCATGGCTCCTTCCAAGTATGACAGGAACATTTTCAAAAAGGAGAATGGATGGAATTGGAGGCAAGCCCTTGATATGCTTAGAGAATATGTTAGGAGGTAGGAGACAAATAGTCGGGATAATGGGTATAACTTCAAATTGGCAGAATGTGACTCGTGGGGCCAGATCTTACCGATCACGTGGAGAACCTGACGGCAGGGTTATATCCAGGTCGGATGGCCGCACGGGCAGGTGCCGGGACTTCATCACCGATTTTGCCATGTAGAACCAATTAGCAGCTGGCAGACGGGGGAGCTGGACACTCACGGGTGGCGAGTAGAAGCTAGTGTTGGTAGATCACGAGAAGGCGCCAATTTTAAAGAGCAGTCTGCTGCCTTCAGGCAGACGGTAGGCACAGGGTCCAGCAGAAAAGGTGCTGAGCAAGGAATGCTGTGGAGGAATGGCTGCAGTGCAAGGAAGGGTTGCTCCAAGGTTTAGTGACACCTTCCTGGAGGTGGATCCTGCAGGTGGCAAGGGATTGGAGAGAGGTTCTATTTCCAGCTGACGGGAGGAGGAAGCTACTAAGTCTCATGAAAAAGGTATGGCTGGAGGTGGCTGAGCAGGTCAGCAGCCATGGGTGCTCAAAAGGACATGGGTCCAATGCTAGAAGAGATTCAATGACCTGGTGTGGTCTGGAAAGGTGAGTGGCAGTCATAATTACAAACTGGCAGCCTAGATTGAATGAGTAGTTGCCCATGAAATGTGAAGCCATGCATGAGGCATGACCAGGCACCACTGCCTGTGTTGAGCTGCACAGGTTCCACGCACGTGACCCCCATGTCAATCAGAGGTTAGCAGTGCATTAAGATGGCTGAATGTCCACTTGCTGCTGCGTTCCCAGTGCCATGCTGCTGCACATTTACTGTGTCTCAGAGTCTGCAGCACAGCCGGGCCATATGACAGGAATGACACTGCGTATTTATGTGCTTGCAGGAGAAGCGTGCTCACTGTGCTAGGGAACAAAAACAGACAGGAGATGGAGTGCCATTCATCACTGTGGTGACGCCCATGGAAGAGGAGGCAATAGAGATTGGATGGTTTGCTGCAGGGCAGCCTGTCATTGGGGGCGAGATGGGTATGCAGCCCATGGAGAGTGAGTAGGGCGATGGGAGCTTCCATTATTCGTTCAATCATGTGTGAGCTGTGATGCCCTGTGTGGGCTTTTGACACCACTGGACACTCCTGATCAGAGATGAGGGCTCCTGGTACACTGGACACTTCAGAGGGTCCACCACCATCCAGTCCAGCGCCCCCTATACCAGCACAAACATCCTCATGCCAGTGGTCATGGAATGGGTGGCACCAGCTGGTGAGCACTGTACAGAGGCATAGGAGGAGTTATTGGAGGCAGTGACAGCTGTGGCCACTTCCCCTCAAAGTGGTGAGGAGAGGCCCAGCGATGCTCAACTTCATGCAGGTAATGAACCTTGGATGGCATCAGCAAAGTGGCAAATGCTGGCGCATCAGTGTGAAATGTGTGAGCATCTATCAGAGTGTCCCGAGGCTGTACACTCCCATTCGCAAATGATGGAGGAGTCCATCCATGTCCTGAGTGGCACTACATCTCTGGCACGTGAGTGCATGGCCTTCTCAATTGAGAGAGTGGTAACCCTCATGGAGAGCCACATGGAGCATAGCATTGAGTGGATGCAGGAGGTGTGCATAGACCTCCATAGTGTGGTCTCATCCACATGTGGTGTGGAGTGTTGGGTGGGCGAGATGGGCCAGCCACACATGGCCCAGTTTCCACAAGCTGAACTACTCCAGGCAACTATGGGAGTGCATGTCGGGCCTGAAAAGGCTGAGGAAGGGCAGGCTGAAGGCAATGGGGCACATCTCCAGGCTCTTCTGTCGCTGAAGGCTGATCCTTGGTCCCTTCCATGGTGACATGAACACGACATGCTGGTCTGATGATGGAGGTGGCCCCTGCACAGATGCAGGTGGCCCTGAATGTGCAGGGCCCCAACAGATACCCAGAAGAAGTATGCCAAGGCCATCACATGCACTGGAGCAAGAAAGGCAGCAGACTGCCTCCACATCAACCCCAGGCGTAGGGAGAGAACTCCGTAAGGGCACTGCAAGTGAGCACATAAATGCAACGACTAGCACTTGGGGTTTTCACTGGGTGATACATTTTTGATCAATGCAGCAGTATTGCATAATAAAAGAAAAATACTGCAGATGCTGGAAATCTGAAACAAAACAACAAGTGTTGGAAATACTCAGCAGGTCTGGCAACTTCTGTGGAGAGAGAAGCAAAGTTAACGTTTCCAGTCTGTGACCTTTCATCAGAACACAATGAAAGGTCACAGACCTGAAATGTTACCTCTGCTTCTCTCTACACAGATGCTGCCAGACCTGCTGAATATTTCCAGCAATTTCTGTTTTGCTTGCAGCAATATTACATGTTTGATGAGAGTTAAAGCTGTTCTGATGCACTCATTAACAGTTAATGCATTTATTTCTGTACTAGTGGCCCTGACCAGATACAGATGCAATGAGATAGACTCTGTGTAAAGGTGAGCAGCTCATGAGTGGCACCATTGACAGAAGGCATGTTGTGATGATGGAGCCAGAGAAATGGGAAAGGGATTTGACAAGAGGACAACAAGGTTGCCTCAGGGTGAGGACTTATTGTTTTGGTGGCCCATGGCACTGGAACTCTTGAGAAGCGTGTGCTAATGAGAGAGTCGTGAGTCTATCAGGCACGCATGTCACTGCCCAGTGGCCTGTGCACTGCAGCAGCATCTCTGTAGGCTGGTAACTGGAGAGGCTCAACCTCCTCTTCTGAGAATGCCACTTGCTCAGTGTCTTCCTCTAGCTGCAGCACTACTCCCCTCTGGGGTGCCAGATTGTGCCATGCTCAGCAGATGACAATGATGCAGGATATTCTTGATGGTGCGTATTGCAGGGCTCCCTCAAACCTGTTGAGGCATCTGAACCTCACAGTTCAAAGGCCAATTGCCTTCCTGATGGTGGCCCTTGTGGTGGAATGACAGTGGTTGTGTGTGTCCTCTGCCTCTGTGTTGTTTCGTACAAGTGACCCCTTGTCTCCAGGATCCAGCCATGAAGTCATTTGAGTGGCCTGAAGAGCTGAGGCAAATGGGACTGTCAAAGGATGTAGGAGCCACAGCAGCTTCCCAGAACCATGTGTAGACCTGTAGGATCTACTTATGGTGGTCACAGACTAATTGAACATTCAGAGAGTGGAACCCCTTCCTGTTCACAAAGGCACCTGGCTACTCTTTGAGAGCTTTGATAGCCACAGTTGTGCAGTCAATCACCACCTGCACCTGGAGAAATCCAGCCATCGCCCTCTCGGTCTGACTGTTCTGGTCCTGATATATCGGCCAGTCCGGTGGTACATAGTATTTGTCACTTGCTTTATGCAGCAATGTGCTGCGGACTCAGAGGTGGCACAAATATCTCCAGCTGATCCCTGGAACGACCCACAGGTGAAAAGGTTTAGCACCACCAACAAGTAATAATGTCCACATCTTCCCAGTGGCATCAACTCCTGCTCCATCATTCCGCACAGGTCCATCACCACCTGCCTGTAGAGATGCAGTCTTTGGAGACATTGGTGCTCAGACATCTGCATGAAGCTGATCCTCTGACGATAGATCTTTTCAGTTGGGTAGTGCCTTTTGCGACCATGACACTGCCCTCATGCCCTATGCTCCGTCCTTGTCCATGACCCATCGCTTCTTCAAGTCACTGGAGCTCCCCTGGTTGTCACACAGCCGCTCCATGTGGCTGCATTCCTATATCTCTGCCACTTTCCTCCTCAGGATTCAAACTCTCAATGCAGAGCCCCCATTGAGGAATGAATCCTTCAAAGTGACCAGCCTCTCAAGCATTTAGTCCTGCCTCCATTTGGTGCAGTGGACCTGGGAGGCACCCTTCCATTAGTAGCCCTTCACTTTGGTCTTAACCTCTGCATTGGCTCCTACCCCAGTGGCCCTCATTTCTTTGCCACACAGCCTGCCTGTTCCAGCACAAAGCTGCAAGCAATGGCTGCCACTTCCCTCCACCACTCACCTGCCGCTGTGCTCACGCAACCTTTGAGGAGGTGAGCCACTGACGCTCTATGCAACACGTACCCCTTTCAAAATCCCAAATCACTTAAAAAATCGATGTCAATTGGCTGAATAACAGCCTTAATTACCTGTCCACAGCCGTTCAGTGTAAGGCTGATCCTTCTGGCCACGCACTTCTGGGAATTTTGGCTGGCTGGTACGTCGGGAAGCCGGCCTGACACATTCCCATAGCATTTTACCATCCCCCCCCTCCCCACCCACCTCCGGTCCCACCATCATGGAGCCAGTAAAATTCTACCCGTGGTGTCCCTCAGGAATCTGAACTGGAGACTCAGCTTTTCACGACATTTGTAATGATTTCGATGAAGGAATAGAGAGCCATATACCTAAGCTTACTTGATGACACCAAGTTAGCAGAAAATAGCGAAAATGGGAACAATAAGTTGCAAAGGGATATTGATAGATCGAGTGACAAACTATGACAGATGGAGATCAATGTGGGAAAAGGTGCAGTCATCCACTTTGGACCTAAGAAAGATAGATCAGAGGATTTTCTAAATCGTGAAAAGCTAGAAACTGTGCAGGACCAGAGAGATTTAGGAGTGCAAGTTCAGAAATTATTAAAAGCTAGTGAACAGGTTATAAAAAAAAGACAAATAGAATGTTGGCCTTTATCTCAAGGGCCCTGGAGTACAAAGATTTGGAAGTTATGTCACAGTTATAAAAGCCCTGCTTAGACCCTATTTAGAGTATTGTGTTTAGTTATGGACACTGCACCTCAGGAAGGATATATTGGCCTTTGTGTGGGTGAAGTGCAGAGTGGTACTGAGGCTAAAAGGGTTAAATTATGACATCAGCTTGAATGGATTCTCTTGAGAATAAAATATTAAAGGGTGATCTAATTAAGGTGTTTAAGATGATGTTACGACCAAGTGAGAAAGGTATCTAGGGGTCCCTTACTAAGAAAACAGGGTTTTCTTTTAAACACACTGTTTTTAGCTCCTCCTTGGTGAATCCTTGTTCACAGCTTTCCAATTATAAGGCAAAGAAATGAGCATAAACAGGCTTTCTTAGATTTATAGAATAAAAGTAAAATTTATTAAAACTTAAACATAAACTTTAATTCGGTTAACGCCTACGGATACACGCCATGCCCCACGCTAATGTGCATACGTGATACGCACATGCAAATAGAGACAGAAAAGAGCAGACCTATTATTCTTCTTCAACCTTTTTCACTGTAGCAGACTTCTCTCTCTTGGGATTCATTTGTCTTTAATGGGTCTTCAGTTCTGTGAGAAAGAGATGGAAGCAGACAGGAGAGGCTGCAGCAAGCCAGCCAGGAGAGGTCTTTTCAATCCAGGAACAAAACAGCTCAGTTCCCATTCTCTGTGGCAAGTTGAAATGCAAAATGCCTAGCAGGTTAGTCATGTGACGAGGGGGCATGACCACGTTCATTTGTGTATTCGACCATCTTAGCAGTCAACCTGGAATGCGTGCTCCTCCACCCTCAACGTCTGGTAATCAAAAGTCCATTGTGGATTAAATTGGAGCAGGGACTGGTTCTTTTGTTCCAACATTGTCTGCTAGTATGCAAAAAATGTCTTTCCAGTCAGGGGCTTGGCAACCCCTTGTAATAGACCTTCTTTTCTTCCCAGCAACAATTTTAAAATTTAATGTCCATGTGGCAAAATTAATGTGCCTCATTCTTGGCAGGTGGGGGCCTGCGTGACTCGTCGACTTCCAGGGGAATGAAATGCGATTTGAAAGAAAAGCAACGCATTTCATTAAAAGGTTTGAGAGAAAAAAAGATACAGAAAGAAAAACCCTGCATTTCTCTCATTTATTTCCATTCAATCATAGCTCTTAAAGCTTATTAAAATTGTCATTTCTGGGTGCCAGTGCTGCTTTAATTTCCCCTTTTCCCAGTAAGCATGTGGTTCTTTGGGGAAGCTTTTCTTCAGTTTGCCCATTGCCATGACTGCCTCAGGTCTTGGTTCCTGCTGAATGTTTTTTTCAGAAGAGTTAGTCGTGGGCAAGTCTATCCTGAACTCTCTTTCAGTGCTTTGCTGAGTCATGCAGAGGCTTTTGACTTCAGGGGATGGGTGGTTCCCTTTTTCTCTGACTGTGGGGAGGATTCTTTGTTAATCACCTCTTTGCTCTTTGGAAAATTCTTTCCTGCAGGTATGTGTGCAGTCTTGACTGCATTCTCCTGTGGCACTTCAACTAGGTGAGGCATCACCCACATGGTTTCTGTGCCCCCTAGAGGTCTCTCGTTGTCTCTGCAGATTCCTGTAAATGCTGTTAGCAACTCTGGTGGGGTGCTTCTCGAGTCTGCATTTACATAGGAGGATGTAGGGTCTAACTTTTCACATTTCTCAGGGTTGGCTAACCGGACAGTAGGGGTTTTCACCTGGGATTCCTCCCAGAATTTCTTTAACCTGCCCTTTTGGTCGCTTTTTCCCCTTCTCTTTCTAAACTTTTGCCAGCCATGTGCCTGCCTGTCCCCTTTTGTTCTCGGCGGGGGTCCCTTACAGTTCACCAGCCCTCTGCTGGAGGGTTCTCCTAACACTGGTACAGGACCTAGAGGTGCAGGTTTCACTGTAGGTTGGGGTTTTCCCTCAACCTGGCACATGTCGCAACTCCTGCAGTACTCCACCATATCTTTGTGGAGTTTTGGCCAGTCAAACTGCTGTCTTATGCGGGCTTTGGTCTTTTGTATACCGGCATGTACAGCCACTGTTGTCTCGTGGGCCCTACTTAATACTTCTTCCCGATACCTCCGTGGCACCACTAACTGGTGAATACTGTCCACGCCTTGCCCTCAGTTCAGTGAGGAGAACTCCATTTCCTCATGAGTACCTCATTCTTTAAATAGTAGCAATTAGGGACTCCCTCTGCCTCACTTTTAGAATGGGCAGTCTGTGCTAATTCTCGCAATACTCGATCGACTTGCTGAGTCTCAGCCAGGGAAAATCCATTAGATTTATTCCCTGGTCTCCCAGATTTCCAAAGAAAGTCTCAGACAGGCAAACCTCATGGTCATCTGCCTGCAGTGCTAATTTAGTCTCCTCTGGGGGAGCTGGTTTGATCATAGCTTGATCCACTACACATTCAGGGAAACTGAAGGGGTCGGTCTCCTGCCATGGCCCTGTCTCTCTGACCTCGTGCAGCCTTTCTTTCACTATTGGGGGGGCTACCACCTTCACCCCCACCAGATCAATTACCTAGGCAAGGGTTAACCCCATCCACAGGCAAACTAGGACAATCCCTACGGTCACTAATCCCGAAACTAGGTCGCACTCCAGGTGCACCCAGTGTACAGGTACAGGCATACACTGCCCTCCCATACCATTCACCACCATTCTGGTGTTCACTGCACTCTCTGGGGGAAAGGTCAGGCCTTTTCCCAGTAAAAGGGATCTAGTAGCCCCTATGTCCCTGAGAATTACTATGGATTTGCTTGCCCCACTCGAGGGGTATGGGGTTACTTTCCCTTCAGACACGAAACCCTGATAATCTTCAGGAATCCTATTAACTTTTCCTGCACTGGCCATAGTAAGCTTCCTGGGTTGCACTCTTACTGCAGTTAAAGCCACACCTTGTTCTGTGCTTTCCATCAGTTTCACTTCTTCACTGAACGGGTGTACCCTCATTAACCCTACCAGTTTCCCCTTTAGTTTCCAGCAGTCAGCTTTTAAATGCCCTGCTTCATTACAATGGAAGCACACAGGTCTCCCGGTCTCACTCTTGCTCACAGCACCTTCCTTTTTGGCTGGAGGAGGGCCCCCTGTGTCTCCTGCTTTTCTTTCTCTCCCAGGACTGCCTGGGCTCCTATCACCTTCCCAACCTTTGTCCTTTTCCGATTTGTGGGGGTGATTAGGAAAGGCTCTCCCTTGGGAAACCTACTTATAAATTAAAGCAAACGTATCGGCCAGAAAGGCCACTTGCTGGTCTCCCTGAACCCGCTACTCCTCTACATGGGTCTTTATTGAGTGTGGGATAGAGTTTTTTAATTCCTCTAACAGAATTACTTCTCTGAGAATCTTATAGCTGTGCTGTATTTTAAGAGCCCTCAGCCACTGGTCAAAAGCCAGCTGCTTACTTCTTTCAAGCGCCAGATAAGTTTGATTAGCTTGCTTTTGAGGGTTCTAAACTTTTGGCGGTAGGCTTCAGGTACTAATTCATATGCTCCGAAGATAGCATTTTTGGTCAGTTCGTAATTTGATGAACTCTCATCTGGCAACAAGGACTAAACCTCATGGGCTTTTCCAGTTAGCTTGCTTTGTATTAAAAGAGACCAGGTCTCGGCTGGCCATTTTAGCTGGCTTGCCAGTTTCTCAAAAGACACAAAAAACGCTTCCACATCTTCCTCATTGAATTTTGGAATTAGCTGAGTGAGTTTTAGCAATTTTGTACCCAACCCTGAATTATGCTCCTTTATAGCGGCCATGCTTTCATTGGGATCACTCTGTCGCCCCTAGTTAACCCAAGTCACTTCAACTCTCTTTCTTGGCATTCTTTCTGGAATATTCTTTCTCTCTGTCTCTCTCTCCTGCCTTTCATTCTCTTCACGTTACTTTTGGAAGGTTCTCTCTTTCTCCCTCTTCTGCCTCTCTCTTTTTCTCTTTCCTCTAATTCAAGTTTCCTCTGTTCCAATTGTATCTTTGCTAGCATTGCCCTTTCGGAGTCTGCTTCTAACCCTGTTTCTTCTTCTTCAGATTCAAGGGAAAAATGGTTGGCCTCTAGCCTTAGGAGTTCAGACTTCCTAGCATTGCCACGTACAGTGATCCCACACTGCTCAGCCATTGTCCTCAACTCCTCCATAGACAGTGCTTTTAACTTATCCCAAGTTACTTCACCCTGGCTTGGAGAGCTACTCGCTTCAGTTGCAGACATGTTAGTATTCAAGCACACACAACCACAAGAAAACCTGTATTGAAATCTTGCTCTTTTGATTGGAAACAATTTGGCTTCTCACTTCCAATTTCTCTCATTTGTCTGTGGGTAAAATCCTGGACGCTAACACCCAAATTTCTGTTTTGACCAGTTGTATCATGGGGTCCCTTTTAGCCTTCACCTGGCCTTACTGTAACAGGGTTTTGTTTTAACCACACTGTGTTTTGTGCTCCCCCTTGGTGAATCCTTGTTAACTGCTTTCCAATTATAAGGCAAAGAAATGAGCACAAACATGCTTTCTTAGGTTTAAAGAAGAAAGTAAAATTTATTAAAACTTAAACTTAAACTCCAATTCAGTTAATGGCTACGGATACACGCTGTGCCCCACGCTAGCATGCCTACACGATAGGCATCTGGAAATAGAGACAGAACAGAGCAGAAGAAAAATAAAGTAGAGAGGTTTGAGGCAATATCTGAAGAGGGGTTTTTGTTACTGTACTTCGAGCTCGCTGTAGTCCTTGCTTGTAGTTCGATCTTGCTTTTTGTTGGGTCCCAGTATACTTCTTAAACCTTGTTCACTGTAGGAGAGTTTTCTCTCTTGGGGTTCATATGTCTTCAATGGGTCTTCAGTTCTGTGAGAAAGAGATAGAAGCAGACAGGAAAGGCTGCACCGAGCCAGCACGAGAGGTCTTTTCAATCCAGGAGCGAACAGCTTTCTCAGTTCCCGTTCTCTGTGGCAAGTTCAAATGCAAAAAACTCAGGTTTCCCAGCAGGTTAGTCATGTGACTAGGGAGTGTGACCACGTTCGTTTGTGTATTCGGCCAACTTAGCAGTCAACCTGGAATGCAAGCTCCTCCACCCTCAACGTCTGGTCTTCAAAAGTCTATTGTGGATTAAATCTTTTGTTCCAACACTGTCGGCTAGTATGCAAAAAATGTCTTTCCAGCCAGGGGCTTGGCAACCCCTTGTAATAGACCTTCTTTTCTTCCCAACAACAATTTTAAAATTTAATGTCCATGTGGCAAAATTAATGTGCCTCATTCTTGGCAGGTGGGGGCCTGCATGACAATGATGAAAGAAGTAGATAGAGTAGATAGGGGGAAACTACTGCCTTTGGGAAAGTCCAGAACAAAAGGGTACAATCTTACAATTAGAGATAGACCATTCAAGGGTGCCATGAGAAAGCACTTCTTGATACAAAGTGTACTGGAATCTGGCATTCTCTCCCCTAAAAAGCTGTTGTGTTAGATCAATTGAAAACTTCAAAACTGAGATTGATATATTTTTGTTAGGCAAGGGGCATTATAGGCTGCAGAGCCAAGGTAGAGTTAAGGTACAAATACAGCTATGATCTAATTGAATGGCAGAACAAACTCAAGGGCTGAATGGCCTACTCCTTTTCCTATTACTCTTGTTTACAAACTGTATACTGTACAGCACCACAGGTCATGAGTTTAGTCATAAATACAGGCATGATTAAAGCAGCTGTATTTTTAGTACTTAAATACCTATGGAGCAAGTATTGCTTTGGTCACATGTAGTAATTCTACCATAAACATATTTGAGAAAGCTTTCTGTTTGCTATGTCTTCCACAATAACAGCTGCAAAATTCAGCTCTGCAGAGCCAGTGATTTTGCTGCTATGGGTACAGGTTGAGGTAAAAAGTGCCAGGGGGGGCCGCTCCTGACAATCAGTGTATTGTGGAGGGCAATAATGCAGGGATCCAGCGTGTGCATGCTCTGGAAGTATGTAGAGTGGGCAGATTGTGACTTCAGGTAGCATCTAATACTGATTTGACTCAACCCCGCCACTCTCACTCATGCCCTCTCTTAAACACACGCATCTGAACAGGCATCAGCTGCATGAGGAACCTCATAGCAGCACTACTTAAATACATCACCATCCAACTTACGGATGAGGTGCTTTTGACTACCTACATGCTATTGCAGAGTTAGTAAAGTACAGTGTTTTGGAGGAGTTGTGAGAGGTTGTTTAAGTCCAAAGGGAGTGTGGGTGCGTGGAAAAGTTGGAGTGTAGCTTATTATTTTACTTAGTTTTTACTTTTACTTCAGTTTTTTTTAATTCATTCATGGGTGTGGGCATCGCTGGCTAGGCCAGCATTTATTGCTCAGCCCTAATTGCCTTGAGGAGGTGGTGGTGAGCTGCTTTCTTGAACCGCTGCAGTCCATGTGGGGTAGGTATACCCACAGTGCTGTTAGGAAGGGAGTTCCAGGATTTTGACCCAGCGACAGTGAAGGAACGGTGATATAGTTCCAAGTCAGGATGGTGTGTGTCTTGGAGGGGAACTTGCAGGTGGTGGTGTTCCCATGCATTTGCAGCCCTTGTCCTTCTAGTTGGTAGAGGTCGGGGGTTTGGAAGGTGCTGTCGAAGGAACCTTGGTGTGTTGCTGCAGTGCATCTTGCAGATGGTACACACTGCTGCCACCGTGCATTGGTGGTGGAGAGAGTGAATGTTTGTGGATGGGGAGCCAATCAAGCAGGCTGCTTTGTCCTGGATGGTGTCGAGCTTCTTGAATGTTGTTGGAGCTACACCTATCCAGGCAAGTGGAGAGTATTCCATCACACTCCTGACTTGTGCCTTGTAGATGGTGGACAGGCTTTGGGGAGTCAGGATAACAAAGTTAAGATAATAGAGTTAAGTCAATAAAGTAACCTTTTTCTTTATTAAACTCAAGAAAACCTGTCCGGTTGGTTCTTGTTATGATCATAGCAAGTAAGTAATCAAACACCTACTGAATTGGCCAGTACATTCACTTTAAGAAAGAAGTAAACTGTTGTGGTCAAACAAGGAGAGGGAGAAGAGGGAAGCCCTTTGACCCCTCCTCACCTGACCGTAAACACTTGTTTATTGACAGTACGGGAGGAGTCACCTGACTGCTACTCCTTTTTGTCTATTCTATAGGTGTGATTCAGTTTAACAGTTGACTTTTATCGTCCTAATTCTTCCAGTTCATTGTTTATTTCATCATGGCTCCTTCCAAGTATGACAGGAACATTTTCAAAAAGGAGAATGGATGGAATTGGAGGCAAGCCCTTGATATGCTTAGAGAATATGTTAGGAGGTAGGAGACAAATAGTCGGGATAATGGGTATAACTTCAAATTGGCAGAATGTGACTCGTGGGGCCAGATCTTACCGATCACGTGGAGAACCTGACGGCAGGGTTATATCCAGGTCGGATGGCCGCACGGGCAGGTGCCGGGACTTCATCACCGATTTTGCCATGTAGAACCAATTAGCAGCTGGCAGACGGGGGGAGCTGGACACTCACGGGTGGCGAGTAGAAGCTAGTGTTGGTAGATCACGAGAAGGCACCAATTTTAAAGAGCAGTCTGCTGCCTTCAGGCAGACGGTAGGCACAGGGTCCAGCAGAAAAGGTGCTGAGCAAGGAATGCTGTGGAGGAATGGCTGCAGTGCAAGGAAGGGTTGCTCCAAGGTTTAGTGACACCTTCCTGGAGGTGGATCCTGCAGGTGCAAGGGATTGGAGAGAGGTTCTATTTCCAGCTGACGGGAGGAGGAAGCTACTAAGTCTCATGAAAAGGTATGGCTGGAGGTGGCTGAGCAGGTCAGCAGCCATGGGTGCTCAAAAGACATGGGTCCAATGCTAGAAGAGATTCAATGACCTGGTGTGGTCTGGAAAGGTGAGTGGCAGTCATAATTACAAACTGGCAGCCTAGATTGAATGAGTAGTTGCCCATGAAATGTGAAGCCATGCATGAGGCATGACCAGGCACCACTGCCTGTGTTGAGCTGCACAGGTTCCACGCACGTGACCCCCCATGTCAATCAGAGGTTAGCAGTGCATTAAGATGGCTGAATGTCCACTTGCTGCTGCGTTCCCAGTGCCATGCTGCTGCACATTTACTGTGTCTCAGAGTCTGCAGCACAGCCGGGCCATATGACAGGAATGACACTGCGTATTTATGTGCTTGCAGAGAAGCGTGCTCACTGTGCTAGGGAACAAAAACAGACAGGAGATGGAGTGCCATTCATCACTGTGGTGACGCCCATGGAAGAGGAGGCAATAGAGATTGGATGGTTTGCTGCAGGGCAGCCTGTCATTGGGGGCGAGATGGGTATGCAGCCCATGGAGAGTGAGTAGGGCGATGGGAGCTTCCATTATTCGTTCAATCATGTGTGAGCTGTGATGCCCTGTGTGGGCTTTTGACACCACTGGACACTCCTGATCAGAGATGAGGGCTCCTGGTACACTGGACACTTCAGAGGGTCCACCACCATCCAGTCCAGCGCCCCCTATACCAGCACAAACATCCTCATGCCAGTGGTCATGGAATGGGTGGCACCAGCTGGTGAGCACTGTACAGAGGCATAGGAGGAGTTATTGGAGGCAGTGACAGCTGTGGCCACTTCCGCTCAAAGTGGTGAGGAGAGGCCCAGGGATGCTCAACTTCATGCAGGTAATGAACCTTGGATGGCATCAGCAAAGTGGCAAATGCTGGCGCATCAGTGTGAAATGTGTGAGCATCTATCAGAGTGTCCCGAGGCTGTACACTCCCATTCGCAAATGATGGAGGAGTCCATCCATGTCCTGAGTGGCACTACATCTCTGGCACGTGAGTGCATGGCCTTCTCAATTGAGAGAGTGGTAACCCTCATGGAGAGCCACATGGAGCATAGCATTGAGTGGATGCAGGAGGTGTGCATAGACCTCCATAGTGTGGTCTCATCCACATGTGGTGTGGAGTGTTGGGTGGGCGAGATGGGCCAGCCACACATGGCCCAGTTTCCACAAGCTGAACTACTCCAGGCAACTATGGGAGTGCATGTCGGGCCTGAAAAGGCTGAGGAAGGGCAGGCTGAAGGCAATGGGGCACATCTCCAGGCTCTTCTGTCGCTGAAGGCTGATCCTTGGTCCCTTCCATGGTGACATGAACACGACATGCTGGTCTGATGATGGAGGTGGCCCCTGCACAGATGCAGGTGGCCCTGAATGTGCAGGGCCCCAACAGATACCCAGAAGAAGTATGCCAAGGCCATCACATGCACTGAGCAAGAAAGGCAGCAGACTGCCTCCACATCAACCCCAGGCGTAGGGAGAGAACTCCGTAAGGGCACTGCAAGTGAGCACATAAATGCAACGACTAGCACTTGGGGTTTTCACTGGGTGATACATTTTTGATCAATGCAGCAGTATTGCATAATAAAAGAAAAATACTGCAGATGCTGGAAATCTGAAACAAAACAACAAGTGTTGGAAATACTCAGCAGGTCTGGCAATTTCTGTGGAGAGAGAAGCAAAGTTAACGTTTCCAGTCTGTGACCTTTCATCAGAACACAATGAAAGGTCACAGACCTGAAATGTTACCTCTGCTTCTCTCTACACAGATGCTGCCAGACCTGCTGAATATTTCCAGCAATTTCTGTTTTGCTTGCAGCAATATTACATGTTTGATGAGAGTTAAAGCTGTTCTGATGCACTCATTAACAGTTAATGCATTTATTTCTGTACTAGTGGCCCTGACCAGATACAGATGCAATGAGATAGACTCTGTGTAAAGGTGAGCAGCTCATGAGTGGCACCATTGACAGAAGGCATGTTGTGATGATGGAGCCAGAGAAATGGGAAAGGGATTTGACAGAGGACAACAAGGTTGCCTCAGGGTGAGGACTTATTGTTTTGGTGGCCCATGGCACTGGAACTCTTGAGAAGCGTGTGCTAATGAGAGAGTCGTGAGTCTATCAGGCACGCATGTCACTGCCAGTGGCCTGTGCACTGCAGCAGCATCTCTGTAGGCTGGTAACTGGAGAGGCTCAACCTCCTCTTCTGAGAATGCCACTTGCTCAGTGTCTTCCTCTAGCTGCAGCACTACTCCCCTCTGGGGTGCCAGATTGTGCCATGCTCAGCAGATGACAATGATGCAGGATATTCTTGATGGTGCGTATTGCAGGGCTCCTCAAACCTGTTGAGGCATCTGAACCTCACAGTTCAAAGGCCAATTGCCTTCCTGATGGTGGCCCTTGTGGTGGAATGACAGTGGTTGTGTGTGTCCTCTGCCTCTGTGTTGTTTCGTACAAGTGACCCCTTGTCTCCAGGATCCAGCATGAAGTCATTTGAGTGGCCTGAAGAGCTGAGGCAAATGGGACTGTCAAAGGATGTAGGAGCCACAGCAGCTTCCCAGAACCATGTGTAGACCTGTAGGATCTACTTATGGTGGTCACAGACTAATTGAACATTCAGAGAGTGGAACCCCTTCCTGTTCACAAAGGCACCTGGCTACTCTTTGAGAGCTTTGATAGCCACAGTTGTGCAGTCAATCACCACCTGCACCTGGAGAAATCCAGCCATCGCCCTCTCGGTCTGACTGTTCTGGTCCTGATATATCGGCCAGTCCGGTGGTACATAGTATTTGTCACTTGCTTTATGCAGCAATGTGCTGCGGACTCAGAGGTGGCACAAATATCTCCAGCTGATCCCTGGAACGACCCACAGGTGAAAAGGTTTAGCACCACCAACAAGTAATAATGTCCACATCTTCCCAGTGGCATCAACTCCTGCTCCATCATTCCGCACAGGTCCATCACCACCTGCCTGTAGAGATGCAGTCTTTGGAGACATTGGTGCTCAGACATCTGCATGAAGCTGATCTCTGACGATAGATCTTTTCAGTTGGGTAGTGCCTTTTGCGACCATGACACTGCCCTCATGCCCTATGCTCCGTCCTTGTCCATGACCCATCGCTTCTTCAAGTCACTGGAGCTCCCCCTGGTTGTCACACAGCCGCTCCATGTGGCTGCATTCCTATATCTCTGCCACTTTCCTCCTCAGGATTCAAACTCTCAATGCAGAGCCCCCATTGAGGAATGAATCCTTCAAAGTGACCAGCCTCTCAAGCATTTAGTCCTGCCTCCATTTGGTGCAGTGGACCTGGGAGGCACCCTTCCATTAGTAGCCCTTCACTTTGGTCTTAACCTCTGCATTGGCTCCTACCCCAGTGGCCCTCATTTCTTTGCCACACAGCCTGCCTGTTCCAGCACAAAGCTGCAAGCAATGGCTGCCACTTCCCTCCACCACTCACCTGCCGCTGTGCTCACGCAACCTTTGAGGAGGTGAGCCACTGACGCTCTATGCAACACGTACCCCTTTCAAAATCCCAAATCACTTAAAAAAATCGATGTCAATTGGCTGAATAACAGCCTTAATTACCTGA